>NC_080421.1:105836629-106173430 GCF_029873635.1 Malania oleifera | reverse complement strand
ATTCTAGGGTTTCATTTGATTCTAGGGTTTCATTCTCCAAAAATACAATAATGCCTCGCACTAAGACCACAATGAACTGAGGAACTTCTTCTGAAATGGACGATAACAACATCGAGCAATGGTTAGTCACTCCCCAATATAAGCTTCGTTATCGTTCTACTCTTCGCTCTACGAACCTAATCTTTGGTAAGGTGATTTACACCACCTTCTTCGATTCCAAATTTCCTGAAATATTGCCTCTGTTTAGGAATATAGATTGGAAAAGGTTTGTTGTTTTTCAAGCCAAAAGCATGTACCCCAACCTCGTCAAGATTTTTTATGCCAATATGATTCATGGCGAGAATGTTCTGACCATTGAGGTTAGAGGCAAGAAAATTGTTTTGACTCCTCAAATCCTAGCTCCCATTTTGCATATCACCCCTGGTGAATTCGAATGTCCTGCCTTCGCTCAATCTTGGATTCTAGAGCAAGGCTTCACACCCGAAGAGTTTTTGCCTCTGATTATGGTAAATGAACCCGTATATTTTGGCCATCCACCTATTATAAGCAATTAAACCTCCAAGCACAAATACTTCAAAAAATCATCTCCAACAACATCTTACCTAAGGCTGGCTCGTATGATCATCATTCCTATGTCAACTGCCTTGTTTTATGGTGTTTATTAAATGGAAAGAAGCTTGATCTTTCTAGCCTTATCTTGAAATGGATGTGGACCAAGTTGGAAGCCACTCATGTAACTTTTCCTTATGGAGGTGTGTTGAACCTTATTTTTGCTCAACTTGATATTACCACACCTTCTGAGTTGTTCATCAAATGCACTCGCTATGACCTCTTCACCTCTACAAACCTCAAGAAAATGGGCTATGAAAAACACGATCAGGGTTGGTTCTTGAAAGGAGGAAGACCTCAAAGGTGAGCAGTTGTACCTCCTCCTCCTCCAGATCAAGACCAAGGACCTCCTACTGATACGCCATCTTGGTTCATTCCCTTTCATCATGAATTCTCCACCTTCAGCAGAGACATGAGATCAAGACTTTAGTCCCTTTGGGAGGATGTATCCTCACTTCACACTACCTGTTCGTCACTTGATCAGTGTCTCACTCGTATTGATAAGTATCAAGCTAGCTCCTCTCGTGGTGTTGATCCTATGGACACTAGTTCTGCTCCTCGAAGTAATGATGAAGAATCTGAGGAAGGTAATGAGGAAGGCGATGAAGAAGAAGGTGATGAAGAGGAAGCTGAAGAGGAAGATGATGACGATGCTGATAACCGATGTTTGATTTGTCACTTTGTGTAGTATTAAGCACTCCTTATGTTTTGGCCTTGTTTTATGTTGCTTTGTTTGTTTTTATTTTCAGTTTGGCTTGTAAACTCTATTGCTTGTGACCTTTTGTTATATGACTATGCTTTTAATGTGACTATTCTTTTAATATGCTAAACCACTTTGTGTCTATGTACCTCAATTCCTTTTTTATGATGTCTAAAGGGGAGAAATTTTGAGCAAACATGAGAAAGCAATCATGAAAAATAAGAATATGGCAAATATATAAAGCATATAAAATCTTGGCATATAGCAAGGGGGAGTAAAAGCAAAAATGAACATGAAAACTTAATAAAAGCATATATGATGACTATATGACATGAGCACTTTTGATTGTCACTTTTTGATTGTAAACTATTTTTGAACTTACTCATACTTGAATTCATCATTTTTCATATTTGTTAAAAAGACATGCTTATTGTAAGGGGGGGCCTTTTTAAAGGTTCTCTCATCTTTGCTTTTTAATTGTCGTCATAAAAAAAAGGAGAGATTGTTGGCCTAACATGGCTTTCGAATCTCGTTTTGATGATAACCAATGAAGGTTGATTTAACATATTGTTGTTAAGTGATGATGTTTCATGAATGCTTAATTGACAAAGTTCAAAATATCAAAGGAAATGCAAGTTCAAGATCACCAAGGACCATAAAGCCACTCTCATCTTCAAAGTGATTCAAAGGAAGCTCAAGTGAACTAAAATGAACAAAATCATGTGGAAACCTAAAGTTGTCTCAAGCTCAAAGTCTAATAGGATTCAAAGCAAAGACAATAAGAAGACTTCAAAGCTTAGAGTGTTTAAAGCTTTAAGATGAATTTTTGTAACTTCATGCTAAATATCATGTGAAATGTTTTGAAGCTCATAAGGGTTTGTCTTAAACTTAGAGACCTTATTTTAAAACCTTGAAAAATGTTTTTATAAAGTAACAAAGTAAGAGAGCCAAGTGTTTTTGAAAACTGAACTGAAAAACATAAAATTTGCCTATTCAGGTGACTGAAGGGTAAGCTTAGGCGCTTGAAAATTTTGCTCAGGAAACTAAAGAATAAGTTCAGGTGCCTAAAGATTTTTCTGATGAATTTCGGAAGAGGCAATGTTTATTTTTGGTTTGTGATTGGTTTTTGGCTTGTGTTTGGATTGTGATTGATTTAACATTAAGTCATTCTTGTGTGTTTGCTTAAGTTTTCAAAATGTTGAAAATTTAGAAAAACACTTAAAAGAATTTTTATAAACCCAATTCACACCCCCCCCCCCCTCTTATCACTAAATGACTTTCAATAAAGGTTATGTCATTTACATCCATCTCTTATTCATCTTCATCACTCAAGCTTTCCTTGGAAGCTTAAGCTTTAAGGGCGATGGATGTCTTGGCTTTAGGGTTTTCACTTGCTCATTCGTTAATAACCATCTCATGCGTGAGAAGTGACCCGATGAACTCATCTATAATCATTGCCTTCAAATTCCTACCTTCAGCTATGGTTGTAGCCTTAGGTTCCCGTATGGATGGGAGTCCTCTAAGTATTTTCCATTTGTGAACCTAGTGTCCATGCTAGATATAGATTCATCGGGGTTAAAGGTTTCATACTCACTGGTGCGCATGTCTATACGACTATCTTTAAGGTCTATGGTTCCTTTGTAAGTTATTATAACTTCTCCTAAATTTCTTTAGCACTCTTACAACCCATTATCCTATTAGATTCATTTGCGTCTAACACACAATAAAGGGCATTCATGACACTTGAATTAATATGCATTAACTTCACGTCAGCTTCGTTTATCTCATTCTCAATTTTAGACACTTCCTTATTATCAATAAATTTTGTTGGCACATAGTTGCCTTGGACAATAACTCTCCAAGCCCTCCAATCCATAATTTGAATAAAATTTCTTATCCTTTGTTTCCAAAAGGTGTAGTTAACACCGTAAAATATTGGAGGCCTTGTGGAGGATTGACATGTTGGTGTATATTTGTGCAATACCCACCTCCCATGAGTTAATTGGCACACTTACCTGACGTATGGTTCAAATGAGGTCAAAGCAATAGGCCGCAATGGTACTACGAAGACAGAAGACGTATAAGGGGTCCGAGGGCAGCGCTGCCCCTGGTGAGGGTATAAGGGGTAATACCCCCTAATACAGTATGGCTTATCTAGTGTGAACAGTGGGCACGGTATGTCAAGGATGACCGCTAATGTCAAAGAGGGTCACTAATGTCAAAGATGGCCACTAATGTCAAAGTCGGCCACTAATGTCAAATTCGGCCACTAATGTCAAATTCGGTTATGGTAAGTGAGCTACCACAACCTACCATGGTAGGTGAGCCACCCATATGCTTCTTCCATAGACCAAAGGCTATAAATTAGACCCCCCCCCCACTGGAGCAACACACACATCTCGACAGCAAGATTGTGTCCTCTTTTGTTTTTCTATTTATTGTCCTTTCGCCATTGACGCTCATTTAGTGAGTGGATAGTTGGACAGATTGTTGTAATCCGATTGTTGTAATAAAACTTTGTGTTATCTCTTCAATCGTTTCTTCAAAACAGATCTTGGTGTTGTTATTCTACATGGTATCAGAGCTAACGGCTACTAAGAAGAAACAACTATAATTGTTGAGATGTTGCAATGGCAGGAACTTCATCTTTTGCTACTACATCTCCACTAGCACTTCGGATACGTCCACCAGCATTCATAGAAGGAAATCTAGATGGCACGAACTACATTTTTTCGAAGTTCAAGATAAGTGATATTCTGGATTCATTTGAACTACTTGATACAACTCAAGGTATGGATCCAGAACTGATTGGCACACCTAATCCCAACAATCCTAAGGTAATCATCCCTCCAGATGCTGCCCTCATCAAAGCATGGAAAAGGCGGAATGCAGATGCACTTTGTGCTATTGTCACAAGTGTATCCGTGTAACAACCCAAAAAATAATGGTATTTAAATAATAGAGAGAAAGGGAATTGGAAACGAAAACGGAAGGAGGCAGCAGGCTTCGTCGATGAATGTGAAGTGTTCGTCAACGACATTGCATTTTGGATGGAATAACCCAGAAGTAATACACAGGGCCTCGTCGATGAACATAGGGAGTTCATCAACGAGTGTATAAAAGGATCTCATCGACGAAGCCATGCCTCATCGACGAGAAGATACTGAAAAGGGTTTTTGGGACAGTCTGAAATTCGTTGATGAGGGAGGAAGTTCGTCAATGATCTGAAGCCACCACGACGCTCCTGGTGAAGTTCTCTGCAAGTTTGCTAGAGCTAATCGTTGGTGGAGTTGGTTTGGATTTTGTCCCAATCTTAGGGTAAGGCAGTTTATTCAGTATTTGCCTTTCCCTCAGTTATAAGAAAAATAATACATGAAGAAATACTGAAGTTTTGTTCTTGGGGATTTGATTTTCAGGGTGTTGAGTGGAGAACTCTGCAAGTATAGGGTCAGAATTTAGTAGGGGCTTTTTAAATCTAAGATAAAGGAAATATGCTATGCTAGGAATTGTTATAATGCTAATTAAGATTTTACACATGTATATATACCAGCTTATTACCTAGATTTACAGAATATGAATTTTAAATGCTTGTGTGGCCTGAGTAGATATTTATGTGATGGAGAAATTATATAGTTTGTACAGTATATTATACTATACTAAATACTCAGATATCGATAGTATATACAGTTTATATAGTTTTTTCTAGTATATGGAGTTATACAGAATATATAGATATAGTTATACATTCACAAAGATTATACAAAAAGATATACATGCATTTACAGCTTTTATTCGAATAGTTTTATAAAATAGATATATATACATATACATGTATACAGCATATCAGTATATTAGAGCTTTATTCAAAACAATATATAAAGTGTTTATAGTATACCATGTTTCCTATTACCATAACATACAGAGTATACAGACAAAGTATATAAACATAGAATACAGACAGATATATAGAGATAGCATCAAGATGCTACAAATACAGCATACAGAGATTACAGTATTTACAGTACATAAAGATAGTGTTATGGTAATTTTGGAAACATAATGTAAACAGTAAAAGAGTATATATGTATATATATATATATATATATATATATATATATATATATATAGTATCAGATCCTTGAGGAAAGATTACAGATAGATACAGATAAAGAATACAGAGCACGGTACCATTGCTAGATACAGATAGAGTGCAATCACATATCTCAGATAGTGTGTGGGTACCGTCGATCGTGCTCGAAGAGTATGCAGCTCCCCAATTCACTAGGTGGAGGGGGCCGGTTTGAAGAGGCAGTAGCCAGTCCCAAGCCTAGGAGTGGATGCAGTTTGGCCAGGCTGAGGTAGTGTAGAGTATATTGACTAATCTAGAAGGCCAACCAGATTAAGTCTCACCTACGGGCCGCACAACCCTGTCATGAGTGGTCAAATCATGACATACAGAGTTCTAGGGATAAAGCACAGTTATGTATATGTATACATTTTTACAGTATATGATGAGTATAGTATGATATTAGTAGTATGAAAAGTAGAAAACACAGATGATACAGTTACATTTTAAATTGTGAAAAGAAAGATATGCTTTATAGATTTACTATTGTATTATAGTTCAGTTGGTTTTTAAATAGTATTCCTAACTTAGTTGCCACACACTAGTAATAGCATATTTCCACTTACTGAGCTTCAACTCACCCTATGACTTTAACATTTTTCAGGTGAGCCAGCTGGGCGAGCAAATCAGGCTCGCGGATAGAGAGTATATTGATTACCCTCGTTTAGAGGGTAAGTTTGTGTAGAGTCTTGTATTTTGGGATAGGTATTTTGGAGAGAGATGTATTATATAGTTATGGTTTAGAAATACGGATTTCTGGTATTGTATGATGTGTATGGATGTATGGATTACGTTTTCACTGCATAGGTATGATTTTATATTCAGATTCACCCTGGTGCCTTCCGAGGCTCAAGTTCCTTAGCAGAGGGTATGAGAATAATTAATATATACAAAATAAATAAATAAATAAATAAATAAATAAAGAGGTCATTACAATTTGGTATCAGAGCCTAGGTTGCTAGGTTCTGTAGACTTTAGAGTGCAGCGGGAAACAATACCAAAATATAGGAAAAGATTTTGAGGTTTTGTTTAGTGATCTAAATACAAGATTTCATTATGGTTTCTTTGTTTTTCTTGGGGTGACGACTTCAAGAAAGCCATAGCAAACTATCGACGAGTTATGTATTAGGTTATGGGATATGATTTGGGGTTCGGATCAAGAAGGATGGTTAATAGAGAATTTAGAGTTTTAGTTGAATAAGTTGGGTTTGTAGAGAAATAGAATTCTGAAACGGTGTTCTATGTGTTTGCAGGATGGACCCAGGAGGCAATAGCGCTCATGCTAGTGGGGATGATGATGCTGGTCCTTCTAGCGCAGCAGGCAAGGATTCAAATTCTGTGCTACACAGTGTGGCTCAACAAGTTATGGCTGAGATTGTACGGACCTCTAGAGAGCAGGGAGGTTGATCTTCAGCTCAGGGATATACCATAGAGAAATTTATGAAGATGAATCCGCCAACTTTTTCTGGAGTGACTGATCATGCAGTTGCTGAGAACTAGGTGCAGAAGGTAAAGAAGGTTTTGATAGTACTTCATTGCACCAACGAGCAGAGAGTTTTATATGCTACGTATAGGCTGGCGAGGGAGGCCGAGAGATAGTGGGCAGCCACCAGGTTGTTGGAGGAGTAGAAGGCTATACCAGTGCCGATGACCTGGGCTCGTTTTAGGGACGTGTTCTTCGATAGATATTACCCAGCCTTAGTCAAAGAGGCTCGAGTACAGGAGTTTCTGAGCCTGTCCCAGGGATCATTGACTGTCCAACAGTATGCGGCGAGATTTATCGAGCTCTCGCGTTTCTGCCCATATATTGTCCCCGATGAAGTGAAGAAAGCCAAAATATTCGAGAGGAACTTGAGGCGAGACATTTACAGGCAGGTGGCGGTACGGAGGATCCAAGATTTAACAAATTCTTTGACTTGTTTATTTATTTTTTCAATCAAACAAGAACTTAGTTTCTTTTAAACAATCAACAAGACAACTAATAAAACATTCAATTTTCAACCACAATTTGTTTTCCAAATATAAGTTCACTGCAGCACTATTAGATTGATAGAAGATTCAAGATTTAAGACTCCTGGAATATAAAACAAATCTTTATACCATCCAATCACAATCAATATAATATACGTAACTTTCAGCTTTTGATGTTTTCAGCCCTGTGGTGAATGTGAGTTTTGAACAAAGCCATGTATTTATGAAATTTCTTCATCAATATGATGTTCAATATAAAATCCAATTACTCTTTCCAAATTTCAGAATTCAAATAAACTCTAAAGTTAATTTCTCTTTGGGGTGTTTAGCCAAGTAACGTACTCCTAGATGGTTTCCGCAAAGAATGGTTCAACCAACGTACTCCCTTTCGGTTTCCGCAACCCAAATCAAAATCAAACTTTAAGGTTTACTTGATTTCTAAATTTATGTAGTTTATATGATTTTAAATTTAAACCATCCATGCAATTTAAATATGTACTGAAAATAAAGAATAGGGAAAGAGAGAGTGAGACGGAGATTTTTACGAGGTTCAGCTTATACTCAGCCTATGTCCCCGCCTTTGGCAAACCGCCAAAGGATTCACTAAACTCGTTCTTTTACTAGGTGGAACAAACCTTTACACACTCCTTCAATAGGCTAGAGTCCACCTCTCCAAACGATATACCCTCGTTCCGTCACTCCTTTAAATAGGCTAGAGCCCACCTCTCCAAATGATGTACCCTCGTTCGGTCACTCCTTCAAATAGGCTAGAGCTCGCCTCTCCAAGAAATATTCCCTTGCTTAGCTAACGGTCCAAACAATCTTTGGAATTTTCAATCTACAAGAAATACAACCAAAAGATGTGTACAAAGAATGCTCACACAAATAGCTGATTAGTACAAGTTAAATCTATATACTTCAAAGTAAATAACAATATGGAAATTAACTTGAAGCTCAATGAAGTATATCACTGATTAATTCTTTCAACATTTGAAAGATTTAGAATTCTTTCAACATTTGAAAGATTTAGAATTTGTAGTACAATTCCAGTGGAAGAAGATCAACAAAAACTCAGTTGAATTCGTGCAAGATGAGAGCAAGAGAGAGCCTTGAGAATTTGAGAGCAATTGAGAGAGATTTTTAATTTTCGCTGAATTTGAATTCTTGGTACATTGATTCAATGATCTTTGAGGCTTATTTATAGACTTTAAAAGGTATATAACTTGGTCCCTAAGTGACTTGGAGTATCCCCCAAGTTTTCACAAAGTTTGAGCCCCAAGCAAACCATTTAAAAAATGTTTCCGTTGAGGTTTTTTTCAAATTATGTTCATGGCAGTCGCCTGCCCCAATCCACTAGTCGCCTACCATGTTATTTTTAAAGGAGCAACAGGGACAGTAGGCTGGCAGTCACCTGCCAGGACACAGCCAGTCGCCTATCCAGGTTCAGGCAGTCTACTGGTTGCTGTCAGCTTCAAGTACCCTTCTGTTTTTCGATCATAACTTTTTCTGTGTAACTCCAAATTTGATGATCTTGGTGTCAAATGAAAGCTAAAAGAAAAATCCTACAACTTTCATGTTGAATACTTTTTAAAATAAAGAGTTTTTTATAGAGAAAAATACAACTCAATGCAGATGTAGAAAAATTAACAGCATTTTGAAAATAAAGAGTTGTCGCCTATCCAGGTTCAGGCAGCCTGAATTTTGTTGACAAATACAAGGAGTCGTCAACAAATTTATTAAAGGATTCGTCAATGAAATGACATGTCTTGTCGACGAATCTGGCCCTATAAATAAGGAAAAACCATATTTTTATTTCATTTCAGTGCTCCTCTCTCTCTCTTCTCTCTCTCTCTCTCCTACGACTCTCTCTCCTTCTCTCTTCATTTCTGGGCCTGTTTCTCGCATGATCAAAGATCTGAGGCTACCACGATGCTTCTGGCGAAGTTCTTTACAAGTCTGCTGGAGCTGATCATTGGAAAAGTTGGGTTGGATTTCGTCCCAATCTCAGGGTAAGGCATTTTATTCAGTATTTGTCTTTCACTCAGTTATAAGAAATGTTGTAGGTAAAAAAATACTGATATTTTGTTCTAGGGGATTGTGTTTTCAAGATGTTGAGTTAGGAATCCTGCGGATATAGAGCCAGAGTTTTATAGGGGCTTTTCATAGTTAAGGTAAGGGAAATATATTATGTTAGGAGTTTTCACAGTACTATCAAAGATTTCATAGACACATATTTATACTAGTTTATTATACAGTATTTATAGAACATGAATTTAAATGCTTGTGTGGCCTGAGTAGATTTTCATGTGATGAAAAATATATACAGCTTTTATAAAGTATCATACTATACTGAGTACACGGATATAGATAGTATATACAGTTTATATAGTTTTTCCAGTATATGAGATTACATATAATATACAGATATAGATTTATATAGACAGAGAGTATATAGAGAAATTTACATGCATATACAGTTTTTATATGAGTAGTTTCATGAAACAGACATATATATATATATATATATACAAATATATGTATATAGTTTTATTCAGATCAGTATTATATCACAATTTTATACAGAACAGTATATACAGAGTTATAGTATGTCATGTTTCCTATTACCATAACATACAAAGTATACAGACAGAAAATATAGGCAAAGTATACAGACAGATATACAGAGGTTGCATCAAGATACTACAGATATAGTATATAAAGATTACAGTATTTACAGTACAGAAAGATAGTATTATGGTAATTTTGGAAACATGAAGAAAACTGAAAAAGAGTATATATGTATATATGTATATAGTATCAAATCCCTGTGGAAAGATTACAGACAAATACAGTACAGATATAGAATACAGAGTACGGTACCGTTGCTAGATACAGATAGAGTGCAACCACATATCTCAGATAGTGTGTGGGTACCATCAATCGTGCTCCGAGAGTATGCAGCTCCACAGTTCACCAGGTGGAGGAGGCCGATTTGACGAGGTAGTAGCCAGTCCCGAGCTTAGGAGAGGATGCAGTTTGGTCGTGCTAAGGTAGTGTAGAGTATATTTACTTATCCAGAGGGCCGACCAGATGAAGTCCCGCCTATAGGCCGCACAACCCTGTCATGAGGGGTCAAATCATGACGTATAGAGTCCCAGAGATAAAGCACAGATATGTATATGTATGCAGTTTTACAGTATATAAAGAGTATAGTATGATATTATCAGTATGAAAAGTAGAAAATACAAACGATACAGTATATTTTAAATTGTAAAAGAAAGATATGCTTTATAGATTATTTATTGCATTACAGTTCAGTTATTATTTGAAAGTACTCTTAACTTAGTTGCCACACACTAGTAATAGCATATTTCCACTTACTGAGCGTCGACTCACCTCATTACTTTAACATTTTTTTGGTGAGCCAATTAGGCGAGCAGATCAGGCTTGCGGATAGAGAGTATTCTGATTACCCTGGTTATAGGGTGATTTTTTGACAAAGTTGTATATATTTTGAATAGATGATGTTGGAGGGGTATTTTTGTATGACTATGGTCTGTATATATTGGATTCTGATATTGTATAGTATATATGTGAACGGTTATATGATATGTGTTCCCGCTGCTTAGGTTTGGATATAGATATGTAGATATATATATATATATATATATATATATATGGATAAAAAAAATGGTTAGAATTTTGAGGTCGTTACAATTTGGTATCAGAGCCTAGGTTGCTAGGTTATGTAGACTCTATAATGCAGCGGAAAACAATACCAGAATATAAGAAAAGATTTGAGGTTTTACTCTGTGATATGGATACAGGTTTTCGGGTTAGTTTCTGTATTTTTCCTGGGGTGACGATTTTAGGAAAACCATAGTAAATTGTCGACGAGTCATGTGTTTGGGTTACAGGAGTGGATTTTGGGGCTAGAATCGTGAGGGATAGTTAATAGAGAATTTAGAGTTTTAGTTGAATAAGTTGGGGTCTGTAGGCGAATAGAATTCTGAAACGGTGTTATATGTGTTTGCAAGATGGAACCAGGAAACAATAGCGCTCACGCCAGTGGGGATGATGGAGCGGGTCCTTTTGGCGTAGTAGGTGGGGATTCAGATGTTGTGCTACGCAGCATGGCTCAGCAAGTCATGGCTGAGATAGCGCGGAGTTCTAGAGAGCAGGGAGGTCCATCCTCAGCTCAAGGATATACCATAGAAAAATTTATGAAGATGAATCTGCCAGCTTTTTCTATAGCGACTGATCCTACAGTTGCAGAGAACTGCATACAAGAGGTAAAGAAGATTCTGACAGTACTTCACTGCACCGACGAGCAGAGAGTTTTATATGCTACATATAAGCTGACGGGGGAGGCCGAGAGATGGTGGGCAGCCACCAGGTTGTTGGAGGAGCAGAGGGCTATACCAGTGCAGATGACCTAAGCTTGATTTAGGGACATGTTCTTTGATAGATATTATCCAGCTTCAGTTAAAGATGCTTGAGTACAGGAGTTCCTGAGTCTATCCCAGGGGTCGTTGACTGTCCCACAGTATGTGGTGAGATTTATTCAGCTCTCTCGTTTCTACCCATATGTTGTCCCCGATGAAGAAAAGAAAGCTAGAATGTTTGAGAGAAATTTGAGGTTTGATATTTATAGGTAGGTGGTAGTACTGAGGATCCAGGATTTCTCAAAGTTGGTTGACAAGGCCACTATAGCGGAGGAGAGTCTATCTAGAGAGACAGAGACACAGAGTCAGAAGAAGAGGACTGCGCCCTCAAGTTTTCAAGAAGCTCCCAGTCGAGGCCCTTGGAGAGGAGGTAGATTTGGCAGAGGTCAGAGACAGATGATAGAGCATTGTAGAATTCAGGGCAGTCAGCCTCCCGCTATTTGTAGCAGATGTGGATAGAGACACCCGGGTGAATGTCAATTTGGGGAGAATGTTTGCTACTGCTGCGGGAGACCCGGTCATATGGCTCGATCATGTCAGATGCCATCGAATTATGCACAGGCTCCCAGACAATTTCGAGGTGGATATCAAACGCCCAACGATGGTCAGCAGAGGAACACTGTGCCGGCAAGGGTTTACGCATTAACACTAGGAGATGCTGAAATGGATGGAGACGTGGTCACAGGTACTCTTACTGCTTTACCATATAGATTGATTGTTTTGTTTGATACAGGTACCACCCACACTTTTATATCGGTAGGGTATGTGAAAATAGCTGGGATAGAGACACAACCATTAGATATAGAATTGTCTGTAGGTGCGCCAATGGGATTTGTGATTAGATGTAGGAGGGTATTTCAAAATTTTCCAGTAATTATTCAAGAAAGAGTGCTGTTAGCCAATCTGGTGGTCCTGGATATGTAGGGATTTAATGTGATACTGGGTAGGGATTGGTTGACCATTTATCATGCTAGTATAGATTGTCATCTGAAAGAAGTAATTTTTAGACCCCCGGGTGAGCTAGAATTTAGATTTACGGGTTCACACGTGCGTGCCTCACCACAGCTGGTGTCGGCTATTCAGGTGAGGAGACTGCTACAGGATGGTTGTCCGGGGTGTGTCGCATACATAAAAGAATTGCCAAAAGAAGAATTGGGACAAACTGACATACCAGTAGTAAGAGAATTTCCAAATGTATTTCCAGAAGAATTGCCTAGTTTACCACTAGATCATGAGGTTGAGTTTACAAAAGACTTGTTGTCGGGATCTGCACCAGTATCTAAAGCACCATACCGTATGGCTCCAGTTGAGTTGAAAGAACTAAAAGATCAGCTACAGGAATTACTTAATAAAGGTTTTATCAAGCCTAGTGTGTCGCCCTGGGGAGCGTCAGTTCTGTTCGTGAAAAAGAAAGATGGAACCATGAGATTATGCATTGATTATAGGGAGATAAACAAACTAACAGTCAAAAATAAATATCCTCTCCCTAGGATCGATGATTTATTTGATCAACTCCAAGGGACCCAAGTTTACTCTAAGATTAATCTGCGGTCAAGTTACCACCAGGTGAAAGTTAAAGCAAAGGACATTTCGATGACCGCATTTCGTACCAGGTATGGGCATTACGAGTTTTTAGTGATGCCATTTGGATTAACTAATGCACCAGCGGTTTTCATGGATTTGATGAATCGAGTGTTCCACTAGTATTTGGACCAGTTTGTGGTTGTGTTTATTGATGATATACTAGTCTACTCGAGGAGTTATAAGGAGCATGAGCATCATTTGAGATTGGTATTGCAAACATTGAGAGAAAGGAAATTATATGCAAAATTCAAGAAATGTGAATTATGGCTAAGGCAGGTTACTTTTCTCGGCCATGTGATTTCAGAAGCTGGAGTATCAGTTGATCCGAGTAAAATAGAGGCAGTGGTGAATTGGGAGAGGCTGGGAAATGTTCAGGAAGTCAGGAGTTTTTTAGGTGTTAGTAGGTTATTACCGGCGCTTTGTGGATGGTTTCTCTAGGCTATCAGATCCATTAACACGACTTACGAGGAAAAATGTAAAATTTGAATGGACTGATGACTGTGAGCAGAGTTTTCAAGAGTTAAAGCAGCGGTTAGTTTCAGCTCCAGTATTGGCTATTCCATCAGGGGAGGACGATTTTGTAATACACAGTGATGCCTCTTTGAAGGTTCTTGGATGCATGTTGATGCAGCACGGTTGGGTTATTGCTTATGCATCTAGGCAGCATAAAGAATAGGAGAAGAATTATCCTTTCCATGATTTAGAGTTTGCTGCAGTTGTGTATGCACTTAAGATTTGGAGGCACTACCTATATAGTGGAAAGTGCGAGATTTTCACGGATCATAAGAGTTTGAAATATTTCTTTACCCAGAAAGAGTTGAATATGAGGCAAAGAAGGTGGCTAGAACTTATTAAAGACTATGATTGCAAGATTAGTTACCACCCAAGAAAAGGGAATGTTGTGGTAGATGCTTTGAGTAGGAAATCAGGGGGATCCGTACTAGCAGCTATGGAGATTCAGTACTCAATTCTGGTGGATTTGGAGTGGCTCAGTATAGAATTGGTGGAGGGAAAGTCCTCAGGCAGTTATTGCTAGTCTAGTGGTTCAGCCTACACTATACGAGAGAATTAAAGCAGCTCAGGGTGATGATGCAGAGTTGGCAACGATGATGGCTAGAGTACGTGAAGGTTAGGGTGAGGAGTTCAACATATCAGATGATGGAGCTCTGCGATTCTGTACTAGGCTATGTGTTCCTGCAGATACTGAGATTAGGAGGACTATACTGGAGGAGGCTCACAGATCCTTATACACGGTCCATCTCGGCAGTACTAAAATGTATAAGGACCTACGAGAGTATTTCTAGTGGAGCGGAATGAAGAGGGAGATAGCCGAATTTTTTCAGCAATGCTTGACATGTCAGCAAGTTAAAGCTGAGCACTAGAGACCAGCAAGACAGTTGCAGTCATTGTTCATTCCAGAATGGAAGTGGGACGTTTCAATAGACTTGGTTACGGGGCTACCACTAGTACAATGGGGACTAAATGCAATTTGGGTGGTTGTAGATCGTCTGACAAAGACAGCTCATTTTATCCCTATTAAAAATGGTTATTCCATGGACAGACTGGCGGAGATATACGTTCAAGAGATAGTTCGTGTTCATGGAGTACCAATATTCATAGTCTCGGACCGAGATCCTCGATTTACTTCACAATTTTGGAAAAATTTTCAAGAGGCTATGGGTACGCAGTTAGCTTTTAGCACTACTTTTCATCCCCAGACAGATTGTCAGACTGAGAGGACAATTCAGATACTAGAAGATATGCTTCGTGCATGTGTGCTTGATTTTGGGGGCAGTTGGATCCAGTTTATGTCATTAGTTGAGTTTGCTTATAATAATAGCTATTAGGCTAGTATCGCCATGGCTCCATACGAGGCATTATACGGCAGGAGATGTCGTTCTCCTCTTTTCTGGGATGAAGTAGGTGAAAGGCAAATTTTGAGACCAGAGATAGTACAACAAGCTTGCGATAAGATTCAACTAATTAGAGAAAGAATCAGTACAACACAAAGTCGGTAGAAAAGTTATGCAGACACTCACCGCCAATAGTCGGAATTTGATGTGGGAGATCGAGTATTTTTGAAGATAGCTCCTCTGAAAGGAGTTATGAGGTTTGGAAAGAATGGCAAGTTGAGCCCTAAGTATATTGACCCTTTTGAGATACTTGAGAAAATAGGGCCAGTTGCCTATAGGCTAGCTTTACCGCCAGCTTTGGCTCGTATTCATAACGTGTTTCATGTTGCCATGTTAAGGAAATACGTCCCAGACCCATCCCACATCATCAGCTATGCAGAGATAGAGCTTAAGGATTCTTTGGCATATGAAGAAGTACCGGTACAGACTTTGGATAGAAAGGTTCAGACTTTACACACTAAAGAAATACAATTAGTTAAAGTTTTATGGAGGAATCAGGCTATAGAGGAAGCTTCTTGGGAGCTCGATGAGCAGATTTGATAGAGATACCCATAGTTGTTCCAAGAGGTATAAAGGTACTCAAGTAAAGTATAATAGTTAGATAGGTTTCTTTTGCAGGTACATGTATTGATTTTAGTTAGTAGATGGTTTTGGTTTTATATGTGTAATTTTCCCAGAACGTAAATGTAACCATGGTATTCCTCCGCCACAAGTGAGGGCAGGTAATAAAATAAGTAGACCATTTTCCTTTTACGGAATGATGGAGTGTATAGATGGGGATATAGATAGTAAATTTTGAGGATGAAATTTTATAAGGAGGGGAGAATGTAACAACCCGTAAATTTGTGTATAAGGAAATTCGTCAACGAATATAGGGTTTCGTCGACAAGAAAATACCGAGAGCGGTTCTGGGGCAGCTTGAATTTCGTCAACGAATACAGGGAGTTGTCGACGAATTTACTGAAGGTTTCATCGATGAAGTGACGTGTCTCGTCGACGAATCTGGCCCTATAAATAAAGAAAAACTGGATTTTTATCTCATTTCAGCGCTCCTCTCTCTCTATCTCTCTCCTACGACTCTCTCTCCTTCTCTCTTCGTTTTCGGGCCTGTTGCTTACCGGATCGAAGATTTGAGGCTACCACGACGCTTCTGGCGAAGTTCTTTACAAGTCAGCTAAAATTGATCATTGGAAAAGTTGGACTGGATTTCGTCCCAATCTCAGGGTAAAGCATTTTATTCACTATTTGCCTTTCCCTCAGTTATAAGAAATGTTGTAGGTAAGAAAATACTGATATTTTTTTCTGGGAGATTGTGTTTTCAGGATGTTGAGCTAGGAACCCAACGGGTATAGAGCCAGAGTTTTATAAGGGCTTTTCAGAGTTAAGGTAAGGGAAATATGCTATGCTAAGAGTTTTCATAGCGCTATCAGAGATTTCATAGACACATATTTATACCAGTTTATTATACAGTATTTACAGAATATGAATTTAAATGCTTGTGTGGCCTGAGTAGATTTTCATGTGATGAAAAATTTATACAGCTTTTATAAAGTATCATACTATACTGAGTACACGGATATAGATAGTATATACAGTTTATATAATTTTTCCAGTATATGAGATTACACATAATATACAGTTATAGATTTATATAGACAGAGAGTATATAGAGAAATTTACATGCATATACAGTTTTTATATGAGTAGTTTCATGAAATAGACATATATACACACACATATACATGTATACAGTTTTATTCAGATCAGTATTATATCATAGTTTTATACAGAACAGTATATACAGAGTTATAGTATGTCATGTTTCCTATTACCATAACATACAGAGTATATCGACAGAATATATAAACAGAGTATACAGACAGATATACAGAGGTAGCATCAAGATGCTACAGATATAGTATACGGAGATTACAATATTTACAGCACAGAAAGATAGCGTTATGGTAATTTTGGAAACATGAAGAAAACAGTAAAAGAGTATATACGTATATATGTATATAGTATCAGATCCATGTGGAAAGATTACAGACAGATATAGTACAGATATATAATACAGAGCACGGTACCATTGCTAGATACAGATAGAGTGCAACCACATATCTCAGACAGTGTGTGGGTACCGTCAGTCGTGTTCGGAGAGTATGTAGCTCCCCAGTTCACTAGGTGGAGGGGGCCGGTTTAACGAGGTAGTAGCTAGTCCCGATCTTAGGAGAGGCTGCAGTTTGGCCGGGCTGAGGTTGTGTAGAGTATATTGACTTATCTAGAGGGCCGACCAGATGAAGTCCCGCCTACGGGCCGCACAACCCAGTCATGAGGGGTCAAATCATGACGTACAGAGTCCTAGGGATAAAGCACAGATATGTATATGTATGCAGTTTTATAGTATATGAAGAGTATAATATGATATTATTAGTATGAAAAGTAGAAAATACAAATGATACAGTATATTTTAAATTGTAAAAGAAAGATATACTTTACAGATTATTTATTGCATTACAGTTCAATTATTATTTGAAAGTACTCTTAACTTAGTTGCCATACACTAGTAATAGCATATTTCCACTTATTGAGCGTTGACTCACCCCATTACTTTAACATTTTTCAAGTGAGCTAGTTAGGCAAGCATATCAGGCTCGTGGATAAAGAGTATTCTGATTACCCTGGTTATAGGTTGAGTTTTTGAAAAAGTTGTATATATTTTGAATAGATGATGTTGGAGGGGTATTTTTGTGTGACTATGGTCTGTATATATTGGATTCTGGTATTGTATAGTATATATGTGAATGGTTATATGATATGTGTTCCCGCTGCTTAGGTTTGGATATAGATATGCAGATATATATATATATATATATATATATATAGATAAAAAAAATGGTTAGAATTTTAAGGTTGTTACAATTTGGTATCAAAGCCTAGGTTGCTAGGTTCTGTAGACTCTATAGTGCAGCAGAAAATAATACCAGAATATAGGAAAAGATTTAAGGTTTTATTCTATGATCTGGATATAGGATTTTGTGGTAGTTTCTGTGTTTTTCCTAGGATGACGATTTCAGGAAAACCATAGTAAACTGTCAACGAGTCATATGTTTGGGTTGCAGGAGTGGATTTTGGGGCTAGAATCATGAGGGATAGTTAATAGAGAATTTAGAGTTTTAGTTGAATAAGTTAGGGTCTGTAGGAGAATAGAATTTTGAAACGGTGTTCTATGTGTTTGCAAGATAGACCTAGGAAACAATAGCGCTCACGCCAGTGGGGATGATGGAGCGGGTCCTTCTAACGCAGTAGGTGGGGATTCAGATGCTGTGCTACGTAATGTGGCTCAGCAAGTCATGGCTGAGATAGCACAGAGTTCTAGAGAGCAGGGAGGTCCATCCTCAGCTCAGGGATGTACCATAGAAAGATTTATGAAGATGAATCTGCCAGCTTTTTCTAGAGCGACTGATCCTGCTGTTGTAGAGAACTGGGTGCAAAAGGTAGAGAATATTTTGACAGTACTCCATTGCACCGATGAGTAGAGAGTTTTATATGCTACATATAAGTTGACGGGGGAGGCCGAGAGATGGTTGGCAGCCACTAGGCTGTTGGAAGAGCAGAGGGCTATACCAGTGCAGATGACTTGGGCATGATTCTGGGACATGTTCTTTGATAGATATTATCTAGCTTCAGTTAGAGATGCTCGAGTACAGGAGTTCCTGAGTCTGTCCCAGGGGTCGCTGACTGTCCCATAGTATGCGGCGAGATTTATTGAGCTCTCTCGTTTCTTCCCATATGTTGTCCCCGATGAAGCAAAGAAGGCTAAAATGTTTGAGAGAAATTTGAGGTGTGATATTTACAGGCAGGTGGCAGTATTGAGGATCCAGGATTTCTCAAAGTTGGTTGATAGAGCCACTATAGCGGAGGAGAGTCTATCTAGAGAGACGGAGATGCAGAGTCAAAAGAAGAGGACTGCGCCCTTAAGTTTTCAGGCAGGTCCCAACCGAGGCCCTTCGAAAGGAGGTAGATTTGGCAGAGGTCAGAGACAGATGATAGAGCATGGTAGAATTCAGGGCAGTCAGCCTCCCGCCATTTGTAGCAGATGTGGACGGAGACACCTGGGTGAATGTTGATTTGGGGAGAATGTTTGCTACCACTACAGAACACCCGGTCATATGGCTCGATCATGTCAGATGCCATCGAATTATGCACAGGCTCCCAGACCATTTTGAGGTGGATATCAGACGCCCCACGATGGTCAGCAGAGGAACACTGCACTGGTGAGGGTTTACGCATTAACACCAGGAGATGCTGAGACGGCTGGAGACGTGGTCACAGTTACTCTTGCTGCTTTATCATATAGAATGATTGTTTTGTTTGATACAGGTGTCATCCACTCTTTTATATCGGTGGGGTATGTGAAAATAGATGGGATAGAGACACAACCATTAGATATAGAATTATCTGTGGGTACACTGATGGGATTTGTGATTAGATGTTGGAGGGTACTTTGGAATTTTCCAGTAAGTATTCAGGAGAGAGTGCTTTTAGCCGATCTGGTGGAATCTCATCTCAAAGAAGTAATTTTCAGACCTCTGGGTGAGCCAGAATTTAGATTTACGGGTTCACACATGCGTGCCTCACCACAGCTGGTGTCGGCTATTCAAGTGAGGAGACTGCTATAAGATGGTTGTCAGGGGTATGTCGCATACATAAAAGAATTGCCAAAAGAAGAATTAAGACAAACTGACATACCAGTAGTGAGAGAATTTCCAAATGTATTTCCAGAAGAATTGTCTAGTTTGCCACCAGATCATGAGGTTGAGTTTACGATAGACTTGTTGTTGGGATCTGCACTAGTATCTAAAGCACCATACCGTATGGATCCAGTTTAGTTGAAAGACTTGAAAGATCAGCTATAGGAATTACTTGATATAGGTTTTATCTGGCCTAGTATGTCTCCCTGGGTAGCGCCAGTTCTGTTCGTGAAAAAGAAAGATAAAACCATGAGATTATGCATTGATTATAGGGAGATAGACAAACTGACAGTCAAGAATAAATATCCTCTCCCTAGGATCGATGATTTATTTGATCAGCTCCAGGGGACCCAGGTTTACTCTAAGATTGATCTGCGGTCAGGTTACCACCAGGTGAAAGTTAAAGCAGAGGACATTTCGAAGACCGCATTTTGTACCAAGTATGGGCATTACGAATTTTTAGTGATGCCATTTGGATTGATTAATGCACCAACAGTTTTCATGGATTTGATGAATCGGGTGTTCCACTAGTATTTGGACCAGTTTGTGGTTGTGTTTATTGATGATATACTAGTCTACTCGAGAAGTTGTGAGGAGCACGAGCATTATTTGAGACTGGTATTGCAGCTATTGAGAGAAAGGAAATTATATGCAAAATTCAAGAGATGTGAATTCTGGTTAAGGCAAGTTACTTTTCTCGGCCATGTGATTTCAGAAGTAGGAGTATCAGTTGATCCGAGTAAAATAGAGGCAGTGGTGAATTGGGAGAGGCTGGGAAATGTTCAAGAAGTCAGGAGTTTTTTAGGCGTTAGCAGGTTATTACCAGCACTTTGTGGATGGTTTCTCTAGGCTATCAGATCCATTAACACGACTTACGAGGAAAAATGTAAAATTTGAATGAACTGATGACTGTAAGCAGAGTTTTCAAGAGTTAAAGCAGTGGTTAGTTTCAGCTCCAGTATTGGCTATTCCATCAGGGGAGGATGATTTTGTAATACACAGTGATGCCTCTTTGAAGGGTCTTGGATACATGTTGATGCAGCATGGTTGGGTTATTGCTTATGCATCTAGGCAGCATAAAGAATATGAGAGGAATTATCCTTTCCATGATTTAGAGCTTGCTGCGGTTGTGTATGCACTTAAGATCTGGAGGCACTACCTATATGGTGGAAAGTGCGAGAGTTTCACGGATCATAAGAGTTTGAAATATTTCTTTACCTAGAAAGAGTTGAATATGAGGTAGAGAAGGTGGCTAGAACTTATTAAAGACTATGATTGCACGATTAGTTACCACCCAAGAAAAGGGAATGTTGTGGTAGATGCTTTGAGCAAGAAATCAGGGGGATCCGTACTAGCAGCTATGGAGATTCAGTACTCGATTCTGGTGGATTTGGAGTGGCTCGGTATAGAATTGGTGGAGGAGAGTCCTTAGGCAGTTATTGTCAGTCTAGTGGTTCAGCCTACACTATACGAGAGAATTAAAGCAGCTTAGAGTGATGATGCAGAGTTGGCAACGGTGATGGCTAGAGTACGTGAGTTGTATTTTCATTACTAATAGCTTTTTTCTTTAGACAATATTCAAGATTTCAATTGTTGATTTTATGATACCGATTTAAAATTAAATTCATGATATCGATTTAAAATTCATTATACCAATTGAAAATTTAATTCATGATACCAAATGAAAATTCTCTGAATTGATTAATAGGGAAACAATCATAATATAAGTAATATGACATAACACGCCCCCTGAATTCAATACATTCAGTTTTGTAATCAATTTTTCTTTCATCATCCTATATTTCAAAACATTGATTCACATTATGTATCAAATATCAATATTATGCTCATATCATCAATGTCATACCATGCTCATAGATGTAATTATCTTTGTCATGCTCAAAAGACAAATTGAACTTCTAGATTGTGATACCAAGTGAGCTTTTAAATTTTGATACCAATTAAAATTATTAAAATGTGATACCAAAAATATTCATTGATACCAAAGTAATTTATAGATATCAAAGTCATATTCACATTATGCATAACTTATGGATACCAATATAGTCATTATATCTCTTATAGCTCATGGATATCAATATTAAAAAAAAAAAAAGCAGTAAGTCTATCAATGTAATTCATCAATAGCATGCATGATCAAGAATTAATCTCATATCAAAATTCATGTTTATACTCAATAATCTCATGCTCAAATTTTCAACATAGAGAGCCATAAATTTTCAATATAAGTCAAGCATATCATATAGCATATCATATAGGCATGTAAGCATATAACATCTCATATAGTCATTCATTCTCAAACTTATCTTAAACTTTTCTTTAAGTTTTTCTATTTTAACTAGCTTGTTTATTGATCATGAATTA
This sequence comes from Malania oleifera, assembly GCF_029873635.1. Classification (NCBI taxonomy): domain Eukaryota; kingdom Viridiplantae; phylum Streptophyta; class Magnoliopsida; order Santalales; family Ximeniaceae; genus Malania; species Malania oleifera. The sequence goes on along the minus strand of NC_080421.1, from coordinate 106,150,943 downwards.
AGTTACTTTCTCAATTTTTAAAGGGAATGACTTAATCCATGGAGCGTTTCATTTATGAACTAGTCTATCATCTCGGTACCCATACCTTCTTGGTGGTTTCATAAAATATGTTTCTTTAACTCTCCATATTTGTTTAGTTTTCACACCTTTTCTCTTAAATGGACATTCAAACTTTATATGCCCTTTTTCTTACATTGATAGCATATGGTGTTAGTGTAAGCATTAAGGGATGTGCTTGCATTATCTTTGGAGGCTTGTGAGAATAACCCATGTAAAGACCCTTTTTCTTTTTATTTTTAACTCCATTGAAACCAATGCCTTCTTTGTTTAATGACATTCTTTGTGAGCCAATCATCTTATCAAGATTTTCCTTTCCTTTTGTAAAGTTGTAAATAATTTTATCCTTATCTTTTATTTGATTCTTGAGATCATTTAATGATTTCTCTAGCTCTAGAGATAATTTTCTTATTCTATCCTCTAATCCAGAAATATACATATCTTTCTCATATACTGTAGAGGATAGGGATCGAAGGTCTTCTATCATTTGTTCATTCTTACTTTCTAGTTTCTTGATTTTCAAGTTGTTTTCTTTTTCAGCAAGATTTTTGGATTCTATTTCTTTCATTGCTGATTCATACTTATGTTTTATTTTCTTGATCCTTGAATCCTTTTCTCTTTCATTTTCTCTTTTAGCATTTCTAAGGGATTCTAATTCTTTCATTATACTTTCATTTTTATTCTTCAATAAAGTATTTTGTTTATTTGCTTTGATCAGCATCTTATATACTTTGAATAAATCATTTTGAAGTTCATCATAAGATGGCATACCCTCATCACTTGATTCATCACTACAAGAATTATTTGAAGATTTAGTTGAAGAGCTTTCTTCATTATCACATGCCATAAAGAACGTGTAGGCAACCTCTTGGTCACTTATTTCATTCTTCAAACTACTTGTACTATCTCAAGTAGTGGCTTTCATGGGCTTCTTGTTTATCTTTTTAGACTCTTTCTTTAATAGTGGGCATTCTGGTTTTATATGTCCAATTTTATTGCAATTATAGCAAGTACGGGTTTTATCTTTAGATTTCTTCGTACCAATATCTTTTTCATCTGATTTGGAGTCTTGGTTTCTTCTTTTGAATTTGTTTCTCCTTCTAAGGATTTTCGCTAGCTTTTTAGATATAAAGGGTGCTTCATCTTCATCCATCTCTTCACTACTAGAGTTTTCTTTTGAGGCTTTGAAGACTATTGTTTCTTGGGCTTTGGTTTTCCTACTCTTTTCATTCATTGTCATTTCGTATGTGAGGAGAGAACCTATAAGCTCATCTAAGGATGTGTTTTTCATATTTCTACCTTCTATGATAGCAGTAGCCTTTGGTTCCCACATGGAGGGAAGGCCTCTTAGAATCTTTCTTATCATCTCATAAGTAGTGAAATTAGGAATAGCTTCCCAAGAGGGGGGGTGAATTGGATTATAAAAATTTATTTTGACTTCTTTTAAGAATCCTTAACTTCTTTAAACACTTAACCAATTCTTGACTTGTTTTTTTAATTCCTTAATCAATCAAGAACTTAGTTCTTTTATCCAATCAATTAAACACAATCTTCAAACCAAACAATCAATTTATTTGGCAAGTACAAGTTAAACAACAAACAACCAAATCAAGACATAAAGTATTCAGCACTTTGGTAATATAAGATCTTGAGATAGTTTGTTTGTCTATATAAGCCCTATGATTATGAATTATAATTTATGCTTACTGAAGTAAAGCCCTGTATAAATAAATCCAATCACTCTTTCCAAATATTTAGAATTCAAATAAACTCTTGGTAAATTTATCTTTGGGGTGTTAACCAAGTAACGTACTCCCGTATGGTTTCCGCAAGATATGGTGTAACCAACGTACTCCCTTTCGGTTTCCGCAACCCAAATCAAAATTGAATTTTAAGTTTACTTGATTTCCAAATATGCATAGTATGTATAATTTAGATATTTAAATCATCCACGCAGTTGTATATGAACTGAAATTAAAGAATAGGGAAAGAGAGAGTGAGACGGAGATTTTTACGAGGTTCGGCTTATACCCAGCCTACGTCCTCGCCTTTGGCAAACCACCAAAGGATTCACTAAACCTGTTCCGTTGACGGGTGGAACAAAACCGATTACAAAACTCTTTGGTTAAGGCTAGAGCCTGCCTTCTCCAAACGATATTCCCTCATTCGGTCACTCCTTACATAGGCTAGAGTCTGCCTCTCTAAGCAATATCCCCTTGCTTAGCCAACGATCCAAACACCTTGGAACGTCAATGAACTACAAGAAACATAAGATAAAATCTACGTACAAGTATACTCTCTCAAAGAGCAAGTTAGTACAATTTCAGCACTATATACTTAAATGTAAAATATCAATAGGAAATAGAATGAAGCTCAAGTGTAGAATTCACCAATATCCTTCTTAGAAGAGGATTAGTAGTAGGAATTCAAAGGAAAAAGGATCAACACTTCAGAGTTCTCAGCAAAAGAATTTTCCAATGAGTGAGCAAGAGAACTTAGGAAGAACAAGAATACTTTCAGCTTCTCAAAATAGATTTTTCAATTCTTAGTTTTTTTTTTTTTATTTGTTTTGCAAAACCAGGTATTTATAGGCTTTCAAACTTGAAAAAGTTTCCTTAAAGAATTTCCCTATTTATTATAATATTTAAGGTTCAAACAGCTATAATTTAAAACATTCAAATTTTAAAAATTTGCCCGTTGAACAATTTTTAAATGTCTGACAGCAGTGACCTCATTTTAGTGTTTTAGCCATAACGTTTTCTATATAACTCCAAATTAGGTGATCTTGGTGTTAAAAGAAAGCTAAGAGAAAATCCTACAACTTTTGTGTTTATCACTATTTAAAATAATGAGTTTTTGATAGAGAAAAATTCACCTCAATGCGGCTGTATAAAAACTGACAGCATTTGGGAAAAAACTCTTTTTGGTGCTCTTTATTCCAAAAATGATTTTAACCTTTTTAAAATAATTTTTGACCATATAAAAATATTATTCAGGTATTTTAAAAAGTATCTAGGTCTAAGAAGTTAACTTAAGAGCTTCAAAATATTTCAAATGATATTTTAAACATTAAAGCACTTACATGAGACTTCTAAAATATTAACATTCTAAGTTCTTGAGTCTTCATGCTTTGTCCTTTGATTGAATCCATCTTTTCTTCAAACTTCCATATTCTTTAAGCTTTCTTACTTTGCCTTTCTTTGAATCTTTTGACTTTAATATGCCTTGGCTTTCAACAACTTATTCATGTCCTCATGTTCTTCAACAAGTAATTCATGTCTTGGCTCATTTAAGCTTCATTTGATCCTTGTGAGCACTTTGACCTTGCTTCCATCATATTTGATCCTTGTGGGCACTTTGACCTTACTTTCACATATATGAATCCTGAAATATCATTACTCACACAATTACATTAAATTTCACTTGTTTGTTAGCATCAAAATAAGATAACAAGATTTTAAGCCTTGTTAGGCTAACAAGTAGTGTAAGTTTTTCCTAAGGCATTTAGGGAATTTATTATATGAGTGAACCTAGTATACATGCTGGATATGGATTCATTCGGGTTCATTCTAAACGCTTCATATTTTCTTGTGAGCATATCAACCCTATTATCCCTAACATCCATTGTTCTTTCATATGTTACTTCTAGCTTATCCCGTATCTCCTTAGTTGATTAGCAAGTCATTACTTGATTAAATTCATTAGCATCTAAAGCACAATATAACGCATTCATAGCACTAGCATTAACTTGTAGCATCTTATGGTCTAAGTCTTTCATATCCTTCTTTTCCTTAGGGATCTATTTTCCATCTGCTAATTTGGTAGGAATTATATCACCATCCGTGACAACCTCCCAAACTTTCCAATCCATGGTTTGGAGAAATATTTGCATTCTCTTTTTCCAGAAAGTATAGTTGTGTCCACAAAAAAAAGGAGGCCTAGTTGAAAATTGTCCCTCTCCAAAGGGAGCTACGCCTAATTGAGCTATTTAGATCTTTTTATAGCCACTAATTAAGATTTGCTATAACCCCTCTCTGATACCAATTGAAATTAGGAATAGCTTCCCAAGAGGGGAGGTGAATTGGCTTTTAAAAATTTCTTTTTAAAGTCCTTAACTTCTTTTAATATTTAACCAATTCTTTGACTTGTTTATCTATTTTGTCAATCAAACAAGAACTTAGTTTCTTTTAAACAATCAACAAGACAACTAATAAAGCATTCAATCTTCAACCATAATTTGTTTGCCAAATATAAGTTCACTGCAGCACTATTAGATTGATGGAAGATTCAAGATTTAAGACTCTTGTAATATAAAACAAATCTTTATAGTATCCAATCACAATCAATATAATAAATGTAACTTTCAGCTTTTGATGTTTTCAGCCTTGTGGTGAATGTGAGTTTTGAACAAAGCCCTGTATATATGAAATTTCTTCTTCAATATGATGTTCAATATAAAATGCAATTACTCTTTCCAAACTTCAGAATTCAAATAAACTCTTAAATTAATTTATCTTTTGGGTGTTTAGCCAAGTAATGTACTCCTGTATAGTTTCCGCAAAGAATGGTTCAACCAACGTACTCCTTTCGGTTTCCGCAACCCAAATCAAAATCAAATTTTAAGGTTTACTTGATTTCCAAATTTACGTAATTTATATGATTTTAAATTTAAATCATCCACACAATTTAAATATGTACTGAAAATAAAGAATAGGGCAAGAGAAAGTGAGACGGAGATTTTTACGAGGTTCAGCTTATACCCAGCCTACATCCTCACCTTTGGAAAACCGCCAAAGGATTCACTAAACCTGTTCTTTTACCGGGTGGAACAAACCTTTACACACTCCTTCAATAGGCTAGAGCCCGCCTCTCCAAACGATATACCCTCGTTCCGTCACTCCTTTAAATAGGTTAGAGCCCACCTCTCCAAACGATGTACCCTCATTCGGTTACTCATTCAAATAGGTTAGAGCCCACCTCTCCAAGCAATATCCCCTTGCTTAACTAACGATCCAAACAATCCTTGGAATCGTCAATCTACCAGAAATACAACCAAAAGATGTGTACAAAGAATGCTCACACAAATAGCTGATTAGTACAAGTTAAATCTATATACTTCAAAGTGAATAACAATATGGAAATTAACTTGAAGCTCAATGAAGTATATCACCAATTAATTCTTTCAATATTTGAAAGATTTAGAATTTGTAGCACAATTCTGGTGGAAGAAGATCAACAAAAACTCAGTTGAATTCGTGCAAGATGAGAGCAAGAGAGAGCCTTGAGAATTTGAGAGCAATTGAGAGAGATTTTGAATTTTTGCTGAATTTGAATTCTTGGTACATTGATTCAATGATCTTTGAGACTTATTTATAGACTTTAAAAGGTATGTAACTTGGTCCCCAAGTAACTTGGAGTATCCCCCAAGTTTTCACAAAGTTTGAGCCCCAAGCAAACCATTTAAAAAATGTTTCCGTTGAAGTTTTTTTCAAATTCTATTCGTGGCAGTTGCCTGCCCAATCCACCAGTCGCCTGCCATGTTATTTTTAAAGGAGCAAAAAAGGAAGTAGGGTGGCAGTCGCCTGCTAGGACACAGCCAGTCGCCTGGCTTGACCACCCAGGCGCCTGTCCTGGTTCAGGGAGTCTACTGGTTGCTATCAACTTCGAGTACCCTTCTATTTTTCGGTCATAACTTTTTCAGTGTAACTCCAAATTTGATGATCTTGGCATCAAATGAAAGCTAAGAGAAAAATCCTACAACTTTCATGTTGAACACTTTTTAAAATAAAGAGTTTTTGAAAGAGAAAAATACACCTCAATGTAGATGTAGAAAAATTAACAGCATTTTGAAAATCCTCTTTTTGATACTTTTCATTCCAAAAATGATTCTAACCTTTTTGAAATGATTTTTGACCTTATAAAAATATTTTTCAAGTATGTTAAAAGGTATCTAGGTCCAATAAATTAACCTAAGAGTTTCATGTATCCATATTGAAATTATTTTAAGTACTTACATGAAATTTCCTAGACTCTATCAAATTTTCAATCCTTAAATTCCATGAGGTCTTTATGCTTGCTTCATCTTTCTTTGAGCTTTCCATATTAATCATTTGGGCTTTCATTCTTGAAGTTTTTTCTTTAATATCAATGCTCTCATGAACTTCAAGTTTTAATCCATGCCTCAAGCTTTGATATAATCATCCTTCTTTGAAGTACAAGCTTGCATGAATTCTTTAACAATGCATTCATCATTGAGTCCTGAAAATTCATCACTTAAATAAAGCATGTTAAGTTCTACTTATTTGTTAGCATCAAAATAAGATGTTAAGTCTTATAAAGCCAACAATAGTTGATACTGTAGAGCCTTGTGAAGCTTGCATGCTGGGCAAGCAACGTCGTATGTCATCATTTCCACAAGAGAGCAACAACAAATCAAAGCTTCCTCTAGAGTTGGTACATGCAGATCTCTGTGGTAAAATGACTACTCCTGCACTAGGAGGATCTTTCTATTTTATGTTGTTAGTCGACAATTATAGTAGAAAGATGTGGGTGTACTTTCTTTGTGATAAGGTTAAGGCTTTTGTAAAATTTAAAGTGGGGCATAAACTTGTTGAAAATGAGACATGTTTGCAGTTAAAGAAACTTCGAATAGTTTTGGGAAGAAGTTGTTAATACAGTTGTGTATATCCTTAACCGATGCTTCACTAAAGCTTTAGGGAATAAAACACTTCATGAGGCTTACTCTGGTAAGAAACCCTTCGTTTCTCATCTTAGAACATTTGGTTGCAGATGTTTTGTGCATGTTTTAGATGACAGTCGAAGGAAGTTAGATGACAAGAGTCGCAAGTGCATCTTCTTAGGATATAGTACATAATCGAAGGCATATTGTCTGTATGATGTAGAGGCAAATAAGATCGTCACAAGCCAAGATGTGGTATTTGATGAAGGACCACACTCAGTGGGAGATAGAGATCGGCCCACTTTATCATCAACCGATAAAGTAACCCACCATGTGCCTCACTCAAAACAGCAGATTGAGGTGAATGATGAAAAAATTCAAAACCATCCTGTTGTACCTGTAGCACCTATTCAGAAGCCACATCCCATGTGGGTACAACAGATCTTTGACGAAGGCAATCCAGAACCTATGAATCAAAGTTCACAACCTGATCGACCTCGAAGGTCGAAGAGAATAGAGGAACAACAACGATCAGCAGAACACTTGGTAAATATGACCTTAATGGCTAATATAATTAGTATAGTTAAGGAGCCAAGTAGCCTAGATGAAGCGCTGGCCGATCCGAAGTGGAGAACAGCTATGGAAGTTGAATATGAAAGTATCATGAAAAATGATACTTGGGAGAATGTGGATTGTCCCCCTCATAGGAAGGTAATTGGCATGAAGTGAATATGGAAGGTAAAATATAAAGCTAATGGTACTTTAGAGACGTATAAAGCATGCCTTGTTGCACAAGGATTCTCTCGAGTGGAAGGTTTTGATGTTACTGAAACCTTTGCACCAATAGCTTGCATGGAAACAATTTGTTTGGTTTTGGCTACTACTGCACACAGAAGCTGGGTGACATTTCAAATGGACATGAAGTCTGCATTCCTCAATGGTCATCTTAAAGAGAAGGTTTATGTGATGCAACGACCAGGATTTGAATTGCCAAATTCAGACAACAGAGTGTCCAGGTTGAAGAAAGTCTTGTATGGGCTGAAACAAGCCCCCATAGCTTGATACCATAGGATTGATTCTTTCTTCACCAATTATGGATTTTGTAGAAGTACCTCTAATACAAATTTATATGTACTAAAGGAGAATGGGATGTATGTAATAATTGTACTATATATAGATGATCTTGTGCTTATAGGTGGCCACAAGGAGAAGATCAACAACATTCGTGAAGGCTTCTGCTCAAAATTTGAGATGAGAGACTTGGGGCTACTCCACTTCTTCTTAGGCATTAAAGTGTGGCAGCAACCAGGAGAAACCTTTATTTATCAGCAACAATATGCTCAAGAGTTATTGAAGGCATTTGGGATGGCAAAATGCACTCCAGTGGAAGTAAACATTGAGCTCTCCATTAAAGATCTCTCTCCACTTGTTGATACAAAGAGGTATAGAAGCCTAATTGGGAGTTTGGTGTACCTGTGCAACACAAGGCCCGATATTAGTTTTGTAGTTGGTGTTCTGAGTAGATTTGCAAATAAGCCACGAGAAATTCACTAGAAGGCTGGAATGAGGGTCCTCAAGTATATAAAAGGGACTCCTCATTTTGGCATCTCTTATACATCAGGGAACTCCTTAATTGGATATTGTGACTCCGATTAGGCAAGAGATATTGATTCCAGAAAGTCAGTTTCTAGATATTGTTTTCTCTTTGGGAATGGAATTATCTCGTGGACAAGCAAGAAACAGTCAACAGTGTCGCTATCATCCAAAGAAGCCAAGTACAAGTCAGTTTGTCCCGCCTCATGTGAAGCTGTCTGGATAAGAAGAATTCTTACTGATATTGGGATAACAATAAATGTTGCAACTTTAATTCATTTTGACAATCAAAGTTGCATAGCTATCAGTAAGAACCCTATGTTCCATGTAAGAACCAAGCACATTAAGATTCAATATCACTACATACAAGAACTCATTGAGGATAAGGTTATTGAGATGGAGTATTGCCCAACAAAAGATAATCGTGCAGATATGTTCACCAAAGCTTTGGGTAGTTCCGACTTCCAAAAGCATTGAGATACTCTTGATATTGGTTCAAGAGTGTAGGTGGACATTGAGCGGGGTGTTGGTGTATATGTGTGCAATACCCACCTCCCACGAGTTAATTGGCACACATTACCTAATGTATAATTCAGATAAGGTCAAAGTGGTAAACCGCAATGGTACTACGAAGACAGAAAACATTCCCTTTTGAGACACGGGGGTTCGAGGGCAGCCCCCCCCCCCAGAGACGATATAGCCTATCCAGTGTGAACAGTGGGTACGGTATTTCAAAGACGACCACTAATGTCAAAGATGATCATTAATGTCAAATACGACCACTAATGTCTAAGTCGGCCACTAATTTCAAAGACAGCCACTAATATCAAAGTCAACCACTAATGTCAAAGTCAGTCATGGTAGATGAGCTACCACCACCTACCATGGTAGGTGAGCCACCCATGTGCTTCTTCCATGAACCAGAGGCTATAAATTAGACCCCCCCCCCCCCCACCAAAGCAACACATGCATCTTAACTGCAAGATTGTGTCCTCTTTTGTTTTTCTATTTGTTGTCTTTTCGTCATTGAAGCTCATTTAGTGAGTGCATAGTTGGACAGATTGTTGTAATTTGATTGTTGTAATAAAACTTTGTGTTATCTCTTCAATCATTTCTTCAAAATAGATCTTGGTGTTGTTATTCTACATGACCTTCACTAGACACACCTAGGTTTACCATTAGACGCAACTACTGGTTAGGTTTTATTGCAACTTGGCTCTGATACCAATTGAAAGTCGAGGTGTGATCCCAAGAGGGGGTTGAATTGGATATTTAAAAGTTTATGTGGAAATTTTAATCAATTTTAAATATAATTTTCACAAGTGATCTTAACTTCTCAATGACAACAGTATTCTCAACAAATAATTTTATCAATTTATATATCATTAAATTGTAAAGAATCTAAGCTAAGATTTCAGTATGAAACCAAACTACACAATATTGACAATACTCATAGTAGATCAATATTAATAAAAATATGTTCAGCCACAAGATAGTTTATGCTATAACTTGAGTAAGCGATAAGCCAACAAAATAAAATTCCTAGCAAATTAAATCAATATGATATTCGTAACTACTATAGATTTCAATTAATAAAAACATTCACAAGATGCATAGCAAATACAAATCAAAGTAAATAAGCTTAGAAAGATAAGAAGTTAAGGTAGAGAGTGACACCATATTTTTACAAGGTTCTGCAATCGTGCCTACGTCCTTGCCTCAAGCGACCTGCTATAAGGATTGACTATCCCTCCTTCAGTTGGCAAAGAAGCTCTCTCTTTTAGTAGGCAAAGAAGCCTTTTACAAAACCTCCTTCAATAGGCGGAGTCACCTCTCTCCTTTATGTAGGTGGAGTTACCTCTCTCCTTTGCTTAGGTGGAGTACCTCACTCCTTCACTAGGCAAAGTCGCCTCTCTCCTTCAATAGGTGGAGTTGCCTCTTTCCTTCAATAAGCGGAGAAGCCTCTCAAGCGAAAATCCCCTTTCTCTTGTTACAAAGATGTAATCAACAGGGGTTAACTCTTTAAAAGGAGTAGATGAGTACACAATCAAATCTAATACACTCTCAAAATGATATTGCTATGAAGCTCGAAAAGTTAGGCTAGGTTTACTGGTTTTGAAAAGCTATAAGCTTGAAAGAACAAACTCAGAAAAGGTTTTCAGCAAGAACGGCGATTCAATTAATTGATCAGTGTAAATCGTGTATAAAATACATTTAGGGTTAGCTATTTATATATAGGTTTGAATTATAATCGTTGTGCGTGTTTTGGTAACATAGTATTTGAGAATCAAAAAGATTTTCTACTGTTTGAGAAACTTATCACAGCATTTCAGTCGACTGAACTGATTGTCTGATCACCCAAACGAATTAATTAAGGAATTTCCAAAGTGGCAGTAGTGATTCAGCCAACTGAATTCTAAGTTTGGTCGCGCAAACCCATTCGGTCAATTGAACCCTGAGGTTTGGTCGCCCAAACCAACTATGTTTGGAACTTAACAATGGCAGTGGCTATTTGGTCGACTGAACCTGCGGTTTGGTCACCCAAACTCCCTAATTGTCAGACCAGTGTTTAGACTCTTCATTTAGTCGACTCAGCACAGTGCCTCAGTCACCCGAACATCCTAAAGTATGAATTCCTTTATGTTTTTTATTCTAAAAATGATTTTAACCCTTTGAAATAACGTGTTGGACTTGTACAAATATTTTCCAATAATGTAAAATACCTAAGGTCCAACTAGGTCACCTAAGAGCTTCGTAACAAAAATTAATTGAGATGTACTTACTTGAAACCTATTTTACAATGAGCATGATAAACAATTTAGGTCTTCATGTCCTTAAGCTAGGTCTTCGTCCAAGCTTCATGTCAATAGTCATCTTTCATTTTCATGTGTTCTTCATGGCTTTCCATTTTGCATCTTTCATTGTGTTTTTATATTGTAATACTTGTATACCCACTTAAGGATACAATCAGATGCCTTGGTTTGTCATTATGAAAATGAGATTAAGCCTTGTTATGCCAACAAAACCATCTTGAATCGTTTTTTTTTTTTTTTGAAGTTTTTAATTTGTTTTAAATTTTAGAAATTAGAGAAAAATAGCAGAAAAATCATTAAAAGATAACAAAAAAATGGGGAAATATTTTGAACAAAATTATTTTTGAACTCAAGAAAATATTTTGAGTTATTTTGACTTGGAATTTAAAAAAAAAATGGAAAATAAAATAAAAAAATGAGGAAAATCTTCAAAAATCCCAAAAAAAAAAAAAATGTGGGAATTTTTTATAAAATTCTACAAAAATCTGGGAATGTTTTCAAAGATATTTTAACTCAAAATTTCATGATTTTACTTGATTTCTTTATGTGGGTACATCCCAATGATTTCAAAAAGGGTAGAGAGGTATTTCATACCTCACCTGTATTAGCTCTGAGGGGGGGTTTATCTTACAAAATCCCCTCTTTTGGAGGTCTTATTAGACATTCCTAAATCGTACTTTGATTTTTATTTTCCCTTTAAACTTGCTTTGTTTATTTATTTACTTAATTGTTTATTTAAAAAAAGGTTAATGAAATACCATCAAATTCAATTTAGGGATAATCCATAACTAATTAGTTACCATTTGTAAAATGGGTGTGTAGAGGGTGCTAGTACCTTCCCCTAACATAACTAAACTCCTGATCCCAATTTTTGTGAAGCAGACTGAGACTCTGGTTCCGTAGCCTAAGAATAGTTTAGAGACCAACCAATGAGTGGTAAATAGGTATTCTAACCACACCAAGGTAAATAATAGGTTAGTAGTGACTCCATTCAAATTTCAAAATCTATTATCCCTCGCCATTCCAAACCCTTCGCCGAGACGTTGTGACACTTCTATCTTATCATTTTCTAGAAAACTGGGGCATGGCATGTGGTAGGGTGACATCACACTAACATCACACTAGCTAGCACCTTATTCATAAAACTATGCCATGTGTCACCCATTCAGGGTGATACGTAACCCACTAACTCCTTTTTTTGGATAGGACATAGCTAGAGGCTGCCAGGTGTCTGCGATGTCACCTAGTGGCCGAAAGGCTTTGTAATATATCTCCCCCGATGGGCGACATGTGGCACTATATGGACTTTTGACTTTTTTTAGGGGGACCTGATTATTATTTTTTTTTATTTTTAACTTTTTCCCTTTTCCTTTCCCCTCTCTCTCTCTCTCTCTCTCTCTCTCTCTCTCTCTCTCTCTCTCTCTCTCTCTCTCTCTCTCTCTCTCTCTCTCTCTCTCTCACACACACACACACACACACACCTCTCTCCTCCTCTCTACCTCTCTCGAGTGTTCTCCAACAAAGAACCCTTAGGGTTTGCCCTCCCTTATGAAATCAGCGTTGCCATCGTCGTTGACAAGCCACCACTTTGAGTAAGCTCATCTCACTCCTTCTCTCTTCTCTCATCTCATTTTTTCTTTTTCTTTCTTTTCTTTTCTTTCTCTAACCTCTTTGCTCTCTCTTGGGTGAGGTTCTCACCACCCCTTCATTGAGGAGCTTCAGACTCCTCCTTATAGTAAGCTTGTTATGGCCAAATTTCTCTCATCTTGGTACTATATCTACCCCCCCCCCCCTCTTATCTATTGCCTTTTCCCTTTTATTTTCTTTTATTTTTTCATGGCTACCAAACAGCCCCCACCCCACTTCTTTTCTTTTATTTTCTTGACTACCAAACAGCAAACCGAGCCCTTTTATGTTCTCGTCTTTTCTTCTCTTTTCCTTTCCTCCTCTTTTGTTTTCTTTCATTTTCCTTGTTACCAAATAAGCAGATCATGGGCTCAGGTGAACTTAACCAAAGTTTGTTTGGGGTTGGGTTTAAGTGTGGTTTGGGTTAAGCCGAGTTAAATTTGGGTTAGAGTTTGGCTAGGCTTGCTACCCGAGTTTGGAAATTAGTTCCTTTTTTTTTTTTTTCTTTTTTTTTGTAAATTCAAAGAAAAAAGTCAAAATTCAATCAATGGGATTAAGTCTCTTAAAATTGGGTTAAGGAAAAATAAAAAATAGGAGTCCAATTTTGGTACTTGGGCGGGTTTACTTAGGTATTCTGATATATTTGACTGGGTAAACGGGTATGGCTGACTCAGATAAATAGGTAGATTTGACTAGGTATTCATGTCAAGTTGACTTGGGTATTTAGGTAAGGTTGACTGGGTTATCAGGTTGGTTGACTTGGGTATTTGGGTAGGGTTGACTGGGTATTCAAATAGGGTTCATTGGGCACTTGAGGTCAGGTTGACTAAGTGTTTGGGTAGAGTTGACCGGGTTGTCAAGTTTGGGTTGGTTTGAATTAATTTGGATCCTGAGATGGATCCAGATTCAAAAGTTCTTAAGAGATAGAATCAAAGTGTTAACCATTCAATTGCAAAACCAATTTCATGATTCTAAAATCAATCAAAGTATTGCAATTCACATGCAACCAATCAAAATGTATGCAACTATAATAATTTGGCTATCTTATGATCCATCTAACTGCCGGTCATCTATTGAGTTCCATCAGAGCATTGAGCACTCTAGTTAGCTAGCTAGTGGTCCATTCTAATACTTTCATGACTTATTTAAATGTCATGCATGTAGTGTCCCATTATATTCTTCCCCATATGTTATATGTCCATCTATTAGCATCATTTTGTTTGATACAAACGATCATTTTATGTTACTCATGTACATTGGGTTTAGGATATAACTCTTCATTTGTGGAAATATGACAACAAAATAGCTAGTGTTCGATAGCACATGTCTTTTCTTCTTTGATGTTAAAAATACGTAAGTTTGCGTTGATGGATGTTGGATTCGAGTTATTTTGGTGGGGAGTTAACTCATAGTTCCTAAACATTAAGGCATAAAATGCAGTTAGCTAGTTAGAAAAAGTTTCGAATTACAAAAGAAGTTTCAAACTCATATTAGTCATGGATTGATAAGTTAGTAACTTAGTAATATAGTAGTCAATAATGGACTGACTTGTATGCCATAAGTTCAAACCCTATTTGGAAAGATTTAGTTTATTATAGTTGTTGCCCAATCATTTAAAAAAAAAAAAAAAAATCCTAGGCTATAGATTATAAAAAGCTTAAGCAAGTTCAGCTTACCTTGACCAATAAAATAAAATGGACCCTTTAAAAGAAAAAGATAGCAAGGATATGGGCAAGTCAAAATGACTTATAAGCTGTTGAACCTCTACTTGATTTATAACTCGATTGATCTCAACTCTATTTTAGTACGTATCAAGTTCAAGTTATTCGAGTAGGTTAACAAGCCAAGTTTGAGTTTTATAATATTACTTATAAGCCTAATCGAGTTTAATTATTTTTTATATTTTTAATATTACTTCGAGTGATAAATTATTGAGTAATATATAATGTATTTATTTTATGTATATTATACAAATCTTCAAATCCAACTTGAGCTCAAATTTTAAGAATTCATAGCAGAGCTCACTTTCAAGCTTGAGTTTAGCAATTATAAAATTGACGAAATTTGATTAAATATTCAAACTTAGAAAAATTTTTAGTCGAAATAAATTTGAATATTTACTACTTGTGTACAACTTGGGCACATTAAGAGCACATTAAGAGCAGGCTGTGGCCCAAGTTCCAACCTCCGTAGGTTGCCTCTCGCTTTGTGGTCCGTCAAGCCTAGAGAGCTGCAAGTTTTCCTAGAAAAAGCCCAGCCCATTTGAAGAGCGGCCCAACAGTCCTAGGCCCACCAATGAAATTTACTTCTTCAACAAAGAAACCGGCGCACATTAGCATTTTGGAGGCGCGCCCGCCGCGGAATTCCGGGACAGCCGTCCCAAAACTAGGGTTCCGCCGAACTTATCTCGCCGGGCTCACACGTGCCCCCCATGCGTGCTCTCGATCAGCAACAGTCCGAATCTGACGGTCGTCACCTGTGGACCCACCGTTACTTCACTCACACGAAAAAGCAGTAAAATGGCGATCTGACGGTTAGCGATCGGGTCGCGCTCGATAAGCCCGTGTCTCCACTTGGCGCACGATAGCTCACACCTGATGTAAAAGCTACCGTCCTCCATGGATGCGCATTACTCATCCCTCCCCTGAACCTCCCCGCCCGTTTCGGTCTCTGCAAATTTTCTTTGAATTTCGAGCACTAATCTTCGTCGGAATTCGTAGCGATTCCAACTCAACTCGGTTTGTAATTTTCCTTCTGATATTTCCTCTTTTTTCTAGTCACTGTTGATTGTGAAGAAAATTTTCCCATTTTGTGACTGATCCCTTTGATTTGATATGCATTATTTTCTCTCATTTTCTAGGTCTGGAACCCTTTCCACTTTTGCAATGAATATTATTGTTATTTTGTTGTTTCTGAGGTACATTGGCACCGATTTGGTATGATCTTCTTGCTTTATGCAGATTTTTCCTCCGGTGGTCGCCTATCAAGAATGTGATCAATTGGGAGCTTATAGATTTCAGATGATTTGGAGTGAAGCCTGAACGAAACATGCTAGCGTTCGGGTGAGTTCATATTGATTTTCTTTTTCCCCTAAATGCATATGATGAAGAGCGTATGATTTCAAAGTAAATTCTATAGCTGAAATGCTGCAATGATGTGTGCAAATGTTTAACTGGTATAACAAAGCCGTATATAAATGCCAAACATTTTGTATATGGTGCAATGGTGAAGAATACTTGGTATGCATTTCAATGAATGATGCTGCAAGTGTTATGTGCTTCAGCTTGCTAGGTGCAATACCCAGGAGAATGAGAGATTGATTGACAGGAACATCAATATTTAACATTTTATTTTGGGTATATCCATGCCAAGTTAGGTATATCACTTGTAGAAGATGAGACAAGGGAAGTTTGAATTAGGATAGTTGGTCACTTGTAACATAGGCTAAATAACACATCATGAGGATTTAGTCATTTTTTGGGGGCCATAGGAGGGAAAGGGATAGACCTAAAATAACTACCAATCTTTGAATAAGGATTTGACAGCATTCCAATTCAGAAGATATCACCCCCAGATTATGTGGAATGGAAAAAGAGGATTCATATAGCCAACCCACCAGCTAGTGGGACTTAATGTTTGACAGCATTCCAATTCAGAAGATAACTCCACAGATTGTGTGGAAAGGCAAAATAAGATTCATATAGCCTGTTTTCAAAAAATAAAAATAAAATTAAAAAAAGATTATTCATATAGCCAACCCACCTAGTGGGACTTAATGTTGAGTGGTTGTTGCTGTTATTTTGGTTGGTGTTTTGGGTATGTGTGATAGCATTAAACATCAAGTTAGGGTCTTGGTCATACTACGGAAAATGGATGGCTTCGTTGTAACTTAATGTAGCATTTAAAAATGCATACAATTGTCATCATGAATGAGGCTATTCACAAAAAAATAGGGCCATCACCAAATACTGAAGTTCTTAGATCAGTTTTGCTACTTCATGGGACAAACACATTTCCAAGCTTAGATCAGCGTTTGTACTGAAAGTAGCTATTTTCTACCAATGGCCCCACTCATTGAAATGGATTTGTTAAAATATTTTGCAACATGGTGGGGTGCAGCTTAGGAGCAACGGTAAGGTTGTCGCCGTGTGACCTGCAGGTCACGAGTTCAAGGCGTGGAAACAGCCTCTTGCAAAAATGCAAGGTAAGGCTGCGTACTATAGGCCAATTATGGTCTACCCCTTTCCCCCCGCATACACAAGAGCTTTGTGCACCGGGCTGCTCTTTTTTTCACATTGGGGTGCAGCTTGCATGGGACTTTCAAATGCTTCTTTAGGTAATCTTTATTCACTCTGTTGGGTATGACCTAATGATATACGATGAGTATGTGACCAATGGATAACTTTAGATGTTTATATTGTAGCAAAGATTCTTATTCTTAGTTTGGGAAATTCCATGGTTTTATAAATTTAGTTAATTTACGTTTATTTTGTGTATTTTAAGTGCTTTCAGACTATTTTGTAATTATGTGTTTTAGTTGAATTTGTTAGGTGTATAGATACCTTGTTTGTAATGTATTAGAGGTAGTTATCAATTTGAATATGATTCCCATAACAGTTTTTCCCTCACTCTTGTCCATCTTCTCCCTTTTCTCTTCTCTTCCTTCTTCCCCTCTCCTTCTCTTCTGTTCTCTGCTATCCAGCAGCCTATTTCCCTCTCTCTTCCTCTCTATTCTTCTTTTCCTTCCATTATTCTCTTCTTCTCTCTAATTCTATCCCATAAATCTCTCTCTCACTATTTCTGATTTCTGTTCCTGTCATACATCAATTTGGTATCATGGTGCTCGCTTGAACCATATCGACATGCTTCTGCCATTGCCATTGTCATTGTTGTCACGCATCCCAACTTATTGTTAATTTGATTCAATTTCAATTGATGTAAGATTTGTGCATAACCACAAGTCCTACCAAGCATTCAAAGTTTAGAAATCACATGAAAAGCCCCAAGAACTGAAGTATTGTTCATCTGCACAACAATAACAACACACAACAAAATCAAGTCTTAAGTCCCACTAGGTAGGGTCGGCTGTATGAATCCTTTTCCGCCAATTTATGTGATCATGGACCATTTCTTTTGACAGATTCAGGGATATTAAATCCTTACTTATTATCTCCTCCCAAGTTATTTTAGGTCTACCCCTATCCCTTCTATTGCCCCCCACGGTAACTTACTCATTCTTCCTCACTGGTGCACTATGCGGCCTACGTTGCAAGTGTTCATACCATTTGAGTCGTCTTTCTCTTATCTTATCTTCTATAGGAGCTACACCTAACTTACCGCGAATATGTTCATTCCTTAATTTATCCTTCAATGTTATACCACTCATCCATCTAAGCATTCTCATCTTGACAACTTTTACTTTTTGGATATTATGTTTCTTTGTCGCCCGACATTCCGATCCATATAGCATAGCTAGTCTTATAGCTGTCCTATAAAACTTCCCTATCAATTTTAAGGGTATTCTACGATCATAGAGCACACTTGAAGCATTTCTTCATTTTACCCAACCTGCTTTAACTCTATGCATTACACCATCTTCAATTTCTCCTTCAGCTTGCATAATAGATCCGAGGTATCGAAATCTACAAGTGATATTTATTTCTTCATTATCAAGTTAACTTTGTCTCAAATATTCCTCCTATCATTACTAAAATTACATTTCATATATTTTGTTTTATTTCTACTTATCCTAAAGCCTCTAAATTAAAAGCTTCTCTCCATAATTCTAACTCAGCATCTACTCTGTCCCTAATTTCATCAATTAATACAATATCATCTACAAACAACATATAGCATGGAACCTCCTTGTGAATACTTTTAGTCAATTGGTCCAACACTAAAGCAAAAAGATAAGATCTCAAAGCAGATTTTGATGTACACCTATGGTGATAGAAAATTCTCTATTTTCATCATCTATAGTCCTTACACTAGTCATTTTTCCATTGTATATATCCTTAATGACATCAGTATACCTACTATATACGCCCTTTTTTTCTAAAATCCACCATAGAACTTCCCTAGGTATCCTCTCATAAGCTTTCGCAAGGTCAACAAATATCATACGCAAGTCTTTCTTTTTTTCCATAAACTTTTCCATTAATCTTCTTAAAAGATATATAGCTTCTGTGGTTGATCTCCTAGGCATAATACCAAATTGATTTTCTGAGACCTTCTTTTCTAACCTAAATCTTTGTTCAACTATCCTTTCCAATAGTTTCATCGTATGACTCATAAGTTTAATTCTACGATAATTATTACAATTTTGAATATCTCCTTTATTTTTGTATATAGGTGTTAAAAGTACTTTTCCTCCATTCATTTGACATTTTCTTAGTTTTTATAATTGTATAAATAAATTAGTTAACCATATAATTCTGTTATCACCTAAGCATTTCCGAACTTCATTGGGATGTTATCTGATCCCATAGCTTTCTCATTTTTCATCTTTTTTAGTGCAAACTTAACTTCGTTAACTCTAATTTTGCGAATAAATCTCATATTTTTAGTCTTTTTCTCATTTGACAATTCTAAGTTTAAGCCTTCTATTTGGTTTTCATTAAACAACTTACTAAAGTAACTTTGTCATCTTTCTTTAATGTCTTCATACTTAACCAAGACAATATCATCTTCATTTTTTATACATTTTACATTTCCTAAGTCCTTACTCTTCCTTTCTCTAGTTTTAGCAAGTTTAAATATATTCTCTTTCCTTGTAATCTATCATACAAACTATTAAATGATCAGTATTTAGCTTCACTAATGACTTTTTTTGCATCTTTTTTTGCCTCCTTATATTTTTCAAAGTTATCCCTATTTCTATATTTTTACCACATTTTATACCAAATTATTTTTGTCTTTATGGCTTTTTGTACATCTTTATCCCACGACCAACTTTCTTTGCTATTTGAGAATCTTCCCCTTGATTCACCTAAAACCTCCTTTGCTATATTTTTAATAGAGGCAGCTAATCTACTCCAAAGAGTATTTGTATCTATCTCATCCTCTATAGTCCAATCCCCATCTTTGATCATTTTATCTTTAAATTTAATTATATTTTCTCCTTTTAGGTTTCACCACCTAGTTCTCTTATATTGGTTTATTTTAATCCTTTTTCTTTCATTTTTTAATACATATATCTAACACTAAGACTCTAAGTTGTGTGGTTAGGCTTTCACCTGGAATAACTTTACAATCCTTGCATGATAAACGATCTACCCTCCTAGTTTTTTTTATAAAAAAAAAATCTATTTGACTTTTATTTTGCCCACTTTTAAAGATTATTAAGTGTTCTTCTCTCTTTTTAAAGCAAGTATTTATTATACTAAAATCATATGACATAGCGAAGTCTAAGATCATCTCCCCAGGCTCACTTTTGTCTCCATATCTATATCCTCTATGTATTCTCTCATAATTTTTATTATCCCTTCCAACGTATCCATTTAGATCCCCTCCTATAAATATTTTTCAGTCTTTGATATGCCTTGTGTAATACTATCCATATCTTTTCAAAATTGTCTCTTAAGATTTTCGGCTAAGCCGACTTGAGGTGCATAAGCACTAATGATATTTATTATCTCTTGTCCCAATGCCATCTTGGTTTTTATAATTCTATCCCCTACTTTATTTACATCAGTGTTTTAAAAGGCAAAGGCGTAAGGTGAGGTGTTTTACCCTTCGCGAGGCGAGGCGTAAGCCTCAAGGTGTTGATGCGTAAGCATTTTGAGACTGTAATTTTTAAAATAATTAATAAATAAAAAATTATATATATAGTATTAAAATGAGAAAAATGTTAGAAAAATGGAGAAAAATGTTAAAATAATGGAGAAAATATTCCAAGAAAAATCTTTTTTTTGGCCCCTTGAATCAACTTCAAACATTTCAGCAACAAGATTTAATTTAAACAATTAAAATATGAAACAAAAATGTGAGAGACGAATAAAGAACTCAGACATGTGAGACTTCGAAAAAGAGAGAGACCAGATGTTAATAGAGAGAGACCAGATGCTTCAAGAGCGAGAGAGAGTAGATGCTGAGAGAGAGAGCAGAGGCTGTGAGAGAGAGAGAGAGAGAGAGAGCAGATGCTGAGAGAGAGCAGAGGCTTCGTCGAGCTTCGTCCAAGCTTCGAAAGAGAGAGTAGAGGGTTTGCCAAGCTTCGTCGACTTCGTGGAGCTTCATCCAGGCTTTGAAAGAGAGAGCAAAGGGTTCACCGAGCTTCATTGGCTTCGTGGAGCTTCGTCCAAGCTTTGAAAGAGAGAGCAGAGGGTTCGCTGAGCTTCGTCAAGCTTCATCCAGGCTTCAAAGAGAGAGTGAAGGCTTCGTCAGGCTTCGGCAACATAGCAGAGAAGAAGCTTGTGGGAGGCCGAAAGGTGTACGCCTTGCTTATGAGGCGTAAAAAAGTGTGGTTTTTTGGCTGAGGCGTACGCTTTGTTGGCTGAGGTGAATGCTTTCTTGGATTTACGCCTTTACACATACACCTTGAGGCGTTTGTGTCCCCAAATGCACTCAAAAACGCCTTTCAAAACACTGATTTACATCAACAGTGCTATTTTTTAAGTTTTTGTCTATAATAATTCCTACTCCATTCTTATGCTTTTCTTTTCCAGTGTACCAAAGTTTAAATCCTGATTTATCAATTTCTCTAGCTTTCTCCCCCACCCACTTAGTTTCTTGAAGGCAAATTATATTAATTCTTCTTCTGATCATTGTATCCACAATTTCCATGTCTTTACCTGTAAGTGTCCTTATATTCCAAGTTGCTAATATAATCCTAGTTTCTTGAACTAACGTTTTTACCTGCCCACGTCCAGAATTATGCAGGAACCCTCGCATATTTGACACCATACCCGAGCGCCGACACGGTACGTCACTTCATGGCAACGACCTAGCCCACCCTCGCCCACTTTTCGCTACACCCAGGTGGGACAAGTGCAATGCGTCACTTGTAGGGGACGTCCCAGCAAATATTCGGCAAGGATTCATATCATAGTGATCTGACAAATTTTACCCTGGCTGTCTGCTACCTAACACAACCCTCCTCCTTTACCCGGGCTTAGGACCGGCTGTGTGTGAAAAAATTAGGACATTAAGCACTGTTCATTTGCAACTTTCAAAAAATTACAGTCAAGCCTCACATTCGAGTACTGATTTATTCATCACACCTCCCTCATATTGTAGGCAGAGCGCCCCCCCCCCCCCCCGGCGCCCCCCGAACAGCCTTCACCCGCAATTTCACCTTCATCGAAGCAGGAATGTGGCCAAACCTGCCACCAGCAAATCTCCCAGCCGCTGGACCCTTTAAAATTCCGCCTTTCCGGAGTTGTTTTGACACCATCACCACCGCTCTATTCACTGCCCCTCAATCGACGTCCATCCTGAAAACCATCACCAGAGGACCCTAGCTGGTGGCACACGTGCCCCACGCACCAGCAACGTGCATGGGAGAAACCACCAGACTCTTCTCCATTTTCCAGAATCGTGAGAAATTGACTTTAGCGAGGATATTTTGGGTTTTTCGCAATATTTGGACTTATACCACTACATCTTGGACTGTCAGTGCGAATTTGAGTGTTTTGAAGGCCTGCCAACATTTTGATTTAGGCCAAGTTGTTATATTTTGGGATTTATTGCAAAAAATTAGCTTTCCTTTGCGAAATTTTGATGCTGGTCTCAAGAAATACATCTTCAATTGTTTGATACATACTTTTTGGAGGATAAATTCAGTGTACCAGCTCCATTCAGGTTTATTAGTGGAGTTTTCTTGGAGCATCCATGGGAAATTGAAGTTAAATATTTGAAAAATCTCTTGAAACTCAGCACTAGGACCTTTTGGTACTGTTGCATAAGCTTACACTGCTTGGATTTCATGGAAATTGATTTAATGTTGCTTCTCTAATTGGTACTTGTTTGATTTTGTATCGGTCCATATATGATTCAATTCTGCATATCTAGTTCCCACCTAGATGACGATTATCAACAATTGATAAAACATAGGTGTCCTGATTTTGATGGTTTTTCAGGTCAGTTTTTCGAAGATTGGTTGGATGGCATGGGGAATTCTTTTAATTGGTAGCTAAATCAAAACTTCTTGATTTAGCGAAGAAATTTTGGCAAAAACTTGAAAGGGACAAAAATATCTTGGAGAACCTCCTGTCACCACATGGTAAAAAATGAGATATATTTTAAGATTGAAGTATCCACATTCTTACAGGAGCAATTAGTGGTCCGTGTTGTTCAAGGCAACTTCCTTGTAGTGTCACCAATTATTAAATTTAGAGACCTTATTTATTTATGTGCTCTTAATGAAACCTAGAGTAGTGATTATGTTAAAGGAAAGGATTGAGGGGATGAAATCAGAAAGCATATGATTTTGCAAACTCAAAAATGTCCCTCTTCTCTATCTAAGACTTACGACATGACTTTGGAAGTTGAGTGATATCTCCACCCACCAGCCCTTAACACCAATCTTAAAGACTTCTGTCAGTTTAGACTTTAGATCAATCTTCATGGTCACGAGGTAGTCTTAGGCCCACCCAAGATGTTCAAGAGAAAACCCAAATTGTTGAGGATAAACAATCAAATATCGTAAGTGCCCATGCAAATTGTTGCACAACTAAGTACATGACTACACAAATGATTTGCATATTATCAGTGCACAATATTTTTTATTCTTGAGTGAATATAAGTCATGAATATTCTTATCAAAATAAGCCCTTAAAATTTTCTTTAGTGATCTTAAACATTGTAGGTGCCTCTAGTCTAGAAATGGACCTCAACTGGTCACTAAACTTGGTTGTTGAGACTTGCAATGAGCTTCAAGATGAGTTTCCAACTACTAGAATAGATATGTTTGCCAATTACCTTGCTCTTCAACCACAATTTTCCTTTTCTAACTCAAAGAGTGAGAAACAATTGGTTGCTCCAGAGTTTGTTGACAATTCTTTAATCATGGATCCTATTGTTGAAAATCCCCTTGAGAATGTTTCTCCTCCACCAAGTCAATTTTTGTCTCCAACCCTCGCATCTTCTCCCTCCACATCTTCGTTAGCCAAATCAAATGAAACATTGTCCATCATTCTATAATATGATCAAATGCATATTTGCTTGAGCTGCTAATAGATTTGGATATTAAATTGATTCCTTCGTTGGAGGAATTGTTATCTTATCAAAGGACATTGCAGCCTTCTATGCTACTCACAGTTGGAGGATATTTTAGATACTCTTGAATGGTGGCTGACAATGCAATGCAGATTGTACCACCTGTTGATTTGCCTACATTTGTCACTATTCCCACTCATGGAATTAAAGCTACTATTACATTTCAGAATTTGATGTCAAGTTTTCTCTAACAAGGGGAGTTTGATGGAGAACCACCGGAGAGCTTTAGATGTTTATATTGTGGCTGAGATTTTTTTGTTTGGGAAATTCTGGTTATTTTAGAAGTTAGTTAATTTAGGTTTGTTTGCATATTTTAAGTACTTTCAAGTTAATTTTTGTAATTATTTGTTTTAGTTGGGGCTATTTTATAATTATTTGTTTTGGTTGTATTTTGGGGTGTATAAATATGTTGTTTGTAATATGTAAAGAGTTAGTTATCGATTTGAGTCTTCTCTCCAGATCTGTTTTTCCCTCTCTCTCTCTCTCTCTCACACACACACACACACACACACATCTAGGTTCTTCCTCTTCTCTTCTCCTTCTTCCCTTCTTCTTTCTCTGTTCTGTTCTGTTCTGTTCTGTTCTCTACTGTCCAGCCTGATACACATTGTTGGCCCACAACCTAATAGTTTAAGCTTTTAGGTAAAATGGTAATCTGACATGGTATCAAAGCTAGTTACCAGGAGGTCCTGGGTTCTAGTCTTATTGCCTGCATTTATTATTTATTTGTTAAGAATTATCTTATTCCCTACAATGGGTGTTGTTTTTCGTGTGTTTATCTCCCCATGCGCTGTCAGGCTGCATGTGTGGGGGAGTGTTAAGGCCTGATACACTTTGTTGGCCAAACATAACAGCTTAAGCTTTTAGCTAAAGTGGAACATAATTCTCTCTCCTTTTCTCACTGTTTCTGATTTCTGTCCCTGTCCTGCATCAATATATGTTTTTGCTAAAATGGGGATATATGAAAAGGCCAAAAATGTTCGAGTTTTCTTAATTTTTTGTCTAATAACACAAAAATCAAACGTCACCAATGGGACTTCGTGTTTTCTTTTTCACATAAAATTTATAAATAACAACCTTAGGTTCTGAAAAATTATCAGATAGGACCTTTCTTGGATGTTTTTACTAAGTTTCTGAATCCTTGTTTAAACTTTATTTTTCACTTTCTATCATGACGGGTTTGTCATAGTCTTAATGCCAATTTTAGTGTAGATTGTTAATTTTGGCTGAATCCCTTTCTATCGGGTTTGCTTTTATTATATATAGAAGAAATTTACATAGTTGTTGCCTAATTTTCAGCACATTTACAGCGCCTAAATGCTGCCAGATTTTCAGGATCAGATTTTCAGCATTATTTACAGCTTAATTTCCTGCTATATACAATCTAACTATAAACTAAAATATTTCAACTAAATTATTTACAACCTAATTATCCTAAATTATCTCTATAACATTCCCCCTTAAATTGATGCTGGTAGATCAAGAAGCATCAATTTGTCAACCAAGAACTGATGCTGGTGCCGAGAAAGAGCTTTAGGGAATATGTTTGGAGTTTGACGTTCGGTGGAAATGTGAGGAAGAGTAATCACTTGTTTGTCTTGTGAAGAAAAAGAGGAATCAAACTGACTCTGAGTAAAATGAAAAGCAAGCAGGGTAGAGCGAAATTTATCAAACCATGCACGCAGAGCCTATTTCAGTCCATGCAAGGATCGGCGTAGCCAACCAACCTCTAAGGAAGGTGTAGCAAACATGCCGAGAGGTGGAGACATAGATTTCTTCCTTCAAATCCCCATGTAGAAAAGCATTCTTCACATCCATCTGCCGGAGAGACCACCCCTGCGACGCAGCAAGTGCCAAGATAGTCCGCACAATAGTCATTTTGGCAATAGGTGCAAAGGTCTCTTCATAATCAATACCAGACTTCTGCCGGTTCCTAAGAACCATGAGATGGGCCTTATATCTGTCCAGTGACCCATTAGACCAAAACTTGATTGAGTACACCCATTTACAACCAATAGGTTTGACACCAGGGGGACAAGTCACAAGATCCCAAATGTGATTATCTTGAAGAGCTTGGATTTCTTCTTGCATGGCCTGTTACCAACATTCTTGGGTGGCTGCTTGGGTATATGAGTGAGGAACAGAAATAGTGTCGAGAGTGGCAATCAGTGAGGTATGAAGAAAAACCATACCTATCCGGTGGATATGTAACCCGAGTGGAGCGCCGAGGAACCGCGGAATCAGATGACGGATTAGTGTCTGGAAGGGGTGTTGAAGAAGGTGGAGAATGTCGATGATACACTACACCTAGTTTAAAACACTCAATAGAAGAAGACACATCATCAAAAGCGGGAAGAAGAGTAATAGGAGTATCAGAAATAACCTGAGACTGAAAGAAATATTGATTTTTCGAAGAAAATCACATTCCAGGAGGTCCGAAATTTGTTTGCATGAGCATCATAACAAACAAATCCTTTCTGAGTAGCACTATGTCCCATAAAGGCACACGTGATGGACTGGGCAGCAAGCTTTTGATGCTCAACAGGTGGTAGATGAACAAAACAAATACACCCAAAAGTATGAAAGGATTGATACTCAGGAGATATGCCAAATAATCGAAAATAGGGGGAATCATAATTTAGAGTGGCAGTAGGCAAACGATTGATCAAATAGACAGCAGTAGATAAAGCTTCTACCTAGAACTTAGAAGGTACGGAAGAATCAATCAACAAAGTAAGAATGACATATAAGAGATGACAATTCTCACACTCAACGACTCCATTTTGTTGAGGGGTATAAGGACAAGAACACTAGGAAATGATCCCCTTATGATGAAGAAAAGTCTGAAAAGATTGAGACATGTACTGGGGGGGGGCCGGCCCCCCCCCCCCCAAGTCGGAGCGTAAAGTTTTGATGCAAGTACTGAACTGTGTCTCGACAAACGCAATAAATTTTTGAAAGACAAAAAACACATCAGCTTTAGAGCAGAGAAAATATATCCAAATGAATCGACTATAATCATCAATAAACGTCACAAAATAACGATACTTACCATAAGAAATAACATGACTCACACCCCAAACATCAGTATGCACAATCTCAAAGCAATTAAAAGCATGACTACCATGTGCAAGAAAAGGTAAAAGTTTTACTTTTACCAAGATGACAAGTAGCACAATCAAAAGGTACAGGAGAAGAAGAAAAGTAATCTTTATTGCCCAAAAAACCATGCTTCATAAGATGAGCCAAGACAACAGAATTAGGATGACCCAATTTCTTATTCCAAACTTCATTATTATTGGCAATAGTCGTACAAGCAAGAGAAACAACATTAGAAATAGAAAACTGTAAAGAAAATAAACGTCCACTTTAGGCCCCTTCGCGATCATCATCCCCGACACCTGATCCTGCACAAGACAACCACCACGAGAAAAATGAACATCACATTTATTATCTACCAATTGTCCAACAGAAATCAAATTAGTAGACAATCCAGGAGAGACAAAAACATCGTGAAATGAAGAGCCCAATTAGCAATCTGAATATTTTGCGTGCCTTTATACTTACGAACACCATGGAGACCCGTCATATTACCAGTCATATGATTAGAAGCGCCCGAATCAACAATCCAAGAAGTTTAGTAGTCATACCTTGCAGGCCTAAGGCCGTAAAAGCAGACACAATCATTTGTTGGACCATTGCTAGTGCGAGAATAGACGAATTAGAGCTTACAGTGGGTGGCGTAGAAGAAGTAGAGGATTGAACAACAGCCTAAAAGCCTTGGGATTGGCGATTTTGAGGCTGCAATCAACAGTCTTTGATGATATGGTCTTCTTTCTTACAGTAGTTACAAACTTTCTTATGACAGTTGCGAGCAATATGACCATTTGAGTGGATAACCACTGTTCTTCACTGTCCTTGCAACTGAAACACTGCAACTTGTTCCTCCCTCTCCCTTGTGCTGCATATGCTACATTCACAGCTTCAAAAAATACCTTCTTAGAAGTCATACCCATTTGAGTGGATAACCACTGTTCTTCACGCAATAAATCTCCTAGACAAATATTCAAAGAAGGAACCGGCTTACGGTTCAATAAACTGGCAACAGACTCAAACTCAGATCGAAGTTTCATCAAAAACTGATCGCGTTGACTCTCAGCATGAACCGCTTGAAGAGTCACGAGTGCCATGAACAATAGTAGAATACTCGTTCCAAATATTAATAAAACTAGAATAAAATTGTTCAATAGGTAAATTACCTTGACTGTAATTATTAATTTCCGACTCCAATTGGAACTTCCGAGCACTGTGATCTTGGTGGTAAATACGGTGGAGATAATTCCACAAAGCCTGAGCCGTAGTAAAACAATGAAGATTGATCACAAAGTGAGACTCAATCGTCCCCAACAGCCAAGAGATCACCTTAGCATCCTCGACCTCCCATTGTGCAAATTCCTTTTCATTAGTGAGAACTTGAGCAGAACTATCAATATGATTTGATAATTCATTCCCTTTCAAGAACATTTTAAATTGGAATTCCCACGTAGGGAAATTCTTTACAGTAAATCGAACAAGTCTTTTCAATAGACATGATGAAGGCAATGAAAAAAAAAAAAAAAAAGCCCAAGCAGTCAACCAAATAAATGGCAAGCCTAACTCAAATCAGGTCCAAATCCAAATAATAAGGTCCAAATCCAAATAATAAGAGGTCCTCAGACACAACCAGATTACAAAAGCTCTGCAGAAAATAAAAAAAAAAAACTCAGATCAAACACGGAAGCCTATCTCAAAATACCTGCCATGTGTGAAAAACGACACAGCAGAGGAAGAAACACAGCACCTTTGTCGATCACACCAGGAGAAGTCAAAGCTGCTGACCACCACAGAAACTGCCAACAGCCACAAAGATGCCCAGCTCCCACGAGAAAAACACCAAGATGAGTAGCCCGCAACCAAGGACAGCATGTGCAACTGAAAAAAATTCTGGCAGCCCCCAACAAAACTCAAAACCACCTAAGTGGACACTACAGAGAAGGCCGACACCCACGAAAAACAAGAAAGAACTTGTTGAAACCGAGCGATTTTTTTTTCTTTTATAAAAAAAAAAAAAACCAGCAATGAGAATCGCACCCAGTGATTTAAGACCTAAATGACAGAATCAGAAGAGGGGCTCTGATATTATGTTAATTTTGGTCTAAATTCCTTTCCATCTGGTTTGCTTTCATTATACATAGAAGAAATTTACATAGTTGTTGCCTAATTTTCAGCACATTTACAGCGCCTAAATGCTGCCTGATTTTCAGCATTATTTACAGTCTAATTTTCAGCACATTTTCAGCACCTAAATGCTGCCAGATTTTCAGCATTATTTACAGCTTAATTTTCTGATATATACTATCTAAATATAAACTAAAATATTTCATACTCTTTATGTCAAACTCTTTCTGATATTGAAAGTGGAAGTGAAGCAAAAAGTCTAGACCCTTGTGCAGTTCATGATGTCATAAGTTAGTCAACTGCTTAACATGGTTCTTGTCAGTGTAAATTCATCATTTTGTGGGTGTTCATGAGATCTTGTCTTTGCTTTCGCTCTGTCATATTGCTGTTTCTTTTTTTGTTTCCAAGTGCTTGTAGTAATGGGCTTTTGTCTCTTGTATGCAGTGCAAATTAGTTTAACTTTCCCAATCTTATCAGAATGTAAGTGCAGATTTATAATGGTGTGGAGTAAATTACACTCTGGTCAATCAGTAGGAAGCAAACATGCAACTTCACATTTATTGCAGCCATAAGTCAGTCGTTCTTTTTGGAAACTGGAATCCGTCCATTCATTGTTGTTTCCCCTTTAGAAACTGAGAAAAAGGGAAGGGTGGAGAAGTGAAAAAATGAAGTGGACGAGAACTTTATTGATCTATCTGCCTAATTAACATCGAGGTAGGTCATACAAGAACTACTTTACAAGATTAATTATGTTTATGAAGCTTTGATGTAGTACATGTTCAAGTGTCATACATCCACAGAACCCCAGTTTACACGTTCAGCTTCATAGTTTTTCTTATTTATTTTTCCGTTTGTATTTCTTATATTTGTTTTAAGTTCAATAACTTAGCAGCATGAGGCTTCAAAGATTTCTTTTTGAAGGCTTCAATGTTTTTTTTTTTTTTTAATTGTTTTTATATAGGACCCAGATTCTGTTTTATGATTTATTTGTTTATTTGAACTTGTTTGCAGGCACTATATCTGCAGTTTCATTTATTGATTTTATAGCAATGTCTGAGTTAAGAAGTATTGTAAAAGAAACTTCTGAAAATGGCACAGATCTGTCTCCAGATGATATTGGCACCATTGAGGAAATGCCTGAACACACAATTTTGTCACGGCAAACTTCTGTGAACCTTGTCCCATTTATTGGCCAGAGATTTGTTTCACAGGATGCTGCCTATGAATTTTATTGCAGCTTTGCAAAGCAATGTGGCTTTTCTATCAGACGTCATCGTACTCGAGGGAAAGATGGTGTAGGTAGAGGAGTTACAAGGAGGGATTTCACCTGCCATCGTGGTGGCTTCCCACAGATAAAGCCATCTGATGATGGAAAGATGCAGCGAAATCGAAAATCTTCACGTTGTGGATGTCAAGCATATATGCGAATTGTTAAAAGGGCAGACTTTGATGTCCCTGAATGGCGTATCACTGGATTTTGCAACATCCACAACCATGAACTCATGAAATCAAATGAGGTGCAGCTACTTCCAGCCTACTGCCCCATGTCTGCAGATGACAAGAGTCGGATTTGCATGTTCGCAAAAGCAGGGATGTCAGTGCGACAAATGTTAAGATTAATGGAGCTAGAGAAGGGTATTAAGCTGGGTTGTTTACCATTCACGGAAATAGATGTGAGGAACCTGCTGCAGTCTTTTAGAAATGTGGATCGAGATAATGATGCCATTGACCTCCTTATGATGTGCAAGGAGAAGAAGGATAAAGACCCAAACTTTAAGTACAACTTCAAGATGGATGCACATAACAGATTGGAGCATATTGCATGGTCGTATGCTTCATCCATTCGATTATATGAGGCTTTTGGTGATGCCATAATATTTGACACAACCCACCGTTTAGATGCCTACGATATGCTTCTTGGAATTTGGGTTGGAGTGGACAATGATGGAGCTACTTGTTTTTTTGGTTGTGTGCTTCTACAGGATGAAAATATGCAATCTTTTTCTTGGGCATTAAAGGTAGGCAGCTGTATGGCACATATGCATGGATTAATGATTTTCCTTTTTAATGGCTTCCACTTTCATAGTGACATGTGGTCCCCTAGTGATTCTAGACATTAAGCTAAACCCGTCCATTACCTTTTAATGGGCATCTGAGGTTATTGATTTTGTGTGCCTCAAAGCAATGTTCTTTGAAAAAGGCATGGGGCTCTGTTAGGTCAAATCCTCATGAGAGACTAGCATGACACACAATTTATGCCTTAAAGGCTTGGCTTGAAATTTGGCTTAAGAGAGTCACTCTGTCAGCCTTTTCTTTTATTTGCTGATTTCATTTACTTTGCTGTTTGGGATGATGGTCACATGTCTACCATGCGCTAATATCACTTTTTGCTTGCTCTGGTGCATGACAGACATTTTTGGGCTTTATGAATGGAAAGGCTCCGGAAACAATTTTAACTGACCAAAATGTGTGGCTTAAGGAAGCACTTGCTGTGGAAATGCCTAGGACAAAGCATGCCTTTTGCATTTGGCATATCATTTCAAAATTTTCAGATTGGTTTTCTGTCCTGCTTGGACCACAGTATGATAAATGGAAAGTTGAGTTCCATCGCCTGTACAATTTACAGTCAGTGGAGGATTTTGAAGTAGGATGGAGGGAGATGGTTGACACTTATGGACTCCATGGAAATAAGCACATTGTTAGCTTATATGCATTAAGAGCATTTTGGGCACTGCCCTTTTTGAGATGTTACTTCTTTGCAGGAATGACAAGTGCATTCCAAGCAGAGTCCATAAATGCTTATATCCAACGGTTTTTGAGTGCACAGTCTCTTCTTGATAACTTTGTAGAGCAGGTTTGAAACGGTTTCCTATTCCCTTTGATTGCTGATTAATTTTTTTAAAATTTCACCATTTTAGCCTCTGCTTCACAGGTGGCTGCTGTTGTTGATTGTAAGGATCAAGCAGGAGCAAAACAGAAGATACAACGGAAGACCAACAGAGTCTCTCTCAAATCAGGTTCTCCACTTGAGTCACATGCTGCTACCATTCTTACACCATATGCCTTTTGCAAACTACAAGAAGAACTTGTGCTGGCTCCACAGTATGCATCACTAATGGTAGATGAGAATTATTTCATTGTGAGACACCATACGGAGATGGATGGAGGGTCCAAAGTAATTTGGATTCCTCATGATGAGTACATTAGTTGTAGTTGCCATCAGTTTGAATTTTCAGGCATTCTTTGTAGGCATGTTCTTCGTGTTTTATCAACAAACAATTGTTTTCATATTCCTGACCAGTATCTACCCATTCGCTGGCGAGATGTCATCCCCCCTTTGATGAAGCCATTACACACTTCTACTTCTGGAGAACATGTGGGGAAAGCCCAGTTATTACAGTCCATGGTTTCTACACTTATAACAGAATCAATTGAGACACAGGAACGCCTTGATGTTGCCTGTGATCAAATTTCCATGGTGTTATCTCGCATCAAGGAATTTCGAGGGCCAGCACATGGTACTAATGATATTGATTATAATAGCCCTTCAAACTCATTGATTCTTCCAGAAGTTGAAGATTCTGATGGTATTGTTCAAAGTTTTACCACTGGGAATCCTCACGAGTCTATGACTCTGGGGAAACTGAAAGAAAGAAGACCAAGAGATGGGGTCGATATATACAAGAAACGAAGGCGTTGTTCCATGCCTTGCTGTGGGCAGTTTGGACATGATGCAACTGATTGTCCAATTCTAGGTGATGATTTGAATGGGGATGGTTTGGGGTTCTTGTAGGTAAAAAATTTCTGGAAATGGGTAAAAGTGTAAAGCAACTGCTGTCTATGTTCATAAGCCAATATTGGAAATTTTTCTTTTTTCCCAATGTAACTCCCCCTCGCCTTTTAATCTTCTTTGCCTACAAGTTCCTTTTTAACGTGTTTGTCTATGTGACCAGTGCCATCAAACCACATTCTGTTGTTCTCCTTGAGGTCAAGTTAAATTTAGTGACATACTCTTGTCTCTTCTGTCTGGTAGATGATAAATTAGGTGGAAGTGCATTCTCTGCAACATGAACAAAGATTTAACTTTCTTTCATATTTGTAGGTTTTTAATTTTCTTGGTTTACTATATTAATTTATGGTGTGTACATATTTTCATAGTGCTTTTGATGCATGTCACATTGATAGTAAACCCTGAGCAGTAAGTCTGATTATTATTCCAATTTCACTGCCACACTCTTGTAGCAGTGCAGTTTCTCATTATTGTTCCTACTGGGAGGGAAGGAGGGACAGAGGGGGGGAGGGAGAGAGATGCTACCGAGAATTGTGTAAAGTTTTGTCTTGCATATGGTAGTGATTCTGTACTAATAATAAACTGATATCACAATCAATTCTTTGTAGGTTTCTGGTGGGGCTGTAGTTATCAGTTCCTTATGGCTTACATGGGTTCATGAGACAAATGAAAGATGGTAAAAAGAAAAAGAAAATGCAATATTTTCTACCTGCTTCATGTGTTGTTTTCTTGTTATGGTTTCTCTTGGAAGGATGGTTTATGTATTTATGTACAAGCGTATGAAGTTGATGGATGCTAATATGTAAGGGAATGCATATTTTATGGTTCTCCATGAAGTAGGTAGGAGTGGCAAAGTAAAGATAACTATGCCTGCCTCTTCTTAACCATATTTGGTTCTATTTCATTTTTAACAAGCAGAGGAGGAGGAGGAAGATGGGTGTTTTATGCGATTGAGGTTGGAAGATTGGGTTCGTATATCATTTTCCATTTATGAGTTGTTTGTAAGCTTCGCTCACCTAAATGTTTCCTTGTGTAGTCTTTGGCTAAAAGATGGTCAGTACTCTTTATCTACATTTTGGATAGATGGTGGATAATTTTGTTTACCTGGACATGAAGATGCTGCTTGTAATCTTGCAAAGGTTTGATCCAAGCTCTAAAATTTAAGAAGGTTTAAATTGTGTTTAGCTTATCTGCCTTTTCTTTAGATGTTATAATTTAGTAAGCTGAAGCTCAAAGAAAGAACATGAAGAAAAAGGTCTTGGAACTCTAGAGAACTTGCATGCCTAATATATTTTAGTTTTGGTCTGATGTGCAGAATGTTATTTGCCCAAGTACACAAGTTCTTTTTCCTGTTTCAAGGTGCAAATAGGTTTGGTGAATTTAGAAACCGATTTTGTCAGATAATTATCCTGTTTGGTCTGATCAAAAGTTGGTGCAGTGTGTAAAACCCTTATTCCACAACTTCTGCTACCCACATAGATACACAGTTGCACACTTATAAAGCCTCTAAACTTTCCCTCCAATATACAAAACAAAACAAAAATGAAATTGGTTTCTGGCATTGAGGCATGGTTTTTTGACATTGCACCTCCAAAAAACTGTATTTTTAATTATGTGCTATCATTTTAGTGATTGACATGACAGAGACATGCTTCTATTACATGGAAACATTGTGTGATATGAAATATGATTTTATTGGTACTACTGCTTTTTTCAAGGATAAATTTTGCTCTCTTATTCTATGCCATGCCATTTTGTTATGGTGAATGTACTTGCATTGTTAAAACAAATTTGATGTGACATTTTTGTAACAAGAGTAAATTCAGTATGGTGATGCAAACTACTAGAGCCTTTTCCCTTACTGTTCTGCTTGATCAACCAATGAAACCTTGCTTAGCCTACTTTTTAATGCTCCGATGGCCTTGGTTCTGACCTTTCTGCCTCCAGTGCAATGTTTGTTTGATCCATAAAGGGCTCTATATGCAACCTCTTTCCCCAAGTGAGATTCAGCTGCTTTGTTGCCGTCTGGTGATCTTTTGATTTGCTGCCACTGGAGGTGACTGAAATTTCCACATTTGCTTTCTCCGTCACCATTCCTGTTCAACAGTATTTAGTTGTTGCAAGGAGTGAAGAGCCAATTGAAGATGTCTGACATCCATGGCAGGTTGCTGGTCTTATATGGTTTGAAAAGGGTGATCCATTAGGCATATACCCTTTGGGGGCTACATCTGGAAATGGCAATGGAATCAAGTGTTCGTAAAGAGCAGCTCAGGTTAAAGTTGTCCATAGCCGCTGAAAGGGAAGCCCTTGTTCAACTCTTTTAGCAGGTATGAAGTTTTCTATATCTTAAATATGTACGATATCATTATTATTAGGCCAATCCAATTTGAATTATACTCTTGACAAGGTCATTCCTCTAGCATGCAACTGGGTCATTTGGCTGGCACCAGTGTGAACTATCTTTGGCTTTTGGACTAGCATTAGCTTTGTGTTCCCACTCTGAACGCCCAATGCCTTTTTCCTTATCTTCCCAATTCTTTTCCAGTTGTAGGGAATTGCTTAATTTTGAAACAATTCTGTGTTCCATGTCTATTACAAACAACTGTAGACAGTATATTGTTGAAAGAGTACCCAAAAAAAGTATATTGTTGACATGACTTCACATGAAAACATTCCTTTGACATGTCACCATCCCAAAGATTACTACTAAGACACTGTATATGGTACAAAGATTGGGAATCAAGCTAGAGCCTACACTCTTCCACACAAAAAAATTGGGTACTGCAGCATTTGTCTATTATTTGCAATTTTGGTAGTTTTCTTTCTTAATTTACTCATATTTTGTTTAAAACCACATTACCTAGCTTCTTGTCGATAAAAGCATTATAAATCCATTTTGCACATCATATGTATTGTTAAAATTCATTATCTAAATAATGATACTGAAAACTTTGTAATACTATTGTAAAATAACTAGGGGCGAAGGGTACTAACCTCCCCCGAGGTTTGGCAAAAAGACAATGACCTCTCCTGAGGTTTCGAAAATTTTAAGGACCTCCCCGAAGGTTTCATGAATTCCAAGGACATCCGCTAAGGTTTGTCAAAAATATATAAACCTCCTTATATTTTGCAAAAAGATAAGTTCGTTTAGGGGAGGTTTTCATCTTTTTGCTAAACCTCGGGGGAGGCCTCCAACATTTTTGAAACCTAGTCTGTGGCATTTTTAAAATTTCATGGCAGGTGTCAATCTTTTCGACAAACTTTAGGAATATGAGTGTCTCTAATAACTAGATTCTCTACCTATTCAATAAGAGTGTTGTTGCTATATCAAGTGTTGATTCTTGTGACTTTTTAACTGAAAGAAGTTAATTCTTAATTTCTTATGCAGTTGAATTTGAATTCGGAGTAGACTTTTGCCTGGTTATAGATGCTCTGAAACTCGCAAGATTTTTCCTTGAATAGAGAAGAATGGGTTCATAGGATGAGACTTAAATTTTGTAGTTAGTGTACGTTTATTGAGGTCACACTTTGTTGGAATTGGTGTATTCTCAAGAGAGGGGTGAATTTGGTATTTAAAAATTTATCTCCTAGGTTCAACTAAACTAGTAGCAGTAATACACAACCTAGGGTCTTTTTAAGCATATACCAACTAAGCAGATGAAAATAATGTGTGAAAATTAAATTATACATGGCGTTTACAATATATCAAATATAACATACATGCGCAGGAATATAAAATGCAGGAAATTAAAAGCAAACACACGATATGTTATCGGGATTTGGTCAATATTACCTACGTCTCTACCTCAAACTCACAAATAAGAGGATTCCACTAGATACTCACATCACAGGTGGAACGACATCGTTTACAATACCTTATCAGGATGGTGCACCTAGTTCTCTTAATCGGGTTTGAATCAGTTCAGGACTATTTACAAAGCTAGTCTCCCTCTTCCGACCATTCGTCGAGAATACAACATATATGAATAATTTGTATACAATCAAATGTGTTTCTTACCCTAAGCAGATGTGTACAACAATATAGTTCAAAATACACTAATGAATGATATGAAAATAAACTCAGTGCGAGTATAGTGATTTTTCTCAACATAATTTTTTGGAATCTTTGAGTAAAGTGTATATAGTGAATATTTCAAAGATTCAACCCCAAAAGATTTCTTCCCTAAAGATTTTCAAAAATTTGTTCAAAGGAAGTTAGGGTTTTTGTCTTCTAATGATTTTGCAAATAGTGTACATCAAAGTGTGCACAAATGCAAGAAGATTTTCCTAGTACAAAGTATATGTGCTCAAGTCTTTCGAGGTAATCTATATAAATTTTCTCCTAATAATATTTATCAATAAAATATATGGGAGATCGAAGAAGTTAACTATCAAAAATAAATTTTCACAAGCAAAGAACAAGTGAGAGTATGAGCTTTGGATAATGAAAATAAATGCTCAAAGATTAATCAAATGCTCTTTTCAAAATGATTTTAAAAATAAGTGTAAGAAAGTATGAGTAGTATGCTTTGAAAAGATTGGAAGTATTTGAGCAATAAAAGGAGGTTGAGTATAAAAAAATTTCAGAGAAATTTTCTTAATGATTTTTGTTAATCTCTTGCTAATTATGACAAATGAAGGGGTATATAAAGAGTTGGGGAAAAATGTGACCATTGGGGACACACTGGGTATTTTGGAAAAAGATTAAACATGTTTAGTTAAAAATAATCTTATTTAATTGCGGTAAAAATTTTGCCAATCCGAGAAGTTCAGTTGAACATTTTTAGGGTTCGGTCGACTAGCGTGTTTTTTAACTAAGGTGTTGGTTGACCAGACTTGAGGCGATTTTGAACCTCCAAGGTTCGGTCGACCAAGTTAAGTTTGTTTGACTGAATTTGGATGTTCAGACGATTGGGTCAATTTTCTACTTCAAGTTCGGTTGACTAAGGCGTTGAGATTTTCCCAAGACGTTGATGTACATTTTAGGGACATTTGACCAAATGGTCAAACTTTTGACCCTGGGGAGGTTCGATCAACCAAAGTGTTATATATTTTCAGGTTTGGTCGACCGAACACATGAAAATTGTGCATTTGAGTTCTAACTTCCTTTTGAAGTCACCCCTACTCATGATCATTACTTTTAAGATATATGAGGGCTTTTTCATGCAATATATTCGAACTTAAGGTCAGTCTAAGGTCTCTAAGAGTTAACCTCAAAAATCCGGCGTCGGTAAGGTCGACCGAAGGGTGTCCTACGGTCATTTGGTTCCCTATGGTCAATCTACGGTCATGTTGAGCTTATCATACATATCATGCATGTCATACATTATTACAGACCAAATTTAAAACATAAATGCATTTACAATAAAAATATTCTTCTTTTTTCTTTTGATCTTTATATTCTCATGGAATATGTTAAGTTTATGTACTTGTTTAAAGTCTTTTTGGTTTCCACTTTTTTTCATGTGTATGATATGAATGATTAACATGTTCAAGTACTTAGGCGCACACATTAATAACATGCGGTTTGTCATTATCAAAACCAGTAATCAAATTCAAAAAGGCGACACACTTTAAAATTGGAAATGTTTATTGTTTTGCAGTTGAACTAGTTAGCCATGGGTTAAGACTCAACTAGTCCAATTTATTTGGAGATGTCTTCTTTGCTCTATATTTAT
Organism: Malania oleifera; assembly: GCF_029873635.1. Taxonomy (NCBI): domain Eukaryota; kingdom Viridiplantae; phylum Streptophyta; class Magnoliopsida; order Santalales; family Ximeniaceae; genus Malania; species Malania oleifera. Next base: position 106,112,276 of record NC_080421.1, on the reverse strand, counting down.
ATTTTGTAAGTCTCTATATTTACATAAAATATATCACTAAATTTTCAATATTTTAAATAAAAAATATATAAACAATTCATATTTTATATGTATGTCAAAAATAATAATTTTAATGTAGAAAACAGTTTTTATGTAAACAAAAAAAAAAAAAAATTACTTGCAAAGTTGTCAAGCTAGTTGTTCTTTTACCAATTTTTTCTTAAATTGTTGAACTTGTTGTACAGCTTATTGCTTTTCAAAAGTAAATATTTATTTTTAGGTAAAATTTAATCAAATCTCTTTCATGCTTTGCTTGCTTTAAATGAGTTCATTTTCTTTAGCTCAAGATAACGATATATTTGAGTCAAGTCTAGTTGAATACTCAAAATTCAACTCGAATTTGATCAATTTTAAGATTTATGAACTTAAACTTGACTCAACTACAAATTCTTAAAAAAATTCAAGCTCAACTCGATTGAATTTGATATAATTATAAATTAATATTAAATAGATATATAAATTATTTAATTTAAATATGTATAAACTATATATTATGTGACTTAGATAATATAAAAATAATAAAATAAAAAAGTTTGACTAGGCTTACGAGTGACATTCTAAAACTTGAACTTAATTCGTTAAATTAATTAATTAATTAATTTGACTTCAAGTTGGGTCGAGTTTCAGTTGCCACAAGTAGGTTTGATTGACTTACGCTTTCCTTCCAACTGTTACTTAAGCCCTTCTAAAACATGAACTTATATACTATTATTTATTTTAATTGGAGAAATAAAAATTTGACACATTTAAAATTATAGGACTTGAAAGCATACCATTGGAAAAATAAAATTCAATTAACCAAACGATGTCGAATTTCAGTAGGCATATAGGGCACACAAGTAGATTTTTGTACAATAAATTTATAGATTCAATCAGTTGGAGCGCTTACTATTAAGTATTTATTTTTTAAAAAAAAATTAATATGATAAGTGTTGATAATGAATGCTTCATAAAGTTTCAAAGTCATAATACCAACTATCAATATTAAATAATAATAATAATAATAATAATAATAATAATAATAAGTGGAGATGATGAGTACATGTAAAATATAAGTGGAGATGATGAGTACATGTAAAATAAGCTATGTGTATGAGAATAAGTAATTATGATAAGTCTTATTTTGCTACTCACATTTATTATTATCCTATATTTGGAGAGGCATAAGATTTTGATTTGTATTGAATTTAGATAAAAAGTAATATAAAATTATATTAAAATTTTTCCAAATCCATTCAAATCTAAACTCAAAGTTCGAACCCAAACAAAACATTAGTGAACTTTTAAAATAAACGTATGCATAATTTGTTGCAGTCTCATACACGTTAGAAATAAATTAATTAAAATTGTAAGAGATTACAACTAAGTGTGTCACAACGTCCACGAAAAGGGTTTGAAATGGCGAGCGGTGATGATAATATTGATAGTTTGATGGAATCGCCACTAACGTATTATTTTTCTAGGTATAATTAGTTAACTTAATTACTACTCGTTAATTGGTCTCTAGTCTAATTCTAAGGTCAGGAATCAGTAGTCACAGTCTATTTTTATCAAAACTGGGATCAAGAGTACAGTTATGTGAGGGGAAGATATTAGCATCCCTTACACACTCGTTCTACGAATGATACCTAACTAATTATGAATCGGCTCAAATTAAATCAAATTTTCCTTAATTAACTCCTAAACAATCTCATGAATATTGAAATTTCAAAAGAGAATGCAAAATCAAGTGTCTTTCGCACCTTTCTTTAGCTTGTTCCACCATAATCTTCAGTGTTCTCAACCACCGGCTGGAAGAAAGGTTGGACATGAATGGGGAATAGAATCAATGCGCGAGCTTGGAACCAAATATAGGAAATATCCTATTCATCCCTCCATACCTCATTGGTTGTGATATTGATCTTATGGGGAGACCGAAGCCCTTTCGAGATGAGACTTCTTCCTCTTAGGGGAGAAGAAAGATGTTGCCAAATTTGCCTTAATCGGTGAGAGTATATACAATCTATGCAAGTAGGGCATAGGAAACGAATTCAACAATTCTATGAGCAAACTGATTTCGCAGCATCATAGTCCCTTATAATGTGCAAAAGAACTAGTACCGAACTAGTAGATACGGTTGAGTCTTTAGGAATGTCTAATAAAGCTTACAAAGGAAAGGATCTTATTAGATAAACTCCCCTCAAAACTATTATAGGTGAAGTCTGAAACACCTCTTTACCCTTTGTTTTATCATCAGGACGCACACATGCACACACACACAAAACATGATATACACAAATATTAAATATGAAAAATGATCATGCAAATGCACCAAATTCAAGTACAAAGGATCTTCAAAATATTCCCAAATTCTCAACAAAAAAAAAATTTCTAGAATTTCTTGAAAATTTTCAAGATTTTTCTCCAATTTTCTAAGATTTTTAATAAATTTTCTCCATTTTATTTATTTTTTGTATTTTATATTTTCCATTTTTTTGTTTCTCAAGTCAAAAATGACACAAAGAATTTATTTTGCTAATTTTTCTTTATTTTCCATGATTTTTTTACTATTTTTCCCAATTTTTTTGAATTAAAAATTATTTCATAATTTTAAAAAAAAACAAAACAAAACAAATGGTCCAAGGAAGTTAAACTAGTCCAACCAATTTAAACAAGGTCAATGGATCAACTTGAATTGACATGGGTAAAACCAAGTGGACCTGGTTTAGGGAAAAAGTAGAGGCGACAAATGGTGGGTTGCCATGTGTCAACCATCTACAACTACATGTGGCAGCAAGTGGTATTTTTATTTATTTATTTTTTATCTTTTTGTTTTTTTTAAATAAAGAAGCCAACACGTGGCTGAGTGGCATCAGCATAATGTCATCTATTGCATGGCAAATGGCAATTGGTGTGGGGAAATTGAAATGGATCGCTAACATAGCAGCAATTTGGCTGTCCGGTCAAGATCACACCATGTCGTGCCTCGAATGTGTGGTCCTAGTGATGTCATGTACCACCGTCCGTATGTTGACATGTATTTTGGCTCTAATTTGCTCTATTTGGGATTTTTTGAATTTGGGGTACTGATTAGGAACTAGGGGAATTTGAAATGAAATTAGGGCAATCTATTAATCCATTCACTTTAATTAATTTAATTAAATATTAATCCAAATTTAGAGAAAGTGAGAACACGTACTTACCTTTAGTATGTCCCTTTTGCTCCTACATTACTGCTTCAGCCCAAATCTCTTCTATTTCTTTAAACTCCTTACTATGTATTTCTCCTCTACGACTTTCTTACTACTTCTCCTTCTCTTCCTCTTGGCAAAGCCTTTCTTGCAATTTCTCTATCTCCCTTTTATCTCTCTTTTCTCAACATCCATTTTTCCTCCTCCAACATTCCTTTGAAGAACTCTATTTATAAGCCAGGGGGAGAGCCACCAATCAATTTTGATTGATTAATCAATTTTAAAACAAATTGTTTGATTCTTATTTTGATTGATCAATAAAAATTGAACAAATTAGTTGATTTTTATTTTGATTTATTTAAATTTATTCACCCATTACTAACCCGTTTTTACGTGTGCATGTCAACTTAAAGTTGTTCCCCCCGCCCCCCCTCTTTTTCATGATATTCTTTATTTTTTTCAATTTTTTTTATTGTACTAATGAAAAAAAAAAAAAAAAATCTAACGTTTTGCTATATAAAGTTGCGAACAAAATAGGATGTCTATAGTTGTCCATCTTTATAAGTTTGTTACTTAAGATGATGGAAAGACTTGTCCCCTTGCATCCTATCATAAAAAGTCTGTGAAGATAAAAGACACGAGTTCTAAGTCGACCATTATGTAGCAAAACCTGCCATGAGAAAATATGGGAATTTACGAAAGTATATGCATATTTGTTTTTATTTATTTATTTATTTATTTTTATTATTATTATTATTTGAATGGAACCTACCCCAATTCAACAAGCTTACAAAGTAAGGTGTAAACTGTCCTAGTCTTACGAAAAGATCACTACCCTGGATTTGGGAACTATGCCACATGCCTCCAAAATAGATAAACTAACAAGATTTGAGAAAAAAACTACTTAAATTTGGAAAATAATGACACGCATCTCCGGAGTAGATGAACCAACAAGATTTGAGAAAATGACTACCTGAATTTGGGAACTAATGTTGCATGCCTCCAAAGTAGACAAATAAGATTTGAGAAAAAACAACTACTCGGATTTGGGAACTAATGTCGCATGCCTCCGAAGTAGATGCTCCAACAAGATTTAAGAAAATAACTACTCGAATTTGAAAACTAATGTCACATACCTCCGAAATAGACAAACTAACAAGATTTGAGAAGATGACTCGAATTTGGGAACTAATGTTACATGTCTCTTTGGAATAAAAACAAGATTTGACAAAACGACTACTCGAATTTGGGAACTAACGTCACATGTCTCCAAAGTAGACAAATAAGATTTGGGAAAATGACTACTTGGATTTAGGAACTAATAATGATTCACAACCAGAGTTGGGTGAGTCAAATCTCAAGGTAAGGACATCGTACTAAGGGTAAAATGCAATCAAAGAATAAGCTTGTTGAGAAGGTGAGGATTAAGTATAACAAAAGATAGCTAAGCCCTATTTAGCCACTCCAAGAGCAACTGTTCATGGCCATTATGGGGAAACCCTTTACAAAGGAGATACATTAGTTACATTTATATATGAAAAATCGAGATCCGGTGATATAACACAAGGCCTTCCAAAAGTGGAACAAGTGTTAGAAGTGCGTTTGGTTGATTCAATATCGATGAACCTGGAAAAGAGGATTGAGGGTTGGAACGAATGTATAACAAGAATTCTTGGAATTCCTTGGGGATTCTTGATTGGTGCTGAGCTAACTATAGTGCAAAGTCGTATTTCTTTGGTTAATAAGATCCAAAAGATTTATCGATCCCAGGGGGTACAGATAATAGACATATAGAAATTATTATACGTCAAATAACATCAAAAGTGTTGGTCTCAGAAGATGGAATGTCTAATGTTTTTCACCTAAAGAATTAATTGGATTGTTACAAGCGGAACGAACAAGGCGTACTTTGGTAGAAGCGGTCTGTTACCGAGCTATCTTATTGGGAATAATGAAAACATCTCTGAATACTCAGTTTTTCCCATGACTTTTCTAGCAATAATGGGATTGACTTAATAACATGGTATGAGTAGGGAAAGAGCATCATGAAATCTTCTAATAGTGTCAATATTCCCGTGGATGTTTTAAATTATTGTGTCTCCACTTCTCTGGACATGCAATATTAGATGATTTTGTGCCTAATTTGTGAGATGGGCTTTTATTTTTTAAGCCTCACTAGTAACTTTAACATGTGTTTTGTGAGATTTTGCAAGTGAATGAATATATAATATTTATTATTTTCAAGAAATGCCCTTTGTCTTCCGTCTGCAAGGATCAAGAAATCTATTACACTCGAGCAACTCTTAACTAATGCAACTGGTCGCAACTCAAATGAACCCAATCCCCAGAGTGTTGGAATGGGGAAGCTAATACATCCAGCTGAAATGTGATAAACACCGACATAACTACACGAAAAGGATACCAAGCATAAAATATATCAATTTGCATCAACACAAAAATCTGTATTATCTTCTACTAGTTGTTTTTCCTTGTGTCAACCATGCCGTCAACTTCCACCAAAACCGGTTCATCTCTTCATATAGATCTTCACAGTTTACAGTCACAAAATTCAATGAAGATTGTACAAAATCATGACCTAGGAAAAAAAAAAACATATAAAACTCATCACTTAATTGAGGAAATTACAATGTAACTCACCACCTGTCCTGGCAGCCACATATCCCATCCTTAAAATGGTGACAGAAGCATACATCCTTCACGAAGATCTCTCTCTCATCAGTCTGGGACAAGAGTTTAGCTGTTGTATGACAATCAAGACACATCCTCATATTCTTTGAGATGCGGATTGGATCATAACCCTTTGAAGAGATGATACCATAACATATAGCCAATTTTTCAGTGTGCAAACAAGAAACTGAATTGTGCTCGTCTTCATGATTAGAAAGAGGATCAAGAGGAGAATGGCCAGCACGTTTCATTTTGTTGGCCAACTTATCCCATGTCCCTAAAGTTTTTTCCAGTTCTGAATTAGAGCTCTCTCTCCCTCTAAATGTGTGTATTTTACTGCCAACATTAATAAAGCTGCACTCTTTTATACTCATCAACTGATGGTCCATCATTGAACTGTCCAAACTGTTTGTGGAATCCCACATCGTTGGAGAGGCATGGATATTGGAAAGGAGAATATAATTAGAATAATCATTTGGCTCCAGCTCAGAAAGGGCATCTGCAGCTCTTTTTACTATTTCTGGATTTGAATAGACTCTACATGCTTGTAAAAGAGCAGTCCATGTACAAGCATTAGGCACGACTGGCATTTGTTTGATGAATTCAAGAGCCTCCTCCAGAAGACCAGCACCACCCAAGATGCTGACCATGCATGTATAATGTTCCAAACCAGCAGTAATTCCATATAAATTCCTCATCGAGTTGAAATATTTCCATCCTTCCTCCACCAAACCATCATGGACACAAGCAGAAAGAAGCACAATAAAGGTAATGTGGTCTGGCACTATTCCCAGTAGCTCCATTTTTTCAAACAATGCAATAGCATTTGCTGCCATGCCATTAGATGCATAAGCAGATATCATCGCATTCCATAAACCAACATCTTTCTCAGCTTCGGAGTCAAACACTAATTTTGCCTCCACACTACTACCACATTTAGCATACATGCTTACCAAATGGCTTCCAAGGGAATTGTTGGGTTCATCAACCCCACATTTTACTATATAGCCATGTAATTTTCTTCCCACTCTTAAAGCTGCCATATCACCGCAAGCTGGGAGAAGCATGCTAAATGTAATTGAGCTTGGTTCAACGCCTTCTCCAAGCATTTCACAAAATAGTTTAACAGCCTCTTCTAGCTGCATGTTGTTGATGTGACCAGAAAGGTAAGCATTCCAAGCAACTGTGTTCCTATCCTCAATTCTCAAGAATACCTTTTCTGCTGAGCCCATGTAATGGCATTTTGCATACATGTCAACTAATGCACTGGAGACAAATGCATTAGGCTCCAAACAATTCCTCACGACATGTCCATGGATTTCCTTCCCTTGGAGCAAAAAGTTAAGATCAGCGCAGGCTGCAAGAGCAGCAGTTGCTGTTACAGGGTTTGGTTGAATTGGCAAATTTAGCCTTTCAGCAGTGAAGCCAGCAAAGGAAGCTGATTGCATGGCTTTGAACAGCTTTAAAGCTTCATAGCTAAGCCCAGATTGTTGAAATCCAGATAATAAAGTGTTAAAAGATATAAAATTTGGCTGCAAATCCATTTGGACCATCTCAGACAACAACCTAAATGCGTCCTCCTTCTTCCCCATTCTTGCATAACCAGAAAGTACTGTATTATAGGTAATCACATCAGGTTTAAAGCCTTCATTTTGCATTAATTTTAGAAGCTTCAGTGCAGTGTCCATTTTTCCCTCATTCACATAAGCTCCTATCAACTCATTCCACATGGCAGTGTCCTTGTTTTCTGCCTCAGCAAATACACTCTCTGCATAATCAATCCTTCCGCATTTTGAATACATATCAATTAATGAACCCTCCACATAAGTGTTTCCACAGAAGTCATGCTTAAGAGCACATCCATGAACTGCCATTCCTAAATTTAAATTGTTCAAACGTGCACAGGCTGGAAGGATGCTTACAATTGTGACAACATTTGGATCCTCTGGGAACCATAACATCCTCATAAATATTTCCAAGGCCTCTACAAAATATCCTTTTTGAACGCAACCTGATATAATTCCATTCCAAGAATTAACCATAGGTTTCAGCCCTTCCTCCTGCATCTGCTCCAAAGACTTAAGAGCCAGATCAAGTTTTCCATTCCGAGTAAGGCCTGATATAAGTGTATTCCAGGAGATCAAATCGGGCTTCACCCTGTTTAACTGCATTGAATGAAAAATCTCTTCTGCATCGTGTAAGAGTCCTCCATCCATGTAGCCTGAAACAAGGGCAGTCCATGAGACTACATCTCTTTCCGGCATTCTATCAAAAACATTTCTTGAAGACCTCATATCCCCACAATTTGCATACAGGTCAACAAGGGCATTGCCGACGTAAATTTCTGATTCCAACCCCTTCCTCGTCACATACCCATGAACCATTCTACCACTCTTCCAAACTTGTGTCGCCGAGCACGCTTTGAGAACTGTTGGTACGAGATACTTGTCAGGAAGCATGCCATCACGAACCATCAATCCAAGAATTAAGAAAAGATCCTCCCACCTTTCAGACCGACAATATGATCCTATCAAGGCAGCATACGTAGGCGCCGTTCTTTCAGGAATTTCATCAAACAACCGGCGGGCAAAATCTAACGAGTCCTTGTTCCTTGAGTACCATACCACCAACTTGTTTCTTATTAAACTGCTGGCTTCGAAAGCACCCGATTTAACAAATTTAGCATGTATTTGCCTGCAATGAGATGAATTTCTGGTGTTTATGCTGATTTTCTTTAAGAGAGATAGGAACACATCATCAGTCTCATCGTTGCCATGAAAACTTCGACTGCTACTACTGTTCCCATCATTTCTGGTGTTTATGCTGATTTTCTTTAAGAGAGATAGGAACACATCATCAGTCTCATTCTTGCCATGAAAACTTCGACCACTGCTACTGTTCCCATGTCCAGGAAGGGTAACGAGGTGGGCTTGTCGGAATCTCTGATTGGTCACTTTTGTGTCATTGGAACGAACAATTCTAGCCGTTAAAGCTCGATCTCTGAATTTGGGTGCGAAGATGTTGAGCTTGTGGTTTGATAGGTTAAGTGTAGGAGAGTCATGAAGATGACTGCAAGGAAGCATTCCACTCTGTATACTGGCCATAAGTTAGCAAAATGTGAAACTGTACCACCCCACAGCAGGTTACAATGTTTCCACCGAAACAGGAAGATAGGAGTGACGGCGGGGAGGGACACAGAGGAGAGTTTTTGGCCTCACGGGTGGGCGGAGTAGAGAAAGAAATGGTAAATGAAAATGACAATGAAATGCCTGAATCTTGGTCGGCTTGAGATGCCTGAATGCCATTTGAAATTTTGAATTGGTTTGAGTCCACTTTTTAAGGCAAAACAAACTTACTCAAATGTGGCAAAAAGATAGTGACATCTTTTTCTGGAGATTTTAAGAATTTAAAATATCTCACCGTTTACTAAAAAAAATTATAATTTTAAAAGTTTTTAAAACTTTTAAACTTGTCCAAAATTCAAGGGGGTGAGTTTCTTTTATCCTTTTTAAAAAATAAATAAATAACATAAATGAGTACAAATACGATGATGAAGAAATAACAGAAGAAATAATATTTATTAATAAAATTAATATTAAATCAAAATTTAAATACTTATGAAAAGTTAAGACATGAAATGATCACTGTCTTTAAAGTCGATCTCGTGCCTACAGAAAATACTTCTCAATACATATAGTTATTGTGCGCACAACCTATACTCAGTTGACTCAATTTTGTGTGCACTTACAAACACCAAAGTTATAGAAGAAGTGGTGTTATCTAATTATCCAAATAAAATATAAATCTCAAAAAAAGTAGATAATAAAGTTATTTCAAAAAAGAAAAAAATGTATCTTGAAATAAAGTTATATAACAATTTATATAAATAAAAGTAAGTAATTCCAACATCATAAATATAAAACTGTTAAAGTAGTAGTTAATATTTTAAAAAAATATATTAAAACTAGTATTGAATTTAACATATATTTAATTGAAATAAAATTAACGACTATTAAATAAATAAATAAGTATATATATACATATATTTTAAATTTGATAAAAATTTACACGACAACATATGTAAGATGTCTAAAGGATTAAAATTGAAATTTAATGGGCAAATATTATTGTTGGTTAGACAAGCATAATCTCAATTATTTCTAATCCAAACTCATCCAACTTAAAATAAATTTGAAAAGCTTACAATTAACAAGATTAATTTTATACTGACTTGAATTATGAAAGAGTCTCTAAAGAATCTTTGCTTTAGACAACATCATGCAGTTTTTGACTTTCTTTTCTTTTCTTTTCTTTTCTTTTCTTTCTGGGTTATTTTTCTTTTATTTTTTTATCATTAAATTCAAGTCTTGACCCATATATTTTATTTATATGAAATTTCAATCTGAACTCAACTATTGTTCGAATCCATTCTTCGTGATTCGGATTGGGTCAGCTGTGTCATGTACTTCTCTTCTGATCAATAGTATAAACAATCCAAGTTGTATAATAGACTAAATGTTACACTAATACATTGTTTAAATAAATCAAATATTGACTATCACTTCATTGTAGAATTTTTGAATTAATACAAAAGCTACGAGCTAAAATTTCTTATCGATCCACTTTATAATTTTATTTAAGAACCAACATAGTTAGGAGTAGATGAATAAGAGTTAAAATTTTGAAGAAATAAAAAATGTTAGTTTACTTTAATATTTTAATATTATCAAAGTTGATTAATTGTCTATCAAAAGGTATGTATAGTTAGATATTTATTTAATTGAATCTTCTAAAAGTGCATGTACTTTAGAGTTGGACTTTTATTTAATTGAGTCTTTGGAAAGGACACATACCTTATAGTTAGATATCTATTTATTAAGTGTACCTTAATTTTAGGTCATGTGTGACTAGAAATTGGCTCTAAAGCATTGACACTTTGCATATAGTCTCTACACACAATTCTCTTTGAATAACTCTTATCATACTATTATATCCGAGTATGGAGAGTTTGACGGCTTAAGAAAAGTTTTTTTTTTTTTTTTTTCAGACTCTTCCATTTGTACATAATTAGAGAGAGTTGTGCAAATCAAATCAGACTATTGTATTTTGGGAGAGACGGGTTAAATAAAGTTTTATTGCACCGATTTGTGGGCTAAACCAAAAAAATCATAAAGGGTTTGAATCTCCTTAAAGAGTTTAAAATATTCGTCTCTGCCTAATTATGAATCATGTTAATATTTGATTTATGTTTTAAAATATATTATTATTTTTATACTAAATTCCTAAGTATTATAAGGAGAATCAAATTATAGAGTCTATAGTTGAAAAACCTAATGAAAATGTTGGAAATCTCAACAAATCCTTTCAGTATAAAAGAGTCCACTTCAAGAGATGGAACAGTAAGATGCTCTTTTATCTCAGTCTCCTCAATGTTTCATATGTCCTCACCAAGAAACATCTGAACAAAATCAATACCGACAACATAAATGAAGACAAGTTGGTTGGTCACCATGAAAAATTGGAACAACTCGAAAAAGATAAGTATAAATGTCAGTTTTATATTTTAAATTGTCTTGCTAATCATTTTTATAATTATTACGATACTACGTAATCTTCTGCAAAGAAAGTTTGGAAGGTCTTACAGAATAAGTATGATACCAAGGAGGTAGAGAAAGAAATATGAAGTTAGCCAATTTTTCTACTATCAAATGGTGAACGAAAAATTGGTTGTAGAGTAAGCACGAAATTTCTAAATGATAATAGAGGAAGTTATATTTGAAGGAATTAAGATTGGAGATGATCTTGCTATAACTAAAATTATTGACAAGTTACTCTCGTCTTAGAGAGAATTCCAAAAAAGCATTGCCATAGTAGAAGAATTTGTCTCTTGAGACTTTGATCACTTGAATTATCTGCATAGAGGAGGAGGAAAGAGGACAAGATGCTCTTATGTAGGAAAGCAATGGTAATACCATAAAGGTAAATTTAATTGCTTCCAAACATAATACTTTACCTAATAGTCATTTTCTTAAAAATCCACAATTAAAGCCTAAGAAAAACAATTATAGATCTCACAAAGTTAATAGGAACAACCCTAGTCAAAAAAATTTGGAACCAAGGACTCCCTTTTAATCAAAACAAGTAAACCATGATGTTTGCTTTGTTTGTGGTAAAAGCGGGTATATTGTTCGAATTTACAAATTTCAAAAAAGTGAACCTAATCTTCAAGCCAATATAATTAAGGAACTATTTATGGCAATTATTATAGGCATAAATACTACTACTACTACTACTATAACAACAACAAGACCAAGCCTTAAGTCTCACTAGGTGGGGTTGATTGATTATGTGTTTAAATTGCGTAATTAGATGTTTTAATTCATGCATTGAGACGTATATTTTTAATTAAATGTCTAAATATGCACAATATTTTGACATTGTGCTTCATTCATAATACTTGGGTTTTATTGAGTAATTTATAAATTTTTGATATTTTTTTATCGTAGGGCAATTATTGGAAGCAAATATCGACACTACTCTATAATTTAGGCGTAACTTTTTCGTCCAAGTTCCGATCGAGATGATTCAAAATTATGGGGAAAGCTGAGAAAGAGCTCTACAACTTTTGTGTTTCAAGTTTTGAGAGATACGGACTCTAAGATGGTCAAACTCGAGTTTGTTAGCTGGGAGACAAAAATTTAAAATGGAAGAAACAAATAAAGAAAAGAAAAAATAATAATAATAATAATAATATAAGCATGATTTGACCTGACCATGTGGGGTCCTCTCCCATGCGCTGGGTTGTGTGTGCAAGTTGGGAGCCCAATTTGGATGGAAATAATTTTGAAAAGTCAACACAAAAAGGGGCGTTGAAGGAAAAAGTAAAAGGGAGGTTTTATTAAAATATTATATATTGAAGTTATTCAAACATGTAGGGTAGGTTCATAGGGATGTGAATTAGTACAAACATATAGGGTAGGTTCATATGGATATGAAAAGGTGGACAAGATATGGATGAATGACAGCTACACTCATCCATTCATAACAATAAGTTTTGTTTTTTGAATTTTCAAATTATTTTTTAAGTATTAAAAAGAAGATAACAAATAGGTGTTGTTTTTAAATTTTAAGTTTGTTTGTTAGAATATTAGTGAGAAAAGAATAAATAAATGATGTTCTTTTAAATTTTAACTCATTTTTGAAGATATATTTTTAAAAAGTAATATATATATATATATATATATATATATTTCTTGCCCATTTCATAACTTATTCATTAATAAAGAGTTCAAATTTATGGTTTACTCATCCATTTATAGGATGGATCAGCTTAAATCCATCATGTTTAAGTCACACCTATTTATGATTTCCTATTTATGATTTGACCCAAACTCGATTGACTGGCTCATTTTTTCATCCCCACACTCAAGTAATGCAAAGAAAGTTTGGAACAACACGAAACATTTAATACTTTTTTAAAAAAAGATTAAATGATCCAAACTCAGGCTTTAAAGAAAGTTTGGAACAACACAAAACACTCAAGTAATGCAATGAAGTGATAGTCAATATCATCTCTGTCCGATTCAAAGGCAAAGAAGGTACAAGTTGTCGATTTTCAAGCTTTGAGAAATACGGACTCTAAGATGGTCAAACTCAAGCTTGTTCGCTGGGAGACAAAAACTTAAAATGGAAGAAACAAATAAAGAAAATAAAATAATAATAATAATAATATAAGCATGATTTGACCTGACCATGCAGTCGGGTCCTCTCCCATGCCTTGGGCTGTGTGTGCAAGTTGGGAGCCCAATTTGGATGGAAATAATTTTGAATAGTCAACACAAACAGGGGCATTGAAGGAAAAAGTGAAAGGGAGGTTTTATTAGGTTTTCTGGAGAAGTGTTCTAAAAGAAGAGGGGGAGTTAGCAGCTGTAGGGGCCGTGCGGCTGGAAAAGAAAAGGAGGACAACAGTTTTAGCTGCTGTTTGGTGGAAGATTCGGCCATCTCTCTCTCTCTCTCTCTCTCTCTCTCTCTCTCTCTCTCTCTCTCTCTCTCTCTCCTTCTCTCTTTTTCTTTTCTCTTTATTTAATTAATTGTTCATTTACTTGTTATTTAATTTCATTGTCATTTAAATACAACTTTGAATATTTAATTTAAGATAATTCTTGCATTGAGTACTAGGTTAAGTTTTTTTCTCTCTCTCTCTCTCTTGCTTTTAAATACTTGTTTAATTGTTACTTCCAATTGTTTTTTTTTTTTTTTAAAGTTTCTATTTGAATTTTACGTTCTTGTTGGGTTATAATTATTAAATTTAGCTAGTCTTCTCTTTTTATTTAATAGTATTGTTGGAATAGATTTAGGTTGAGAATTATTCTTATTATTAAATTCAATTTTGTTATCTTAAAAGTCTCTCTTTTCAATTTAAATATTTGTTGGATTTTAGTTGTCTTAGTTATTATTGTGTTCTAGTTTATTACTTAATTTGTTAAAGAGTCAATTTTGTTATCGTCTATTTTATTGTGCATGTTTCCTATTTCTTGTCGTTAATTTAGTGCATGTTAGGTTCATAAATTAAATTTCACGTCGTTTTAATTTCGTTATAAAATCTCAAAAATCCTAGAAAACTAAATTCGAACTATATTTAGTAAATTTTTCTTTTCTTAATTTCTTTTGAAATTACACGAGTTTGAAATTAAAATGCATTCCCTGAGGAGACGATTTAGCCAGTGGGCTAAGTATTACACGACTAAACTTCTATACTTAAGATAGCTTCCAAACTGCTCATTTTTAGAGTGAGTCAAGTTTTTGGCGTCATTACCGGGGAGTGTCAAATTTAATTTCAAAATTTGTGTTTTTCTAATTATTTTATATTTTTAATTAAAAAAATACAAAAAAAAAATTAAAAATACAAAAAATTTTAATTAAATAAATTTTGAACAAATTGAAAATTTTGATCATGCTTGTTTGCTGCTGTGTTGGTGAATTTTTACTGTTTGCATTGATGTTTGATGCCTTGGGTCCGAGATATTTCGAATAGACTGTCCAAAATTTTACATAGCACTAGTAGTGACACATTGTCACGCCCCAAACCCGGAAATGGGGCCCAGGGATGAATTTAGTAACCTAATCTGTCTCTGTACCAATTAAAACATACATGATACAACATAAAAAGAGGGTTCAACCCCGTAGGGTGAACGGATGTCCCGTTTACATACACATAAACATCCATACTCATCAAAATACGCAACGAAATACGGTCTTTCTATACATAAACGGTACCATACTAGAGTCTATACCATACAAGGATATACATTCCTATAATACAAAACATACCCCAGGTATCTACAAAAAACTATCCCAACAACTTGGATACCAAAACTCGTACCTAATAGGTACTAGCAGTAGCTACGACACTCTTGCTTCCAGACGCTAGGATGCTACTTACGACTACCTGAGAGACCTGAAAAAATTTGTATATATATTCGGGATGAGACACCTATCAGTAAGGGAGAAAACATGTTATATCAGTGTGTGGCATACCAGTGTTATTTCACATACTTCATAATACTATAAAATACGATACAGTTCGAAACATTTCCATACAGTTTCATATATATACATACAGTTCCATACAGCTCCAGCATTTTCTCAAAACCATTCTAGTACGTACGATACCCAAAACATACATACATATATACATACGGTCAGTGTCGTCACACTAGTTCGCAACTACACAAGGTCACCTCGTCTCACAGCGATTACATTGCTACAAACGTAACTACACTGCGACGAATAAGGCCCAATAGTGATTACATTGCTCCATACGCAATTACACAAGGTCACCTAGTCTCACATCGATTACATTACTACATACGCAACTACAATGCGACGACTCAGGCCCAATAGTGATTACATTGCTACATACGCAACTACACAAGGTCACCTAGTCTTACAACAATTACATTACTACACACACAACTACGAAGCGACGACTCGGGCCCAATAGTGATTACATTGCTACATACACAACTACACAAGGTCACCTAGTCTCACAAAGATT
Source organism: Malania oleifera (assembly GCF_029873635.1). Lineage (NCBI taxonomy): Eukaryota > Viridiplantae > Streptophyta > Magnoliopsida > Santalales > Ximeniaceae > Malania > Malania oleifera. Next base: position 106,096,322 of record NC_080421.1, on the reverse strand, counting down.
ACATTGTCGCATGCACAACTACACTGCGACGACCTAGGCCCACAATGATTACATTGCTACATACGGTGTAAAACACACCCTTCGGTGACCAACCAGAACATACTGGTGATATTTCACACCCCGGATATAAAGCCGGCCACTCTCGTCCATGGTAGTTAACCGATATATGGCTGTTTTATAAATACCTGGAATCATTTTGGAACTCACGTTCCTATACATTTCAACGTATGGTAATTAGCCGCTACATAACTGTTTCACAAATACCTAGAACAAATATATACAATCATACATACCACACTTATTTGGTTTACGGCAAATCATATCATTTACAATTTCAAGTATACATTTTATGCAAATATGGATTACGGTCACCTCAATAATATAGTTTTAACACAACCAACAGTTTTCCAAACAAAATAGAGATGATACCCGAAATCCCCAATTTTCTCAAAAACTGTAACCCAAAAATCCCGTATTTTTACTCGATAGATTTCCCCAAATAAGTAGTCAAAGCATACATACGATCGTAACCTACATGCTTACCGATCCTGATTTCGAAAATGAACTGAAATAAACAGAATCCCCTTACCTTAACCTGAATTCCAACTATGAACTCTACGGTCATCAAAACTATGAACCGAGACTCCAAAACCTACAAACCACAGTACAGTACATGCTTACAATCCGTACTACTACACATATACTAAATCAGAAACGAAAATCGAGCCTTACCTCGATTTTAGCCTGAAACCTGAAATCCTCCAAAACGAGATTCCGATCCGCTAGAAATGTAGAGAATCCTTCACTGATCCTTGCAGTAATTTTGGATTTACAAATTGAGCAACGATTGCCAAACAAACCTAGAGAGAGAAAGTGTAAGGAGAGTTATAGAGAGAGAGAGAGAGAGAGAGAGAGAGAGAGAGTGCTTAGGGAAACTTAGCCTTAAAGCAACCCAAAAGTCCCTTTTATAAGCCTTTGACCCGAGGGGATTCATCGACGAATTGGTGTCCTCGCCAACGAATTCTTCATTAGCCTCGTCGATGAATCGGCAGCCTCGTCGACGAGCCAAATATTTCAAATTTACCTGGGCCTCTCGGCATTCACTCATCGACGAGCCTCTGAATTTCGTTGACGAGAAGCCTTCTACCTTCGTTGACGAATTATGGCCTCATCGACAAAGTCTGCAAATTCCATTTTTTTCCCTCTTTTACACAATAAATCCATATATCACAGTTCAGGTTCTTACACACACAGAGTACAAAATCTGATTTTTCTCCTATTACTTTTACGAGTGATTCTGAAATTGATTTGAGTAATCTGTTTGAAGAATTCTTTGAGGAAGTTATGGCTGCACCTGCACCACGTACACTTTAGGATTTTCTACAGCCTACACGCACATCTACACCTTCCTGTATTGTGTTACCACAAGATGCACCAAACTTCACAATTAAACATGGTATGTTATCTGTGATACCCCAGTTTCACGGGATGGATTCTAAGAGTCCATACCAACACTTGACAAATTTTGAGTTGGTCTGCACCAATTTCATTAATAGGGTCGGAATTGATGAGTATATCAAACTTCGCATGTTTCTTTTTTCTTTGAAAGATAAGGCAAAAACATAGTTTAATTCTCTGTGACCTACCTCTATTACTAACTAAGCTGAAATGTAGCATGAGTTCTTACATAAGTTCTTTCCTTTTCAAAGAGCTCAGTACCTACAAAAGCATATTAGTCAGTTTATGCATAGAGGTGACAAGACGTTCCAGGCTTGCTAAGAGAGATTCAAGGACCTGATGAATATATGTCCACACCATAGATTCGAATCTGGGAGGTTAGTGAATTATTTTTATATTGCATTTACCACTGAATGTAAACAGTTTGTCCAGACTATGTGCAACGGGGATTTTTTCAATAAGGAACAGGATGAGGCTTTATCATTCTTTGATTATTTAGCTAAAAGTGCCCAACAATGGAACACACAATATGACTGGGCACCAAGGGTAGCACAACCTCTCAGAGCGATCAGTGGTGGAGGTAGATACGAGGTCAAAGAGGGAACTAGTATGCAGGCTCTTGTTGCTGCATTGTCTAAGAAACTAGAGGTTATGGAATCAGAGAAAGTGAAAGTTGCAAAATCAATGGAGGAGTGCTCTATCTGTGAGACCTCAGACCATAGAATTCAAGATTGTCCATTGCTACCAGTATAGCAAGAGAGTAGATTAAATCGGGTGCAATCAACGAATTGGGTCAACAAATCTCAAAATCACCCATTCTTAATCACTTATAATCCTGGATGGAGAAATCACCCGAACCTCTCATAGAGGAATGATCAGTCTGGTCCATCATCCTCACAGTATCATCAAGTTCCTCAATCTTATGCACCACCTCCGCAGCCGCTATATCATCCAGTTGCAGCCCCTCCACAACAGTTGCAGTATTAGTCGCAACAAATCTCTCAGAGCTACGCACTACCACGATTCCAACCGAATATAGCTCCTGTTCCTTTAAAGAAACCTTCTGATGATAGCAGGGCGCAAATAGCGAACACTTTTCAGCAATTCATGCAGGACAACAATCAGACCATGAATGAGCTACGAGGCACTATTAATAAGTTGAGTATACAAGTGAATGCTTTAGAAAAAGGGAAATTTCTAGTACAGTCTCAGCCTAATCCCCAGGTATATCGACAGAAACAGCAACCGGTGCATAATGTTTCAGGGGATGCTTTTGAGTCAATTAAGGTTGTCATTACTTTAAGGAGCGAAAAAGAAGTTTCCCAACCTAAAATGCCCATTGATCAACAAAAAGTTGCTCCAACACCTGAAGTGGCAACCAATACAGATGAGGGAAAAGAAAAATCAGATGAAGCCGGCTCAGATTCAAAGAAGTCAGATAATAAGGAGGATGAGACTGTTAAATAGTATCAACCTGTGGTACCCTATCCTCAAAGGTTGACATCTGGTCAAAAGAATAAGTATCATACTGAGATTCAAGAAATTTTCAAACAAGTGAAGATCAACATTCCACTTCTGGATGTCATACAGCAAGTCCCTGCATATGCAAAATTTTTGATAGACTTATGCATAGTAAAAAGGAAACTGAACATGAAGAAGAAGACTTTCTTAACCGAGCAAGTTCGTGCGTTGATATTGAATCAAACTCCTCAGAAACTCAGAGACCATTGTTCTCCCACTATTTCTATCATGATTGGTGAATCTCGTATTGGGAGAGTTTACTTGATTTGGGGAGCAGTGTGAACTTGCTCCCATATTCGATATATGAGCAGTTGGGTTTAGATGAGCTAAAGAAAACTTCTATGATGCTACAGCTGGCAGACAAATCCATAAAAGCTCCACGAGGCATTATTGAGGATGTATTGGTTCAAGTTGACAAATTTTACTACCTTATGGACTTCGTTGTTCTAAACATGTAGCAGCCTGTCTCCACCACATATTAGGCCCTTATTATTCTTGGGCGACCATTCCTTGCTACTTCTAATGCCTTGATTAATTGTCGAAGCGAAGTACTTAAGCTCATGTTTATGAAATATGACATTGGAAATGAACGTGTTCAATGCTCACAAGATGTCAAGTGGGTGCGATGACGCATAAACATATGCAGTTGATGTAATAGATGATTTGGATATTTCAGAGCTATTGTCAGTACTTGATGTTGATGGCGCATTTGAAACTGACTCTTTTGAACAGCTTGAGGTATTTGATGAAAAATTTCCAAAACCATAGGGGCAGTTTCCAGATATAGATGGTTCCTCTCGCTTGTTGGAGGCAAGTTACTTGAGTAGTTGGCGTAAGCCAACATTTGAAGCTATTGACCTACCCTAAATTATGAAGTCATCAGAAGAATAAATTTCAACACTTGAGCTGAAACCATTGCCTAAAGAACTGAAGTATGTTTTCCTAAGTCCAGTAGAAGGCACATTCCCTGTGGTAATTTCTTCTCACTTTATTCTTAAACAAGAAACTGAGTTATTGTAGGTACTAAGGAAGCATTGAGGAGCAATAGGATGGACCATTGCAGACATCAAGGGTATCGACCCTTCGATTTGTACTCACAACATCTTCCTGGAAGGAGACACTAAACTAGTTCGTGATGCGCAATGGAGGCTAAATCCAACCATGAAGGAGGTGGTAAAGAACGAAGTGCTGAAATTATTAGCTACCAACATCATCTATCCGATCTCCGATGGCAAATGGGTAAGCCCGACACAGGTAGTTCCAAAAAAAATATGGTTTGACTATGAAAATGCTAATGGAGAGTTGATCCCATCTAGGAAAGTAACGGGTTGGAGAATGTGCATTGATTATCGTAAATTGAATTTGGTTAGCCGAAAAGATCACTTCCCATTACCCTTCCTAGATCAGATACTCAAAAAAGTAGCTAGTAATTCCTTTTACTATTTCTTGGATGGATTTTCTAGTTATTATCACATTGTTGTAGCACTTGAGGATCAAGATAATATTGCCTTCACTTGTCCCTTCGGCACTTTCGCCTTTCGTAGAATGTCATTCGGTCTATGCAACTCACCTGCTACTTTCCAGCACTGCATGATGAGTATTTTCTCTGATATGTTAGATGATATGTGTGAAATTTTCATGGATGATTTTTCTGTGTTTGGTAAGTCCTTTGATATTTGTTTGAAAAATTTGACTATTATTTTGAAAAAATGTGAGGAAAAGAATTTGCTTTTGAATTGGGAAAAATGTCAATTTATGGTAAGTAGTGGTTTAGTACTTGGTCATTTGGTTTCTGAGCGTGGTATAGAGGTTGACAGGGCCAAGGTAGAGCTGATTTCCAAGTTACCTATCCCTAATACAATTAGGGATATCCGTTCTTTCCTTGGTTATGTCGACTTCTATAAGCATTTTATTCAGGGCTTTAGTAGTATTACTAAACCATTTTGTACTTTTATTGCAGAATGAGACTGAATTCTTGTGGACTGATGAATGTCAATAGGCTTTTGAAATGCTAAAGAAACATTTGACTATTGCACCTATCATGCAACCTCCTCGGTGGGATTTTTCATTTGAAATCATGATCGATGCTAGTGACTACGCCCTTGGTGCCATTCTGGGTCAAAGAATTGATAACAAGCCATCCGTCATTTATTACGCAAGTCAAACTTTGAATGATGCTCAAAAAAATTATACCACCACTGAGAAGGAATTGTTAGCTATTATGTTTGCCTTAGAAAAATTTCGTTCTTATGTCATTGGATCGCCTGTCATTATTTTTACTGATCACTCTGCTTTGAAATATTTGTTAGCAAAAAAGATGTTAAGCCTGGGTTGATAAGATGGATTCTACTTCTTCAGGAATTTGACGTCACCATTCGAGATACAAAGGGCATGGAAAATGTTGTAGCTGACCATCTCTCTCGTTTGCAGCTACTTGATGTGTCTATATCTCCTTCTCCCTTAAATGATGATTTTCCTTATGAGCATCTTTTTGAAGTGTCACGCACTCTATGGTTTTCCAATATTGTGAACTACCTTGTCACCGACCGAATGCCAAAACATTGGTTAACTCAGGATAAGCGTAAGTTCCTTGCGGAGGTATGACATTACTATTTTGACAATCCATACCTGTTTAAATATTGCTCTGATCAGTTGGTTCGTAGATGTGTGCCTCATGATGAATTCACTTCTATGATACATTTTTGTCATGGTGAAGCATGTGGAGGTTACTTTGCTACAACGAAAACCGTTTAAAAATTTTTGCAAAGTGGACTCTATTGGTGTAACACCCTAGGAAATGATATGCTTTGGAATGTAAAAATAAAAAATAATAAAATAAAATAAAATAAATAATAATAATTAATTATTAAAATTTAAATTTAAATTTTTAAAAATTAAATTAAAATTTATTAATTAAATAATGTAATGTAATAATATTTTAATATAATATTATATTATATATATATATATATATAAAGGTATATATGTTGTTAACATTATCAGGAAGTTTTAAAACTTCCTGAGAAAGTAAGTTACAGAGAGGTCGCCACTGTGTAGCTCTCTCTCGTCTCTCCCTCGTCTCCTCTCCCACTCTCCTCTATTTTTTCTCCAACATTCGGCTGATCGAAAATCTGAAGATACCGTTGGGTTCCTACCTCCGCCACCGAAATTCCTACTGGAGCGGATTTGTCATGGGAGTGGTATAAGCATATCTCATGAGGTAAGGCCAATTTTCACACTTACCTCAATTTTTCTTAAATCTTAAGCCCAATTAACAAACGGAATTTGTTAGGAGATTCGTGGAGAGATTCTCTACAATCTCGTTGGAGTAAGTTTTTGAGTTGGAGCTCCGGGGCACCAGTCCTAAATCGGGAGTAAGTTTAACAATTTAGGCTTTTATAGGTTATTTAGGATGTTCATAACTTAAGGGAATTTTAGGGAAAATTACTCTAGGAATTATGATGAATAATGTGATAAAGTTTGAATTTCAGGGTTTCATGAGTTTTGAATGTCGGAGGGCGTAGGTCGGGGTTTTATTAGGCTTTTCAGGAATCAGGTAAGGGGGATTAAGTTAAATCAAGATTTTATTAAACATGAATTTATTAAATTGTTATATATATATATATATATATATATATGTATATTTATTCATTTATTTAAGAAATTAAAGGTTATTTTGAAAACCAACCGTTCGAAATGGACTTTACAAACTTAGGATATTTGGTATGATATTTTTGAATAAAATGAACGGTGGAAAGCTTGTTTGTTTATATGGTTATGTTAAAATGTGGAAAATCGTGTAGCAAATGATTTAATTGGTATGAATTATTGTATAACTGGATTTGGGATTTTGAAATGCTGAATTGTTTGTGAAATATTGAATTGTTTGAGAAATACAAGAAATGCTTGCGAAAATACCGGAACTGTTTATGAAATGCAAGAGTTTGAAATAACGGCCAGTGACCGGGTATTGTTTAATTGGCCAAGGGTTGGGATTATTATTTGACGGTCGAGGACCGAGTTTTAATTGACAGCTATATGCTGGATTGTATTTATGGTCGAGGATCAGGTTTTTGGAATAACAAGAAATATATGTGAATTGATATTTTAAATGGTGATTTCTATTATCTAAATTGCATGATGTGCTTTAGGAACCCTGAAGACCAGTGTATTGTGAGTACGGTACCGTTGCTAGTTAGACCATGTTCACCCACACTGTTTTGGATAGAAGTGTAGGAGGTCCTAGCCGACTGCCCGCATGAGGTTGAAGTAAGGGCGTCGGACCTGCAACTTTACTGTAGATGCCTGCAGACGTACTTGCAGAGGATATTGTTTTTTTTTTTTTTACTTTGTTTGGGCTGATCACCCAGGCTTAGTCCAGCTTTCGAGCCACACAACCCATGCCATGGGGGAAGTAAATGGCGTGTTTGTCACAGGGTTTGTCTTATATGCTTATCTGTTAATTTATGTGAATACGGATAATTAATAAGATAACTTTGAGGGCTTACTGAGAAAGGTGAGTGCCCTAATAGCAGCAATGGTATTAGAGCAGAGGGAAGCTACTTGTATAGGTGGGTAATCTTCCCTATTCTCAGCTAATTGTGTGCATGAGTGTAAAATAAGAATGATTTCATAAATGTGTTTATCTTCTTAGTGAATTGGCTATTTTCTGTACACTAAATGCATCCTGACCACACACTGACATTGACTTAGTTTTTCTCTTACTGAACTATGTCTCACCTCTACTTTACAAACTATCTTTTCAGGAAATTCCAGGAAACGTTCTTAGCAGGTTAGAGGGGCTGATACAATAGTATAGTTTTTTTTGTATGTGGTGAGTGTAGTTTGAATTGGTTTTTGTATAAGTATAGTACGTTGGTTTGTAATGAGGATTTTGGAACCTTTTTGTATATAAAGGTAGTATAGAACTCTGGTAATGGATTTTTTGGAGATTGTATCTTTTATTTTCGCTGCATTTTATATGATGAGTTTAGTATCAAGTACACAGACATTACTAAAGTAGCACCCCAGGCCCACGTGGCGGGTCAGAGCATTACAACTGACCTACTATGTTTAAAGATGTTGAGAATTTTGTAAAACTTGTGAGGCATGTCAGAAACTAGGGAAAATCACAGCAAAAAATGAAATGCCTATGTCTCCTATTTTGACTCTTGAAATCTTTGACTATTGGGGAATTGACTTTATGGGACCTTTCCCAAATTCTTTTGAAAATTCTTATATTCTAGTTGCTGTGGATCATGTTTCAAAATAGGTGGAAGCTATACCTTGTAGGACAAATGACCACAGGGTTGTCATCCGATTTCTCAAGGAATTATTCACACATTTTGGCATGCCCAAGGCAATCATTAGTGACGGTAGGATGCACTTTTGTAACAAACCGTTTGAAAAATTAATCCAAAAATATGGAGTTACCCATAAAGTCTTTGCTCCATATCATCCTCAAACTAATGGTCAGGCCGATCTAGCCAACAGAGAAATCAAGATCATACTTGAGAAAACGGTTCGTCCTAATTGAAAAGACTGGTCAGAAAAGCTGGTTGGCGCACTCTCGGCCTACCGAACTGCATTTAAAACAAACTTAGGGATGTCTCCTTACAGGTTAGTTTACAATAGGGGTGAGCAAACGATTGGTGCAGAATGCACACACGACCCTAAAAACTAAAATTCCTGCTCTCCAAGCGGTTTGAACAACACCTCCCTCCTGTGGCAATCAATACTAGCATAACTGGATAACAACTAGTCCATCCCAAAGATAATTTCAAAGCCAAACATGTCATACACTACAAGGTCGACAGGTAGTATCCTTCCCTAAATTTCAACTGGGAAGTCACAGACTACACAGCTACATTCAACTGTAGACCCACACGGCGTAGCCATTACCAGTTCATAATCTAACTGTTGCACCTCTAATCCACATAGTTTCACAAATCCACGGGAAATAAAAGAATGTGTTGCCCCGTAATCAAATAATACAATAGCTTTATGAGAAAACATGTAAATGATACCTGTGACAACATCGCCAGCGTTCTCAACATCGGCTGGAGTCAAAGAATACACCCTTGCCTTGGCCGTACCCCCTTGCTGACCACCACGTTGTGCCTGAGTATTTCCCCTATATGGTTGCTGTGAGGTTCCACTATTCCTCTGCATCTAACAGTCTCTCATCTGATGTCCTTGCCTACCACACCGCAAACAAGCCCCCGTAGACAACCAACACTACCCATGGTGTTTCTTACCACACAAAGAGCAACGTTGAACACGTGCGGTGTTCTGGGATGTACCACCACTGTTCTTCTTCCAGTTACCCTGTCCTACCCCAGACAAAGAATTAGGAGGCGCTAGCCTTTTCTTCAAGACATGAACCTCTGCTTCCTCTAACAAACACTCTTCTGCTACTGTGGCTTTATCAACCAATGTAGCAAAGTCCTACAACTGCAAGATTGTTGTCTGCTTACGGATCTCCTTCCTCAGACCCCTCTAAAATTTCTAAACCTTCTTCGCTTCATCAGGAATCACAAATGGAGTGAATCGGGACAGCTCTTGGAATTTGGCAGCATATTGCTGCACTGTCAACAACTCTTGTATCAGATTCATGAATTCTTCCATTTTCGCATTTCTAACCGTGGCCGGAAAATAACGTTCAAAGAAGAGCTCTTTGAACCGGGCCCACATCAACGCTACCGGTATAGGTCAGTGCTCCTCCATCTTCTTTACAAACACCCACCATCTCTCAACCTCCCCTGCCAACTTGAACGTGGCAAAGGTGACTTTCTACCTTACCGTGTAGTTCAAAACATCCAAGATCTTCTCGATCTCCTGGATCCAATTCTCAGCACGAATTGGATCCAGACTGCTGGCAAAAACCCAGGGCTTCAACCTAGTGAACTGCTCATTGGAGCAACCCAACTCAGTCGTAGGACGATCCTACCTCCTATTTGTTTGCACTACCTCAGCCATAAGCTGTTGTGCGAAGTCACACAACACACTGGTAGAGTCATTACCAGCCTCAGGGCCGGCACTCTCACTACTACTACCTCCAACATTGGCAATAATATCCCTGGATTCCATCTTGAAAACAATTACTAAAATCCATTATAAAAGTAATAGCCTAAGCATCGACTGGTACTATCATGCTATAGACTCAATCCCGTAAATTCATATTCCCGATATTGACATATTGCATTAAATTGAAATTAGCATTCGAACTCGAATTCCGCCCTTCTACTAGGAAACAAAATCGTCAATGGATTATTGTGATTTTCTAAACCTTTCTCCTGATCCAGAAAAACACAGAAGTCTATCAATGAATTTCTGTCTTTAGATATACAAAGCCAAATCCAAGGTCTTATCCTTGTCCTATACTCTGGTATATTCTAGACTACAAAACTAGCAGCTCCTAAGTCCTAAACATATCCCTAACCAAACAGCATGCATCAAGACACACTTCCAACTGGTTAAGGGCTCTGATACCAACTGAAATGATCCGGCCCTTTATACGGACCAACACCGTTAACCCAAATATAAAATACCTATACTTGTTCAAGATACGTAGACAACCCGCCCTAAACAGGGACATACAGGTGTAAACCATACATAGTCACAATGTAAATGTTGTGGAAAAACATAAACATTCATTGGGATTTCCGCTAGACTTATACCAGAGTTTACTATTACATCCTCAAGTACATAAATTCAGATATAAAATATAACCTATTATTACACCCCTCTAAAAATGGAACTTCATCTAAGTTTAATACATGATTTGAAACACTTACATAAGCTAAACCAAAAACAATCTCCCTAGTCCCTCTAGACAATCTCCCTAGTCCCTCTAGCTACTAGGACCAACGTACTGATGGACCTAAAAACAAAAGTTGTATAATGGGGTGAGACACTTCTCAATAAGGAAGAAAGTGTTACAATAGTGTATGACTGCATACATGCATATTTTCATAAAACTCATACATACAGAACATTTGTATATAATACTGTATCACATAAAATTTATATGCACATTCAAGTATTTAAATCATGCATATGAATATTAGAACAACTTCCAGCTTGGTATGACAATTTGCATGTTTACCCCCGTGGCACGGGTTGTGCACTAATACCTCTGACAGTGTCCTGTTCGTATAGACAAAGCCGAGCATCTTTTATAGTATAACCGCCCCCTGATTTATTTTTACCAACAACTTACTAACTCATCGCAAGTCGACTATCTCAAGTACCTATACTAATCCCTCATGTATGGTTGCACTGTACTACTAGAATCGGAACCGTGCTTATAATAGTTTACAGTATTTTTCAACCCCATCACTGAAAATTTTTTCAACTTCTTTTGGTAGCAAGCTATGGTTCCAGTATCATATATACAATTTATAACAAAATATAGTAACCTGTGCAATTCCAGTATTTTCACAAACTCAGATAATCACATCGGGTACAAACCGGTGCATATCCACTCGTTTTAGCCCTTTTTTACATATACCGCTCAGTATATAAACGGCCTCTGTTTTCCGCATTTTAGTATAGTAAAATGGAACTTCAGTTCCCATATCTCATATACATAGTATAGAAAATTTATACATTTCCATTTCAACATGTATCACACGAGTTTAGTCCAAAAATCCGCTAAATGATTAAAATCCAGTAAACATTATTTAAATGAAAAAGTAAAGGATTCAAGCATCTTCTACTATAGTATAAATGCAAAGAAGTGATTTTTGTAAAATTTGGAGATCATACGTCAAAATCCTCATTTTTACCAAAAACCAAAAAATCATAAAACCAGCATTTCTACTCGATAGAATTTAGCAAATAAACAGTTAAATCATACATATAAGCATAACCTAACTTTTTAGCGGTTCAGTTTTTACAAAATATTGTTGTAATCAAATTCTCCTTACCTTAAACTTGACACAAAACTACATACGAAAACGATCCAAACCGACAACCCGGGATTCTCAAAACCTAAAAACCATAGAATATAATCTTACTATAATTTCGACTACTATCCAAATATTCAATCGAAATTGAAATCAGATCCTTATCTCGATTTTTGGGAAAACCCTAAAATCCTCAAAACAACGATCTGATACACTAAAGTTGTAGAACTTCCTCCCCTGATCCCCGCAGGAACTTCTATTTCTAGAAGAACTTCTATTTCTAGAAACGAACGTTGAACGACGAAGAATCTTAGAGAAAGAGAGAGAGAGAGAGAGAGAGAGAGAGAGAGAGAGAGAGAGAGAGAGAGAGAGAGAAAGAGAGGAATTTCGCTGGTTTAGAGAGAGAGAGCTTTGGGAGAAACTTAGCTTCTAAGCAACCAAAATGGATATTTATAGGGCCTTTGACCGAGTCAAACTCATCGATGAGGCGGCTTCTTCGTCGACAAATCCGCCACACTGCTTATCGAGGAAGCCATTCCTTCGTTGCCGAGCCCAATTTCGGATATTTCTCTGACCCGCTCGATATTTGCTCATCGACGAGGCTCTAAATTTCGTCGACGAGGCTCTAAAGGACTTCATCAACAAACGTGACTCCTTCATCGACGAACCCAGCTTATTACGGGTTTGGGTCTTTACACTATTAAACTGATTAACTTTTCCTTTGATGATGCCAAAGGTTTGAAAAAGTTGCAGGTATGTGAGTTTGAAGAATCCAGGAGAGAAGCCTATGACAATGCTCGCTTAGCGAAGGAATGCATGAAGCTACTGCATGGTAGGAAAATCAAGGACAAGCACCTTTTCCCGCATCAGCAAGTTCTCCTCTACGACTCCCAGTTACATCTATTTCCTGGGAAGCTGAAATCCCAATGGGGTGGCCTGTACATCGTTAAACATGTTCATCCTCACGACGTAGTGGAGATTGTGGACCCAAAGAATGACAATAGTTTCACAGTCAATGGACAATGACTCAAACCTTTCATGACTCCCTTCGACTCAAATGAAGAGGTCTTGCTTCTGCAAGACCCTAGGGGAGTTTTCTGACCTCTCTCTCATCACTTTCCTTCATTTTTCTTTTTATTTTATTTGTTTCTTTATTTGTATTTTTCTTTTATTTTTCTGTTGCATTAGTTGGTAGTAATTTTTTGTGTTTTTTCTATTAGCTTGTTTCACCCGTGCACATCTTTTCTATTTTCCCTATGCTTTCACATTGAAGACAATGTTCCACTTTAGTTAGGGGGGAAATAATTTGCATGTGACACTGTGCACGTCTACTTGCTAAGTTTTGTTAATAAAAAAAAAAAGTATTGAGGATAGATGATTATGCCATGATTAACACTTATTAACACTAACATATACCCTTCACATACTTGCATATAACCTAAGAAGTACACACTCGAGTCATTTATGTGTAGTTTCTCTTTATATGACTTTGTAACTCCATGAAGAATTGATTGGTAGTACACTCGTATTAATTTGGTCATATAAACTCTTATATTTATATGAAATCTCATGAGGCTAAATAGACATATTCACATGATTCGTTGCACTTAGGGTTCCTTGTGAGCACTGAGAGAACACCCGTGGCGACTATGACACCTTGTGAGGTATCCTTAAGCTATGTATCATCCTTTTGAGTGTTAACATCAAATCAGATTTCATGAGACTCAGTTTTCTTTTCTTCTGGATGATTCTTTTTACACTAGTCTCTATTTTTTACTCGCTAGCCTAGAGGTGGCATCTAGTGGGGAGATAGATACCTAAGTCTTGTAGCCTACTCAAGTGTGAAGGCTGAGCCACCCCTAGAGATAGATTTAATTCATGGACTACTATTCGAACTTAATTTCCATTGGTGATATGAAGACAATAAAAGAAGTGTAATGATTGTCCTAATTGACAATGAAAAGACAGAAATTGAAGAATGGGCAGAAGAAAGAATAAGGAAAATAAAAATGCAAATGAAATGAAAGGTTAATACCTGCTCCATAGAAATGCATAAAAAGTCATAGACATGACACATGTTCTCCACATATGAAGACTCTTCAACCGCTTAATGCCTCAGATGTATTCACAGTTGGTTTGTGAATAAGTTGATCTAGGGTAGTCTTGATTGGATATGACGAGTAGGTGAGAAGATGGTAGGGTGAAGGACTCGATACCTCACAAATAGGTTAGATCCTTTTCAAATTAGTCCACTCCATACATTTAGCGTTTGTTCCTTACAATATGAGATGTTTGATCGCAAGACTCATCCTCACATATGATGAGTGAACCTATTCTTTTTTAGTGTTTTTAAGGGTATACCAGTTAAGTCGAGTCAAAACGACCATTCTGTAGGTACCCACTAGTATCTTGGGTATAATGAGTCATACACATTACACATACTTCAAGAATTCACTTGTTTATATTCGAATTTATATAGCGACATTAACTATGAATTATACTATAGGTTAACTTCATGAGAGTATACTGTCTTAATGACCATATAACGATGAAACTTGCATGAATGACTTACTTTGGAGTTGCGTGCATTGTATATGATAAGCTTATGTGAAATTTGGTTGTATTCATGTATGTGAATTGGTATGGTTGTGTCACATGTGCAATCGTTTCATGTTTGTTGGAGTTAGTATTTGTGAGTATTGCCCTAGAATTTATTCACATTATTTGCTAAAGACTATCAAAACATTAGTTGGGGGTGTGATTACACGCTTAAATTGCATAAGTAGGTGTTTTAATTCATGCATTGAGGCGTATATTTTTAATTAAATGTCAAATTATGCTCAATATTTTAACATTACACTCCATTCATAATATTTGGATTTTATTGAGTAATTTATGAATTTTTAGTATTTTTTTTTTATTGCAGGATAGTTATTGGAAGCAAATATCAACACTATTCTGTAATTTGGGCATAACTTTTTCATCCAAGCTCCAATCGAGACAATTCAAAATTTTGGGGAAATCTGAGAAAGAGTTCTACAACTTTCGTGTTTTAAGATTTGAGAGATACGAACTCTAAAATGCTCAAACTTGGGCTTGTTCGCTGGGAGACAGAAACTTAAAATGGAAAAAATAAATAAAGAAAAAAATAATAATATAAGTATGATTTGACCCGGCCATGCAGTCAGTCCTCTCCCATGCACTGGGCTGTGTGTGCAAGTTGGGAGCCCAATTTGGATGGAAATAATTTTGAAAAGTCAATACAAAAGGGGCATTGAATGAAAAAGTGAAAGAGAGGTTTTATTAGGTTTTTGGAGATGTGTTCTAAAAGAAGAGGGGTTAGCAGCTGTAGGGGCCGTGCGGCTGGAAAAGAAAAGGAGGACAGCAGCTTTAGCTGTTGTTTGGTGGAAGACCCGGCCACCCATCTCTCTCTCTCTCTCTCCTTCCTCTTTCTCTCCTTCTCCTTCTCTCTTTTTCTTTTCTCTTTATTTAATTAGTTGTTTATTTACTTGTTATTTAATTTCATTGTCATTTAAATACAACTTTAAATATTTAATTTAAGATAATTCTTGCATTGAGTACTTAGTTAAGTTTTTTTTTCTCTCTCTTTCTTGCTTTTAAATACTTGTTTAATTGTTACTTCCAATCATTTTTTTTTTTGTTTTAAAGTTTCTATTTGAATTTTACATTCTTGTTGGGTTATAATTATTAAATTTAGCTGATCTTCTCTTTTTATTTAATAGTATTGTTGGAATAGATTCAGGTTGAGAATTATTCTTATTATTAAATTCAATTTTGTTATCTAAAAAGTCTTTCTTTTCAATTTAAATATTTGTTGGATTTTAGTTGTCTTAGTTATTATTGTGTTCTAGTTTATTACTTAATTTGTTTAAGAGTCAATTTTTTACGTCTATTTTATTGTGCATGTTTCCTATTTCTTGTCGTTAATTTAGTGCGTGTTAGGTTCGTAAATTAAATTTCACGTTGTTTTTACTTCGTTACAAAATCTCAAAAATACCAGGAAACTGAATCTGAACTATATGCAGTAAATTTTTCTTTTCTTAATTTCTTTTGGAATTACACGAGTTTGAAATTAAAATACATTCCCTGGGGAGATGATCTGACTCTTGGATTAAGTATTACACAACTAAATTCTTATACTTGGGATAACTTCCGATCTACTCATTTTTAGAGTAAGTCATTGGTTACATTAATTCTTTTTCATCAATTTATGTGAGCATGTATAATTTCTTTCAACAAATGTAGGGCTATTAAATTCTTACTCTTTATCTCATTTCAAGTTATTTCACACTACCCTTACCTCTCTTACTGACCCTCACAATAACTAACTCACTCTTCCTCATTGACGCATTATGTGGCTTATGTTACAACTACTCAAACCATTTGAGTAATCCCTCAATTATCTTATCTTCTATTAAAACTACGCCTAACTTATTGTGAATATGTTCATTTCTTAATTTATCTTTCAATATTATACCACTCATCCATCTAAACATTCTCATCTCGATAACTTTAATTTTTTGAATATACTGTTTCTTAACCGCCCAACATTTTGATCCATATAGCATAACTAATTTTATAATCCTATAAAACTTACCTTTTAAATTTTAAGGTATTCTACAATCACAAAGCACACTTGAAGTACTTATCCATTTTACCTAACCTACTTTAACTTTATGCATTACATCATCTTCATCCAAGGAATCGAAATGTGTAAGTCTTATTCATTTTTTTATCGTCAAGTTTAACTTTTCTCCAATATTCATCCTACTATTACTAAATTTACATTTTACTAATATTCATCAACTTTAAAATTCTTTTAAAAAAATAAGATTAATAAAGAGATAAGGAAAATTTGAGTATGAATATGAAACATAATTCTTAATTTTTGGAAAATTTATGCAATTTACTCACATAAATACTGCTAATTAACTTGAATTTGAAAACTGGAGGTAACATTTTTTTAAAAAAAATCTTAACTAATTAGCGTTAAACCCCTTTTCCGCCAGTAAATCAGTAAACGTTTAAACCCTTTGTCGTCGATCCCGGCGGACAGACCGAGCAAATCTCACACACGGACACAGGCCCTCTGCTCTCCGACGAGCACCACTGGGTCTGGGTGCTTGCTCTCTTCGTCCAATCTTCTCCTCCCCCTCGTCAAGGTTAGCTTCTCTGCCCTCCTCCTCCTCCTCCTCTCTCTCTCTCTCTCTCAAATGCCCGTCTCAGAATCGCAGGGTGCAGGTGGTCCGAGGAGAATTGCACTCTCTTTGCCTTCGATCACACGTCATCGCAACCGAGGTACCCTTTCTTCCCCTTTACCTTTCTGGTTTGGGTATCATATTTTACGTTGCATGTTAATTTATGAAATTGGACCCTTTCATTTGAAATTGTGTTACTTGTGTAAATTTATACGAAATGTTGAATAAATGATTAAACTATATAGAATTTTGCCAAGCTCCAAGCTACCGAACACAAAACTGGTGTCCTTTTTTTTTTTTGGGTATTCTGAATTTGAGGGATATTTGGGAATTAAGATTTCTGTTACAGCAGAGGATCTTGGGGAGATTTATTTATTTAGTTTTGGCACTTGATTATTCGTCTCTCCGTTTCTATGATTGCATCACCATCATGTGTCCTTTTTGAGGGGCTCCTGGAAGTTCACGTGATGGGGATATCTTAAAATGATCCTGCCATCTACTAAATGAGAAATCTTTTGTTACGGATCTAGGAACAATAATCACACACACAAGCAAAATAATCACACAAAATAAGAACACCAGATTTATGTGATTCGGTCTAATCTAACCTACGTTCACAGAGCACACTTAGGAGAAAAACAAGAGGAGGAGACACACACTCAACTCAACTCTTCTCACACTTTTCTCTCTCTCACCTTCTGCACTCTGACACTCCTCGCTCAGTCACTTCACTTGCACACTTCACACAATACAAATATTCTTATTTATAGATACATAGGATAGATATAGAAGGAAATGAGTTATTGCATTCTAATGGATAATAAGCACATGGTTTTTAATGGATTATTTGAGCACGTGATAATTGTGTTTTTTTTATGGAATGAATTTGGCACGGTCATTCTCTTCCACTGCAGCTCATCCTATTCAAGGCGTTTCCATTTTCTTCGTTTCCATATTTTCTCCGTTTCCATTTCAGCTTAACAATCTCCCACTTAGAGACGGAGATACTATCTTAACCAGTATATAGATAATGATGTGCTCAAATCTGTCTTCAAGTATGAAGACTAACTGAAGTTGAGCACAACTTTAGCTTCTCTGTAGTTACCACCTTTGTCAACATATCCGTTGGATTCTTGTTACCTTGAATTTTTTCCAGTGTCAACACTCCATCCTCTAATAGAGATATGACGAAATGATAACGAAATCCAATGTGTTGGGTTTTGAAATGAAATGCATAGTTTTTTGCCAGATGTATCGCACTCTGACTGTCGCTATGCAAAACATTTCTTTCCTACTTTATTCCGAGCTCTGTTAACAAACCTTGAAGCCAAATCATCTCTTTATTGGCTTCTGTCACTGCTACATACTCAGATTCTGTAGTGGATAAAATAACAATCTTCTGTATCTGTGACATCCAACTAACAACTGTTCTGCCAACAGTGAACACATATCCGGTGGTGCTTCTACGATGATCAATTTCACTTGCAAAATCAACATCAACGTATCCTCGAATTTTCAAATCTCATTTGCCGAAACATAGACACTTATCAATAGTGTCACGTAGATATCTCAAAATCCACTTCACTGCTTCCCAGTAAGTCTTCCCTGGATTTGACATAAACCTGCTAACAGCTCCCACTGCTTGACTAATGCTTGGTCTGGTACCAACCATGATGTACATGAGACTTCCAATGGCTAAGGCGTAAGGTACCTTAGTTATGAAGTCCTTCTCTTCATCTGTCTGGGGAGTTTGATCCTTGGAGAGACGAAAGTGACCAGCCAATGACGTATTTACTGCCTTAGCGCTACTCGTGTTGAATCTCTGTAAAACACGGCTAACATACTTTGACTGAGATAGCCGCAACGTTCCCTGTTGCTCATCTCTGGAGATCCGCATCTCAAGTATCTACTTGGCTGAACCTCAGTTCTTCATGTCAAACTCTTTTGACATTTACTACTTCAATTTCCTGATTTCTCCTATATCTGGTCCTGCAACTAACATGTCATCGACATATAGCAATAGTATGATATAGTTAGAATGATACCTCTTGAAGTAGAAACAGTGGTCGACATTGCACTTCTAAAAATCTTTTCTGTACCATTGTCTGGGAGTTTGTTTGAAACCATACAAATTCTACTTCAATCTGCACACAAGATCCTCTTTACCTTTTACTGAGAATCCTTGTGGTTGGTGCATGTAAATCTCCTCATCAAGATCACTATGAAGAAATGTTGTCTTCGCATCCAACTGCTCGAGATGTAGACCCTCTGAGGCAATAATGCTCAAAACTAATCTGATAGTTGTTAACTTCACAACCGGTGCAAAAATATCAGTGTAGTCAATTCCTTCCTTTTGCTCGAAGCCTTTGACTACCAATCGGGTTTTTTTTCTCTTGGATCCGTCATGCTTCTCTTTGATCTTGTATACCCACTTATTGTGAAGAGTCTTCTTACCTTTGGGCAACTTAGCTAGTTCTCACGTTTTATTGGAGTTGAGGGACTTCATCTCATCCTTCATTGCAAGCTCCCACTTGCTCGAATCTGCCGCATGACATGCTTCATCATAACATTCGGGTTTTCCTTCATCTGTAAGAAGTAAATAATTCATATACCTCTTATTTGGTACATGCTGCCGAGAAGATCTCCTAAGCTCTAGAGCTGGAGTAGGAGACGGTGGTGCGACAATCTGCTCCATAGGTTCCTCTGCCTGAGGAATCTCGGTATTTTGCTGTTGTGTCTCCTCTGCCTGAGGATTCTCGGTGTTTCGCTGTTGTGTCCTGACACCTTCTAGGACATCATCCAGGTCTACATAGGTTGTTTCATTTTGAACTAGTTTTGCGGGTTCTATTGGTTCCGTTGTATGTCTGTCTTTGTACATCACCTTTTCATTAAAGATCACATCTCTGCTTTTGATCACCTTCTTGTTTTCATCATCCTAAATGCGATACCTGTACTCATCTTCACCGTAACCAACGAAGGTGCATTTCTGGGACTTTGGATCAAGTTTGTTTCTAACATGATCATTAACATGCACATATGCTATACAACCAAAAATTTTCAAATGTGAAAGTCTCACCTCTTTTCCGCTCCATACCTCTTCTGATAGATTGTTGTCGAATGGTACTTATAGACTCCTGTTAATCAAGTATGCTGCTGTATTGACTGCTTCTGTCCATCACTGCTTTGGTAAGCCTGACTGCATACGCATGCTTCTGGCTCTTTCAATCAATGTTCAGTTCTTCCGCTCGGCTACACCGTTGTGCTGAGGCGTACCTGACACAATTCTTTCCATTCTGATACCATGCTCATAGCAAAATTTCTTGAACCTGGTGTCATCATACTCACCACCGTTATCGGTTCTCAACTTCTTGATTTTCAAACCAATTTCATTTTCAACCATTGCTTTCCAAATTTTAAAAGTATCAAAGACATCAGATTTGTATTTCAGGAAGTAAACCCATACTTTCCGAGAATGATCGTCAATAAATGTCACGAAGTAATTCCTTCCACTTACGGATGAGACGGTCGTCGGTCCCCATACATCTGAGTGGACTAGTTCAAGTCTCTCCTTCTTTGGGGCATTAGTGAATGTCTGGAAACTAACCCTCTTCTTTCTCGAGTAGACAATCCTCGCACATATCAATCTCTACTAACCGTAGATCACTCAACTTTCCCTTTGAGTGCATCACCTTGAATCCCTTCTCACTGATGTGACCAAGTCGTTGATGCCAAATGTTGCTATCGACATTTCCTGTAGCAACTGAATAGACATACATGCATTAGAAGTCACATAAAGTGTTCCACTTTTCTTACCTCGTGCAATCGTCAATGCACCCTTTGAAATCTTTCATTCATCGCCAATGAATGTTGCGATGTATCCCTTATCTGTCAGTTGACCAACTGAGATCAAGTTCTTTCTTAGGTCTGGAATATATCTGACATCATTCAGCTTCCATACTGACCCATTCATCTTGATCTTCACAATTTCCTTACCAGTTATGTTGTAAGGTTGATCATTGTCAAGGTATACTTTACCGAAGTCACCTGGTATATACTCCTCTAGGCAATCTTTACTGCAAGTGACATGAAATGAGGCTCCAGAGTCTAAGACCCAAGACTCCTTATTGCTCTCCAAAGAGCATATAAACATATCACCTTCTTCTGAAGCAACATTTGCTTCTGTCTTCGCCTCATATTCCTTTCTTGGACCTTTGCACTGGTTTTTGAAATGACCAAACTTTCCACATTTCCAGTACTCAATGTTCTTTGTGCCCTGGGAACCTTTGAGATTTCTGGATTTGGATCGCCTGGACCTAGATCTGCCACGATTGTTTGATCGGTCATGCCCGCTTCCTTTCCATGAATCTCTACCTCGGCTTTCCACTTTCAATGCTGAACTTGAAGTGAAAGCAGTGTTTGACATCCTGATCTCTTCCGTCAAAATCATGCTGACGACTTCATCAAAATTCAGCTTTAATTTTCCTGCGGAACAACTGTTCGCAGTAACAATACATTTCTAACTCTCAGGCAACTGACTAAGAATTAGTAAGGCACGGATCTCACTATCAAACTTGATTTCAACTGAGGCGAGTTGATCTGACAGCTCGTTGAAATTATTTAAGATGTCTACTAAAACTTTCACCTTCAGACATGTTCATGGTAAATAACTTCTTCATTAAGTGTACCTTATTGGCAGCTGATGGCTGCTCATACATGTTGGAGAACGCATCCATAAGAGACTTAGTGGTTGTCATGCGCTTGACATTAAAGCAACAGACTTTGCCAGCGTCATCTTGATAGCTCTGAGAGCTTTTCGATCAAGCAACTCTCACTCGTCCTCCTTCATGAAATCTGGCTTTCCCTTCAATGGTAAGTGCAACTTCTTACCAAACAAGTAGTCTTCAATCTACATCTTCCAGAAATCGAAGTTGGTGCCGTTAAACATCTCGATCTTTGAGCTATTTTTGTTCGACATCTCGATTCGTCAATCTATAGATGGAATCAACTCAAATGGACCATACGGTTGGATTCGGAATGGCTGAAAACCTTAGAAATGGTTCAAATCGTTCAAAGAAAATATGGTCAAACCTTCTGGTCAAAATCGATCAACTTTCCGTTAAACTTAACAGAATATACTCCCACTTAACAGAATATTCTGATGTCGTTAGTGACAACGTTAATTAATGCTGTTAACAAACTGCTGACGTGACAAGTGGGACCCGGTGATGACGTGGCGCTGACGTGGCAATGGGGCCTAGTGTTGACGTGTCTGTTGACATGGCGGTGGAGCCCAGTGATGATTGTGCTAAATTACACCAAGTAAATTCTCAGGAAGTGGGGGGTCACAATGGACCGCTTAAGTCCCACTTTCCTAGACAGAATTTTCCTTAGACATGTAATTAGCACAATATAGCTCTTGGGACCTCCAATCTACTCCGATCTATAATTTTGCTCTGATTTGGCGACTTTGCTCCAACCTGGCTTTGATACCACTTGTTAAGGATCTAGGAACAATATTCACACACAAAAGCAAAATAATCACACAAAATAAGAATACTAGATTTACGTGGGTCGGTCTAATCTGACCTACGTCCACGGAGCACACCGAATATACTATAATTTGGGAGAAAAACAAGAGTAGGAGACACATACTCAACTCAACTCTTCTCACACTTTTGTCTCTCTCACCTTCAGTACTCTCACACTCCTCGCTCACTCACTTCATTTGCACACTTCACACAATACAAATGTTCTTATTTATAGATACATAGGATAAATATAGAAGGAAATGAGTTATTGCATTCTAATGGATAATGAGCACATGGTTTTTAATGGATTATTTGAGTACGTGATAATTGTGTTTTTTTTTATGGAATGAATTTGGCACGCTCATTCTCCTCTGCTGCAGCTCATCCTCTTCGAGGCGTTTTCATTTTCTTCGTTTCCATATTTTCTCCGTTTCCATTTCATCTTAACATCTTTGTGGCTTGTGAAACATGTTGCATTGAAGTCGCTGGTTTTTCTAATAGTAAACTCCATTGATGATCCCATACTCTGATGGAAGAATGCATTGACCAGTTCATGCAGGCACATTTTGCTAAGTTAATCAAAGGCAAGCATAATATTCTATATGTGGGTACTGCTTGCATGCTTAAATTAGGGACCTTGGATGCATCTTTGAAAATGTGTTCCGTAGTCACTTCTGGGGTGTTCAAATAACAAGCTTCCTCTTGCACAATTTTTCTTCTTCTTCTTCTTCTTGTAACTCTTTTTTTAACGTTTGTTTGCTTAAAATTTTTTGACAGGAGCATGAATAATTTTTTTGGATGCTTGCTTGGTCACTGAGAGTGCATATCACGTGATAAGTAAACAATTTACTTTATAAGTTCCACAAACAGTTGGAACCCCACCATTGTTATATTTTTGCGGGCAGACATTTCTCACTCCACTGCTCATCAATGGAGGCTGCTCACCTTCTCCCTCACTCTCCTAGCATTCCCAAAACTCTAAAACATACTTCATCCCCAAAACCATTTGCCCCAACACCCACTCTATCCTTGAGATCATTTCCAAGACCCTTTAATCTAAACCTTAGGGCAGTTCTGTCTCAAAGCAGCACACCAGTACTCACCTCTGACTCTAAAACTCAGAAGTTTCAGCACTGTTTTACCAAAAAGGAAGATGGGTTTTTGTACTGTGAGGATCTTAAAGTCCAAGACATAATGAATGCAGCGGAGAGAAAGAGAAGGCCATTTTATCTATATAGTAAGCCCCAAATTACCAGAAATTTTGAAGCATATAGAGAGGCTTTGGAAGGGTTGAGATCAATTATTGGGTATGCAATTAAGGCAAATAATAATCTGAAGATTTTGGAGCATTTGAGGAAGTTGGGGTGTGGTGCTGTGCTTGTAAGTGGGAATGAGCTGAGACTGGCACTTCATGCCGGGTTTGATCCCACCAGGTAACAATAAAATATGTTTTGAGGTTGTTTGTGAAATGCTTTTGTTATGTTTTAAGATTCAATGTGTGCTAATAGCTTCAGGACTGTGTCTTTTAAGTTTAATTCATTGAGTTAATAAGAAATGTTAAAATCAGTGTATTTAACTTCATAGAATCCATAGAGATTAAAATTTTTGTTCAAGTGCTTTCATATTCTGTAATTGTATCTTAAAAAAAAAAAAAAAGAGTTCTGCTGTTGTGGTTTATTTACCATATGCTCAACAGGGACCTGAAATTTCACTAGTGACTATTGTGCGCATATTTTGTTCACTGTTTGGGGCAATGTGGAATACTTCAACTTTGAAATGGGAGAAAGAATGAGATCATTGAGGTGAAATTATTTCCCAGGGTTTGTTAGATATAATTTGACATAGGTCCGACCCGTCCGGCACTTTTTTGTGATAGATCTACGCAGGTCCTGTCCAGCATTCATTTGCCTCCTCAAGCTTGTACTTGTTCAAATAAGCATATACCATGTGATTGGAATAATAAAGTACTGCCATCAACACAATTTATTGTTTTCCAATTATGTTTTTTCTCTCAATTAATAGTTAAAGAAATGTTAAGATTGTGCTATTTTGTTTTTTTTTTTTTTTTCTCTCTTTTTTTTAATGGATGCAATTCAATATTTTTATTTTTTTTTATTAAAAAAAATCCAATAAATAAATGTGGTCGCTATTCCCACTATAATTAATGGTTGAAAAGGAAGGAAGCAGAAATGGGATTGACAATTTCCCCGCCCTAACCGTTTTAGGTTTCATCTACCATAATTCCCTCTAGCCACTTGGTTACTGATGATGCTTCCTACAATGAATCATAATTTTTTAGCAGGAAAAATGAATTAGTAGGATTTTACTCTACACATCCTTAATAGCAACTAACTTCAACTCTTGCCAATCCAAGAAGCCTCATGGTAGAATGCATTGCACTGTTGAAAATGTTAAGAATGTGATAAATATACACGAATGTATTGTTGAGTATTGCCATGGAAAGAAATATACAAAATTGCAGCTACATGATGATGGACTCAGAATCATGTAAAGTGGATGGTGAATATTTCTAAGCTTTGAATGTGATTTGGTGTTGCATGTACCCCTATGCAATGACTAATTTCCATCTGCATTTTATTAATTTCCTCCCTGGTTTTAAGTGTAATTCAGCATTGTGGTTGTGCCGTCCTCTATACAACCATTTGTGCCAACCTTTTATGCTAATATGTTGAAGAACAGGTGTATCTTTAATGGAAATGGAAAGCTCTTGGATGATTTGGTGCTTGCTGCCGAAGAAGGTGTTTTTGTCAATGTTGATAGTGAATTTGACTTCGATAATATTGTTTCTGCTGCGAGAATTGCAGGCAAAAAGGTTAATGTTTTGCTTCGGATCAACCCAGATGTGGACCCTCAGGTATGTAGGTCATACTGTCATACATTTGCACAGGATAGTGCCTAAAGTGTAAGATGTGGTGATTTACCACTGAATGTATCTCAATTGCTTGAATTCATCCAATACGGCAATACCTGGGTGGAGATAAATATGTAGCAGAGTTCAAAATTTTGAACTTTGGCCCTGGTTGAGTCTTTGTCAGCTATTGCTATGATATCAAAGCCTTTGGTGCTGTGTAACTAAAAACATCTTAATTGGACTAGTTTTGTCCTAGCTTGGTTAAATTAAATTATTATTATTACTACTATTATAGAATAAGAAATTCACTAATGAGAGTGAGGAGTTATTAACTATGGAGAACCAAGGCATCCTCCGATAATAATCTAAAAGAAAATACAAAATTGCAGCTCCCTAATTCCTTTGGTGATCAGACAAAGAACTCCCCTGAAAAATCCCCGAAGCATTTTCCCAAAAAGAAGCTAGGAGAGAAACTCTACTCCACAACATGTTAGTAGGTCTAGTTAAATTAATGATGTGATTCACTTGGTTAGAGATAATCTTGGAGGCGCAATGTATTTAAGAGTTGCTATTGGTCTGAACAATGAACTTATCATCATTCATTCCAGACTTAATGATATGCATCTATTGTTTCCTTAGGTCCATCCTTATGTTGCCACTGGGAACAAGAACTCCAAATTTGGTATTAGAAATGAGAAGCTGCAGTGGTTTCTAGATGCTGTGAAGGCACATCCTACTGAGCTGAAGCTTGTGGGAGCACACTGCCATCTTGGATCTACCATTACCAAGGTAGCTTTATGGCTGTGTGCTTTCTTCTTGTAATCTGTTTTCAAGTAAATTGAAATTAGAAATTTCCATAACCTAATTCTTCTTATCTCTGCATGCCTGGGTTTTTGAAAAATTTTATAAATTCATTTGTTTTCAATACTACTTGCATCACCAGTGTGCATGCACATATGTAAGCTTATGCTGTCCACAGATCAGCAGAACTTCGATATGCTCTTTTCTTATCACGTAATTATTTTTTGTACAATTTTAAATACCATATTTGTGATATAGGAGGCTCAGGATATCTTTATATTGCAAAAATAATTTTTGTTCCCCATTTGATCCTCTATTTATTCTATGCAATTAATGGAGTTCTCCCTTTTCTACTAAAGCCCCAATATATTGTTGCCTCTTTTATACTTCTATTTTTCTATGTAGTAATGAAATGCACGATTATTTATTAAGTTACAGTAAGAAGGCTCTTTGGTAGCAGGTTGGTGTTTTTTGTCCGTGACTTTTCTGAAATGCTCAAACCTTTTAAACTGGTTATTTGTTATTTCTTGCAAATGTATTATTTGCATTTTTCATTCATCTTAATCAAGTACTTTATGGTGCTTCCTTGTTCTCTTTCGTATCTTCTCTTCTCTGGAAGGTCTATGTTTCTCAATTTCCTTGTATTCGTTTATATCTTTGTTTTTTTCTGTTTCTTTATTAATGCTGACATATAATGCACAATTTTTTCTCCAGGTTGACATATTTAGGGATGCTGCAGTCCTTATGGTGGAATACATTGATCAAATCCGAGCCCAGGGCTTCGAAATAGAGTATTTAAACATTGGAGGTGGTCTGGGGATTGATTATTATCACAGCGATGCTGTCCTTCCCACTCCCAGAGATCTCATTGACACTGTGAGGACCATATTTTGAAATTCCAGGCATATTCCTTGCATAACACACTTGATAATGAATTATAAAATTATAATTCTCAATCACACTTGGCATGTACGCTGCTCTTGAGAGATCTAGTGTAGTTGGGGTAACTGACAAGTTTTTAAGAAAACTTCTATCTGGAGCTTTCCCCAAAATGCAGGGATGGGGTGCTTTAAGCCTTTAACCATGGCTCACCCACTCCCCTTCTTGTGTTGTGTGGAGTTCTTAAAGATCTCAAGGATAGTCAGCTGATTTGCATACATAACTCCCTTAGATTTGGTCTGTGGAGAGTTAGGCAGCCATATTTAAAATTTGACATGTGAGATATCCTTTGTCACATTTAAATGATGGGCCACCTGGCACCAGTGGCTCCTGGAACTAGTTTCTTTCCTGTAAAAGCGTACTTTTGTCAAGGTTTTCAAGAACAAGCCTTCAGTAGTCTATATAATCAACATCAAAGCATTGTTTCAGCCCTCTCCTTTCTTCATGCCAAGTTGTGTTTCACCATCCATACAAAAGAAAGCAAAATTGTTTGGATGGATGGCTCTATATATGGAGGACTGACCCTGATCCATTGTTTAGGTTTCTCCATCATGACATGAGCCTTGCGGGTTTGAGTCATAGATACAGCGGCCTCTCCACATGCAGGGGGGTAGGCTGTACATTCAGCAGATTTCATTGATGTGAACCGTGCACGTTGAGTTTACTTCCAATGCATAGGCAGATCATAGCGCACTTTATGCACAAACGTTTTGTGTTTTTTTCCTGTAAATAAGACAATTTCTTTCATTGGCTCCAATCAGATGAGTGTGATGATAATAATATGATGCAAGGTAGATATTTCCGGAGGCACATTAACAAACTTGTTCTGGTTCATTGTGGTTGGCATTTGAATCTAAGAACTTTTACTGTATTTACCTTATTATTACATTGCTTTGTGGATTTTGTGCTTATTCAAATGAATATCACGGCTCAACCTCGAAGACTAGGTTGTAATGTTTGAGCCCCTTATGAAGATGATGGTGCCCACTTCCCTACAGGACTTCTATGTCAAGAAAATTTGTGATATCTGAACTTGATTCAATGGTGAGCCATTTAAACAAAGTCAGTCAATATCATAGAGTGTTGGGTGAAGCTAAAAATGTAGGATAAAACTAATGGTTATTGAGACCATAATTTCAGTTGCGTTGGATTAATTTAATAAATAAAATCAGCAGAAATCATACTTTGCCTAACTTAAATTAAATAATTATTATTAATTTAATAATATAATATAATATAATAATATATTAATATAATATATATAAGCAGACCTGAGGATTAAGAAATCCTCAGAGAAAGGTTCATTAACCTTTCTTTTCACTAAAAATGTGGGATGTCACTCAATACTAATGGTTATGGAGACCATAACTTCAACTGGGTTGAATTAATTTAATAAATAAAATAGCAGAAATCATTCTTTGCCTAACTTACTGGTTCATTAACCCTTTTTTTCTCTTCTATGTGTGGTCGCGGCAGGTTCGGGAGCTGGTACAGTCGCGAGATCTCAATCTCATCATCGAGCCTGGGAGATCACTAATTGCAAATACCTGCTGTCTGGTTAATCATGTAACGGGAGTCAAAACAAATGGGACAAAAAATTTTATTGTGGTTGATGGCAGCATGGCAGAGCTTATCCGTCCCAGTCTATATGGTGCTTATCAAGTGAGCACTCTAGCAAAATTAGCTACTTTGTTGGAAAATATGCATTTATCACACAGGGATGATTGTCCCTTTTGTTTTCTTTTTTTTTTCCCCCCCTTTTTTTCTCTATCACTTCTTTCTCAAAATATTCATGTTATTACCCTGAGTTCTTTGCCAAATACTTCCAGTTAAGTACCTGGACACCATTTCAATCACCCAACATCTGTTTCCAAAACTCGTCTTAAGGTAACCTTGTTAGAGACATGGTATTTTTGTCAACACTTATTTCAGCATACTTGCTATAGAGGAGCAACACAATATATAGCAACAAAAGTGTGCCTTGCAAGTCATGGATGGTTGCAAACAATTATGGACCTTAAGGCCTTTTGGATGAAAGGATTTTTTTTTTTTTCAAGGAAAGTAAAATAAGAAGAAATTTCATTTTCAGCTATAGTTTCTATCTATATCAAATACCATCATAAATCTATTTTTTAATAAGATTAAAAATTAATAAAATCAAATGTCAATCATGTGTAAAATAAAATTTTGTTCATTCATTTGCTATATATTTTTATTTTCTTTTACATTCCTTGATAACTAAACATGAAAAAGTGGATTCCTTTATATTTTCCTGTCCTTTCCTGATGTTCTTTCAAGTTCCAAACGGGACCTTAGGAAGTGAGACCTTAGGAAGCGATTGTCTTGTGCAGAATGCTAGAACCATAGTTGACTAGACTACCTGATTGTTTATCCATATTATTTATCTATAACTGGACCATTAAACTTCAGTTGCTTGCATTCTAATTCTTTAAGCAAGAAGTCCAGTCTACAGCATATGCCACAGCATATTCCTCCACTCCCCTCTATTTAGGTAGTGTTGTAATTCAAAGAGTGGCAGAGCAAGCTAGAACTAAGAGTCTCTCGTAAGAATTCTCTTGTCTTCTCCTCTAGTCTTGTATCATGTTTATTTAATGTAATTTATCTCATTATGTTTCTTGCTTTATTCTTCCTTGTTGTCCCCTTTCTTATTATCAATGGTAGTTCTATAAAGCCAATCGATGTTGCTTAAATAATATGCCAAGGGAAATGGCTTTGCTTTTCTAAACTGTAATTCCCTTTTTGGCATTTGGGTGCAGCACATAGAATTGGTTTCTCCTTCACCCCCTGATGCTGAGATCACCACTTTTGATGTGGTGGGCCCCATCTGTGAATCAGCAGATTTCTTGGGAAAGGATCGAGAACTTCCAACTCCTGCTAAGGTACTGCATTAGACTTCTTGAGAAGGAGGGTGGCTCATGGCAATGAATTTCTGTCTTCTGCTGATGAGGATTTTACTTTTCAGGGAGATGGCTTGGTTGTTCATGATGCAGGTGCTTACTGCATGAGCATGGCATCAACTTACAATCTCAAAATGCGCCCACCTGAGTACTGGGTATGACAAATTTGACCTGAAATTATTGATTAAATTAAATTTTTATTGCCCCTGATTTGGTAAGCCATCTGCTTCAGGAACATTGAGTGAAATGATTACAGGCCTGTGACTAGATGTTATTTTTCCTCCCAAAAAAAAAGACTTAGAATAAAAACAAAAGAGTCTACAATATCGTCATATCTTTCATCTTTTTAAATTTTTTTTCTCAAAGATTATATCACAATCAAGGGCATTCCAAGATGTCACTGCTTGCTTATTAAACCCCTCTTAATAGTGCATTTGTAAAATTCTTTTTGGCCTTCGAATCATCAAAAAATGTGCATTTTGGCTTAGAACAAAAAAACAAACAACTATATATAGCCATATCTTTGAAAATTTTCAATTAGGTGAATGATATGTAAATACTTGGGTTTCCATCAATTGCGCTATGGTTTGCTTGTCTCTGTCATTCCTTTATATGTTGTTTTTCTCAAGGTGTCTGTGTTTTGCATCTGTGAGTTCATTTTTATTTTTTACTTACGCTTGGTCTTTATTAGATGACTACACTGACATTAACGACTGTTGTTTGAATTAATGTTTATAGGTTCAAGAAGATGGATCCTTGGCCAAAATCCGGCACAGTGAGACATTTGAAGACCACATGCAGTTCTTCCAGGGCCTTTGATAAACCATGTTATCTGCATCAGGCTTAGGGGATTAAACTTCGCTCGTAATTTATGCACGGTACGTACTTCCTGGAATTAGATATTTAGGATGTGAACATGCATTGGGTCAGTAGCTGAATTTTTATGTATCAGCTCTATCTGTGAAGCTGTTGTGGTTTATTATCCTTATGGGTTGAGTGGCAAGGAATGAGGGATAGAGTTTACCTATCAGGGTTTCGAATTGGTGGTGCTTTTTGACTTTAGGGTTCAGGGTTTTTGAAGAAAATGTAATTTTTGGCCTATGAGGGGAAAAACTCTCATTATCAGAAGATGCCCAGATGCCATAGCATGAAACTTTTGAAATAATCAAAAGCCTTCTGATTTGTTGCAGAACTGATGGCCTCCCATATGTGTCCATGACTAGACTATTAAATCTGATTCCGACTGCCCATGACTGATTCTTTACCAAGAAAGCTTATCTTTCAAATTATTGAAACCATTGAAAGAAAGGGTCCGTGTGGGTTTTCCCTTTTTTTGAAAGTTGAAAGGATGCATGTTTCTGGTGGTTCAAGACCACGGTTGTTAATTTGGACTCATGCTGGTTGGTAGATACAGTTTCAGCTATGAATAGTATCTCACCTTGAAAACCAATCTGTACTGCTTCCTTGTTATCTTCCACTTCCAGAAGCCATATAAAGGGGTTCCTCCTGCAGCAGCATTAGTAGAAACAAACAGTAATGCCATCATTCTCAATAACAAGCCAGATATAAACTCCAAAAGTAATGCCATCATTCTCAATAACAAGCCAGATATAAACTCGAAAAATATTAGGGAAAGGAAAGGAAAGAAAAATATTAAGAAATTCATGTTTCCATGTTTGGTTATCAAGAAAAGTGAGAAAGAAAATGAAAAAAAAAATTCAAATTCATGAACAATATTTTGACTTTACACGTCGTTAACTTTTTATTTTTTCTAATCTTTAATCATATAGAAATAAATTTTTATTTTTAACAATATTTAGTATAGAAGAAAAATACAATGTAAAATGAGTTTTCTCATTTTTTTTTTTCTTTCCATTCTCATTAATTCAAAGGGACCATGAAAGATGTCATCTGTCAGTGAATATAGTTTGTCCCATTAAAACAGCCAAGTTTCATCCTTGTTCTTAAGCAGATGGACATGAAAATGAAAGACCTAATCTTAATTGAAATAGGGCAACCACTTGGTTTAATACTAATGACTCTTAAACTGGTGCAGACCTCCCTCTATAATCCCTTTCAAGCACCTTCTTAGGTTTAGAGTATGAATTAGATTGAGGCAAATGGAATGAAATAAAAATTTAAATGGATAAAAGTCAAATGACATTCTATTTTATCCAGTTTAACTCTATTTTTTTCTTAGATATGGGAGGCTATAAAAGAACAAACTTGGAAAATATTGTGCTTTGATTATCCTTGAGCAGTAGGAATAAGAACCTCTTTTGCTTCAGTTGAGGCTTTAAAATAGCTTTTAAGAGTGTTATTGTTATTTTTACCACAGAAAATATGTCATGCCAAAATTAAATAATGTGCTGCAATCATGGTCTTAAAGTTTGGTTTCAAATAAAATTTTGAAGCTTCGAAACTCGAATGTCTATTTAGACTTTAATTTTTTAAAAAAATAAAAAATAGCATTAAAGCATGAAATTTTTTAAAGAAACTTAAGAGATGGTTAACGGCAGAATAATGCAAGTTGTAGAACTAATATTTTATAATTTAAATTTAGTCACAGGTATATTGTGTATGAGGTGTGGTAGTTATAATATATTATTCCTATTAAACATATTTATTTAATATGACTGAAAGTTATAAATTATTTAAATATTAGTTGTTATACAAATAAAGATAATTTAGATGTAAATGTTTAAATAAAATATTGTTGCTTATATCTAAATTTAATTTTTTTTTCATAAAGTTTCAAAAGCCCTTGTAATAATATTTGATTTCAATAGGAAAAAAAAAATAAGATAAATTTAGAGAAAATATATTTGAAAGAAAATTTCATTTTATAGTTAAAATTAGACAAGATTTACTAAAATTTTGAGATTTTAATAAATTTTGGATGATTTGTTTGAAATTTAACAAAATTTTGGTAAATAGAAATTAATTGCCATTTAGATTCAGAGGGTGACAAAGTAAAAACTTTCAACAATTTTGTAGAAATTGAAGACCATGATTCCATTCCATAATTCAACCAATAGGCTTTCCTCATCAAGTTTTTAAAGTCTAATAATTACCCGAACCAAACCTACAGAAACAAACTAAACCAAAAGTTTTGGTTTGGTGTTTTTATGAACCGAAATCGATCCAAACATTTTGGTTAATCAATGATTCGGTTAACTAATGATTCAGTTCGATTATCTTATCTAAACTGATTTTATAATTTTTTTAAAGAATACACTTTATTTTTATAAATTAATAACCTTAAAAAATATT
Organism: Malania oleifera; assembly: GCF_029873635.1. NCBI lineage: Eukaryota > Viridiplantae > Streptophyta > Magnoliopsida > Santalales > Ximeniaceae > Malania > Malania oleifera. The sequence goes on along the minus strand of NC_080421.1, from coordinate 106,062,884 downwards.
TAGTACATACTATTTTGTAACTTCAAGATATATTATATAAATTTATAGTAATATATAATATAAATAATATATATTATAAATAAATACATATATCGGTTTGATTAGGGTAACCATCAGTTTATGAACATAAAAATCTAAATCAAACCGATAATTGAAAATTGTAAAAAGTATGAACCGAAAGCGAATCGAAGAAATCAGTTAACTGAAATTTTTTGTTTAGTTATGCTTGGATTGGATTTTCGGTTCAGATCAGTTTTCAAATATTCTTAATAGCACTACGTAATAATACTCCATTTTAGATCTTGTTAATTCAACTTCGGGGGCTTATTAGTATTTGCATGCCTCAAACAAAACCATTCTAGATGGGGAAGAAATAAGTTGTAGAAAAACTATTCTAGTCGCCTTACTGCTAGAATGCTTAATCTCTTGATCTCAAAAATTCGAAATAAGGTGGCAAGTTGGAAGATGAGGTTGTTGTCTCAGGAAGGTTGTCTAATCCTTATTCAACATGTTTTATCATGCATGGCGACACATACGCTAGCAGTTCTCTCAGTTCCTTTGGTGGTGATCAAGAATATTAATTTCATTCTCTCTTCTTTTCTCTAGGGAGAGAGTAATGGTAGGGCGAAAATGAAATGGTGTGCTTAGTCAAAGGTTTGCAAACCTCTAGATGAAGAGGGTGTTGGCATAAGGGACCTTAATGATGTTCAAAGATCTTTTCACATGAAGTTTGCTTGGAGACTGATGATATTAGATAATCTTTGGAATTGTTTCTTTAAGGCTAAATACGTTAAATCAAGTCACATGACTTCAATCAATTATACTCCTTTAGGCTCTTGATTTTGGAAGACAATCTTATAGATCTTTCCAAAAGTCTATAAGAATGTTTATGTGAAGGTTAGAGAAGGAAAAACTTTTTTTAGTTTGATAAGTGGTTGAGCAGTGGTCCCCTAGCGGAGTGTTCTCACACGGTCCAACATGCTAAGTTTAAGATTCAAGATTGTTAGGAGACGGAGAATTGGGATACTAGTATGCTGAAAGATTTGGTAGGGGTCCCCAAAATAGATGAGATTTTTTTGTCGTCTATAAAGCACAAATAGGGGCCTAACGTGTTTATTTGGAAACCTTCCATAGATGAAAAATTTTCAACTATCTCTACTTGGGAGGTGATAAGAATTAAAAGGGAGCAGTACCCGTGGATGGAGTGAATCTGGTATAAACTTCTACCTAAGAAGGTATCGATGTGTATATGGAAAGCCATGTTCCAATGTCTTCTTGTAGATAAGAGAGTGTGAAAACTGGGAGTTGATATGGTCTCATGTTGGAACTACTGCATAGATAAAAAAGAGGAATCTCTCAATCATGTTCTGAGTACGGGTTCCATCGCAAGTATGGTTTGGAAGAGAGCAATGTTTGTCTTGAGAATTCTAAACTTTGATGATGAACCCTGGCGGATGAAAATTAGTAGATGGTCCTGATGTGCCAAATAATTAACTCAAAAAGATACGATCGTTGATTTGTTACCTACTATAATTTCTTGGAGACTTTGACTCGGACGTTATAAAGCCCGCATAGAAGATAAGGATGAATCAAGAAATGTTGTTTGGTTATCGTTGAGGTTTTGACTCACTAAGATTGCAGAAGGCGTGAAGGGTTCTCTGCCTTCTATTGATAAGAATTTACTGGAAGAGTTCCAAGTGAAAACGATAACATCGAAGGTTAGAACTCCTTGAAAAGTTGTCTAAAAAAAGCCTCATGTATGTTGGTTGAAGCTAAATATTGATGGTTTTTGTAGAGGAAATCAGGGTTCTTGTGGTGGTGGTGGTATCATCCCCAACTCGTCAGGTAATAACAAGGTCCCTTTCTCTGAAAATTTTGAGTCAGGTACTAATAATGGAACAGAGTTGTAGGCTTTTACTAGTGGTGTTCAACTCTGTAAAGAGTTGAAATATCAAAATATTTGTATTAAAAGCAACTCGAAATTGGTGGTGGGATGGATCACATCTAGAATTTGCTCTTCCTGATACTTTTGGGATTTTTAGGAATTGTTAGAGGAGTTACAAGACCTTCAATTTTCTATAAAGCACCAATTTAGAGAAGGTAATCAGGTGTCGGTTTACTTGGCTCGTCAAGGTGAGGGAGGCAACACGAGGAGATATTTTGTAGGTGATGTGCTACCGAGTAAAATGAGATGTCTAATTCGTATGGATAAGATGTGTATTCCAAGCCTTCGTTTTTAATGTCATCATTTGGTTCTCCTATGTTTTCTCAGGTTTTTGTTTTGTAGGAAATTGTCATCAATTTGTTGTGTTTGTTTTGCTTTGATTCATATGGTCTTGTTTTGTTTGTTTTAGTTTGATAATGGAATGAGTTTTGTTGGGCTTGTAAAGATTTTGTTGCCTAAATTGGTTTTACTAGTTTTTTGGTAAATCTCATGTTATGTTTGTAACCACGGTTTTCTTCCTTCATAAGTGAGAGCTATCAATAAAGTTGGGATTTTCTTTTTTTAAAAAAATAATCTATCAAAAAGAAAAAGAAAGTACTGCACAAATGAATAGTTATCCTGCCTAAAATTTTCAAATTCATGTTCAAAATCACCAAAGTTTTTGCAGTTGTAGATTATAGTTTCAAACTAGAACTTTCAGAAATTCGGCAAGCTAAATAATTTGGGATTGTTGAGGAAAACATCTACAATGATGTAAATCCAATAATGTGTTTGAAGAGCATTGAGAATATTTTGAGAGCAACGACAGAAGAATGAGTTAATGAACTGAACCATTTTTGGACAATGATTATTCCCAACTGGTTTTGGGAGTTCATTGCTTCACTCAAAGATTTCCCAGCAAACCAATCAATTTGTAGATTTCCCTTTTTTATTTGGCCAAAAAGAAATCACTCTCAAAATGGTTTTAATTTGTATTTTGAGAGCAATGACAGAAGAACGAATGCATGAACCAAACCATTTCGGATTATTTTGAAATTAGTGAGATTACTACCAGCTGGTTTTGCGAGTTCATTGCTTCATTCAATCATTTTCAGCAGAACAATCAATTTGTACATTTCCCTTTCTTATTTGGCCGAGAAGAAATTACTCTCTTCCAAATGGTTATAATTTTTACTCCATTTGATTCCCAAAAGAACACTTCTATTGTTCTTTATTCGATACATACAGACAAACACTAAATTCCATAATGTATTAATATACAGCAGCTTGCTGAAATATCTTTACATGAGCATAAGACCACACACCCTAAAAATTAAGGGTGACATCAATATTGCATTGAAGGTTTCAAGTTCAATATCATGAAAATGAACAAAAAGATGAGACAAAGAATCAGCTCTGCACATTGCTATAAAACTTCTGAACAACATCACCATACCAACCCTATTTGACACTATGTTACAAGTGAATAGTGACATTACAGTTTTATATACAAGCCTTTCCTATGGAGGAGACCAGCAACAAGACCCCAGAATAAAATCTCAAGCATCACAAATGCTAAAGTTCCCCACTTCTTTGAATGAAACACCAACTGCAGTAGTGATTCTGTGCCATCAATCTGCATGCAATATCCAATTCAAAGTTAAGCCTATGGACCTTATGATGTGCCAAAAATTAAAAGTGCACCAGTTAACTTTCATATTGCACAGAAAAAATAATCAATTACAGAAGCATATTTATAAGATGATAATTTTATTGCAGAAAACAGGTCATTAGATTTTATTCTTAACTTCTATCATAAATTCAAGTACTTGGCGCACACATACACATATAAGCATATGAGCAGGGAATAGAAACTGAGATCATAGCGAAGAAACAATATCAGATAAATACAAGCATTCCAACACTTTTAATTTGTTTTAGACTGATTTAAGCACCCCTTTCACTTTACGGCCTGTGTTAAGACAATGAGATGAGAAAAGAGAACATTAACAAGTGAAGAAGAAAAAGGTTCACATGAAAACAACTAAGTTGATTTTTCATTGCTTTATTTAAATACTTCATTGCATTTAAATAAATAAAAGAAAAATAAAATAAAGAGGTTTTTTGGGTTTGAGCATTTTGAATTGAGTTAAAATTTTTTCGTGCCTTCTTTTGGAAAATAAAATCATTATAGGGATTTAAAGTTCGTTTGAAATCACATTATCGGGTATCTACATTAATTATCTATAATAACTCCATTCTTTAGCATAAAAATAAATGTACTTATCTTTTATGCACTCGTTTTAAAATCACATCTTTCTTAAAAGGATTTCAAAAGAGAACTTTTTTGCATTTTTAATCAGTAAACAACCTGTATTCAAAGAGAAACAAACATAATATTGCTGAAGTGTAATCAAGTACAACCAAAACAATCTCACCAACAGTAAAAGGACAATAGTTGGGGGACAAGGAACTGCCAACAAAATTTATGATGCCGTTAGGCGTTTGAATTAAAATTCCCTCTTTCCCAAAATTAAGAGTTCAGACTTAAGAGCCACAACTCCCATATAATCAGTTTCCTATTTGAAGACAGATGCCAACAGCCTTCCATGAATGAAGACTGATTAAACTGTTTAAATCCTGCTATAAAATCACTAGAATTATATAGTGACAATCTTCCGCTGATTAAAAATGCAAATTTCTTAGCAGAAAAGGAAACTTTATTACAGACAGCAGAGAGAAAAGGATAAAAAAAGGAGGGCAAGAAGTCCTCAAGACAAAAAGAAAGAAAAATCAGAAACACAAATAACTCAATAATGCCACCCAATCACGATTAACATCCTCAAAGCAGCAGCCCTTGGAACAAGCTGCACTGTAAGCCCAAAGAGATGCCAAGTACCACACTGTCCCAAAGTAAATCTAAAGGCAATCTATTTCCAGAAACTACTCTAGCATTTCACTCCAATGCAATTTCCGATAAAACAGCACAAAAGAGCACAATTCCACAACCTCCCAGCAATCCTTTCCCTTCCCAAAACCAACAAATCTTCAAGAGCTCCTCCATCAGCTTCTTCTTTTTTTTTTTTTTTATACCTCCATCAGCTTCAGACAGAGACTGACACTTTAGCATGGAATGAATTTTCAAAGTTCTCTGCCCTTATTTTACAGTGTTCAACTATTTTTAGTATCAAACCTATTGTTCTGAACAAAAGTTAAGATGGATTAATGGTATAACTCTAAAAAAGAGGTATGAACATATCCCTGATAACTTGAGCGTAACACACAAACACCTAAAGAAGATAAGGTGGACTGCTTAGATGTTTCAAGCACCATCGAAATAGATCAAATAACACTAGCGTGAAACTCAGGGATTTAGTCAATGTTAGAGGGATAGACCTATCAATATAGTACGGATTTGACAGCACTCCAACTATCTGAAGATATTGCCCTAGATTGTACAAAATGGCAGAAAAGGATTCAAATAACCAAGCCCATTGATAGGACTGCTTTGTGGTAATTGTTGAACAGCATTAAACATTTATGGAAATATCATTCAAAAAAGTAATAAAAAATCAAAAAGGAATCATCACAGAATTAATAACCCTGGGGAGAAGGAACAGAACTACCAAGTTGTTTTCTGGTGAACGCCAATAGAAACCTTGAACAGCTGCTGAGAAAAGTTCACAAGCAGCCAAAGCATAAATTGTGAGAGCATTCATTCCCATCCACTGAAACAATATTGTGGGCTTTTTAAAACGTTTGACATCAACCTGTATCAAATATAAGTGAAGAAAAGCAAAAACCAGTCATTATTATGTAATTATTCTCTTATCTCAAAAATAAAAACATAACTTGTCACTCAGCAAAAGATACTTGATAACCGCGTATGTTTACCATAAAAATGACAATAAGTAACTGACTATTATTCATCACATTGCTTCCAAACAACTATATATGGTTGGAAGACAAGAATGCTCAACAAGTTGAGAAACATGTGATATCATTACATATTCCATCCACACATTGACATAATAATGCAAAAGCCTTTAATTTCCTAAAAACAGGAATTAACAAATTCCATCTACTCCACAGTTCTTTGCATTTACTGTTTGAACGCTATTATAATTTCATTGACTTTTAATACAACTACAAAAATTAGCAACTCTCAAATATATCCAGCAAAAAATGCATGCAAGCTAAAACATGTGCAACATTAACCTAAATATAGAATTGGGCTATGTTAGAATCATACAAATACATAATGAGATGGCTATGTTCCCCCTCTTTCCCCCTAATTATGGGCTTGGTGTTTTGTTTTTGGCGTGCATGTGTGCGGCAGGGGAACAGGTGCACTAATTACTTTCAAGATTAGAATTTCATACCTATCCACAGAGCGACAGAGACAGTATAAGTTCAAAGAATTGAATTTCAATACAACTATTATCTAACGACAGGCAATAAAAATGACCTCAAGCTTGTGCGTTTGTTTGTAATCATAATCATATACTCAACGGTCGGGATGGGGATGGGGAGATGTTCTTTGATAAGAAAAAATAATTTACATTGGGTACATTCAGGTCCTAGAAGAGGAAAGGTTAAACCTAAAATAACTAGGAATGAGGTAGTGAGAAAGGATTTAACAACTCTTTAGTTAAGTCACAGAAAATGCTCCCGACAATGTAAATTGGTGGAAAAAGATGCACATGGCCAAACCCACAAAGCGGGACTTAGACTCGTTATTATTGTTGTTGTTGGGTATATTCATGGCAATTTGTTTAACCTTGCAAACCATTATCTTTCCTCATGTTTGTTGTTTAAACAAATTTACTCTAGGTGAAAAGCCACCAAAGCTCAGTAAGTTATGTGCTCATAAACAACACTTAATTGGCCATCTCAGAACTAAAGGAATATTGTAGAATAATAAATAAATTACCATGTCTCAATGAATGTACTTACTATGTAAAAAAGAATGGTAAAAAGGAAACCTGATGCTCCCACTGTAATCAACATATAGCTCAATGTGTACAATGGTTTACAAAATGGAATACCTGAAGTAAACAAACATATCATACGGTCATTATTTACTTCTTGGGAAATTTATAAATGCATACAGATCTTTGCATAAGATAATATACCTAGCACTTCCAAAACAAATCCAAAAATTAGGAGAGGTAGGGAAGACATGGACCACAAAAATGCTCTATGCAGGAGGCCCTGTAGCAAGCAAGCATATATGAAATAAAAATTGTGAGCAACATAACAAAAATCAGGTGAACAATCCAACAGAATAACTGAGTGAAAATTGACATCAACCAACAGTTTTAACTTTAAATGCAGTATGTACCAAAGCAACAAAAGGAAATGTACCTTACAATGTATGGCAATGTGACCATACTGCAAGCCCACAAAACACGTGACTGCAGCCATCAGCGAACTAGAAAATTGGTTCAACAGAACAAATCAGCAGTTACAACTACACAACACGCTGGAAATAGGAACCTTATTCACAGAGAATAAAGATAATTACTGTATATTTACGTCAGAAAAGAGCAGGCAGAGAAAAAAGATTCCACATGGTATTTAGATTATCATAGACATAAGATGTCAAAAAAAAAGTTCAAAATAACTGCTAGTTACCACTTTACCTAAAGCATAAACTATTAGGTTGTGGGTGAACCATGTATATCAAGCTTTTACACTCTTCCACACGTGCAGCGTGACAGCACGTGGAGAGATAAACAAATGAGAAATAACACCCATTACAGGGAATACAATAATTTATAAATGCCACACAATAATTGCAGATAACAAGACTAGAACCCATGACCTCCGAGTAACCAACTCCAATACCATGTTAGAATACCACTTTGAATAAAAGCTTAAGCTAATAGGTTGTGAGCCAACACTGTATCAGGCCTTAACAATCACAAAAGGTCACAATAGGTTGAGCAAAGTGTTGGCTGGAATGTTCTTTACAAGAGACAAACAGATGTAGGATGAAGAGTTGAGAACGAAAATTTAGTCCACAAACTACTTGAGCACGCCTAGTATGCTTTAAGCATTAGCCGGCTAGTGCATTTTCTTTAATCAAATATGAGGATGTTGATTACCCCCAAGGTTTAACAAAGTTGTAATTCCTATTTTCCATCATCTTCACCAATATTAATTAATGCGCACCAAAATAGGGCTTAAAGGATGATGTGATAATGGCTCAAAAACATGTTGAAAAGTGTTGAAAGAGATGCTCTCAAATATGGCGTCCACGAAAAGCAACTTGTCCTTTCATATTAAAGTTCATTTAATCCCTCAAGTCACATTAACAACAGCTTGATACATGGACATTCATTTCCCTTCAAATTATTTTCAACAGAGTTGTTCACTACTTCACATTTACCATTGTCCATTTCCTATTTTGTGTTGCATAAAATATCATTTTAAAAATAATTAGTAAGAAATATAGAAAAAAGAAATGTGCATTTGCAGTGTCCATGTCAAAATTACTAGAAAATGCTAATATCCTAGCGAACCACAAATTGGTATGAGCATTCAAAAGTGAAACACTTTTCAATTCAAAACAGTAAATGTGAACCAAATTTTTTTATTCAATATTCTCCAAATGATAATAAAAGTGAGGCATTAAATTTGTCTTAAAAAAATGGGGCATTATATAATTTTATTTTTGGTCATTATTAATCTATTTTTCATCAAAGGTAGTTTCTTTCAAATTTACATTTCACCTCAACATCCATAACACATTTTCACCTTTACAGACAGTGTAAATCATGTTGTGAACAAAAATATACTCATCTATTGAAAGTATTAGAAGATATTCTAAAAATAATGAAGATTCAATCAAATTAATACTATCAATAAAGTTACAAGCAGCGCAAACAATTTTATGGACAAAAATAACCTCATATTTTATTAGTATGACAAAATATTCTAAAAATAATAAAATTCAATTAAATCTATATTATCTGTAAAATTGCGACAATGCAAATAATTTTGTGAAGAAAAATATTCTCATTTTTTGAAATTATAACAAAATATTCCTCAAAATAATGAAATTAATATAGATAGTATATATCATTTTAGGATAAAAATATCTCGTCTTTTAAAATTAGGACAAAACATTCCTAAAAATAATGAAGTTCAACCTAATTTATACATTAATATATATATATATATATATATAAAATCATTTTGAACCAAAATTCATAATAATAATAATAATTGTCGCAATGTCCCAAAGGGGTCAACTCTCGAAATTAAAGGGCCGAATCTTCTAATCGCCTTGACCGAATGGTGAACTCAAGATCATATAAGGGGGGCATTACATGGGGTGAGAAATGGGTCAAAATATGGTCCAATGGCGTCTCCACTAATCTATTCTTACTCCAAGTGACGTTAGAAGACCTATTTAATGTACTACTAGTTTGTTGGTCTCTAAGCTAGTCCTAGGTCCAAGGAAACCAATAGTCAATAGTCTGCGTTATCAAGTCGAGTTTGGGAGTACAGTTATGTAAAGGGAAGGTACTAGCATCCCTTTACACCCATCTACTGGACAGTACCTGCTTAGCCTACGATTACCTTTGAAATTAACCGATCAAAACTTAGGTTCTTATTTTTTATTCAATTACGAAACTGTAATATATAATATATGTTAGATAGCCTTACTTACGAAAGATATAAGTTACCCTTACCTCGAGATCCCCAAAGTCGTGTGAAGACACAAGCCCTAGCAATCCCCACGAGAATAAGTTGCTTATTGCGTTCATTTAAAATTAAAGGTTTTTTTTTACCTAATCTTTAAGTATTAGGAGGCCTTGTGAAAGACAAAGACCCCCTACCTCTGATTTCTTGAGGGCATGCGAAAACATAACCCCCAATTTAGAGAAAAGTTCATTATGAAAATTCATTATATGCAAAAAATCCAAAGATAAAACTATTGCTGAGAGCATGTGAACTACATGACACTCATTAAAATGCATATGCAAAGTACGCATAAAAAGTGTGTACCTAAATCAAAGGGTCTAATAGAATCACTATTGAGCGAGCTGAAAGTGATTATGCTAAAATCCTTGCCCCTCGGGCTATAATTAGGGATTATATAACCCTAATTCATTATATTCCTCCTTATGGGGGTGTGCACGCATACACAAACATGCAAGCACAAGCATACAAAAAGAGAAAAAAAAAAAGAGGAAAATACACATTTAGGCGACACGCAAAATTATGCAATAAGCAAGCCATATAAGAAAAACTACTAGACCACCAAAATTAAGCAAAAAGAGTTCTAATATTTTTAAATTTTTTTACTTTTAAAAATTTTCCTCTAGACCACCAAAATTAAGCAAAAAGAGTTATAATATTTTTAAATTTTTTTACTTTTAAAAATTTTCCTAGGTCAAAAATATTCAAATAAATTTTCATAATTTTTTTCTTTTTTTTTGTGATTTTTCTGCACTTTTTTTCTATTTTTTTTATTTTTAATAAGTTAAGAATGAATTTAAAAACTATTTCTTAATTAATAAAAGGGGGAGCAATTCAGGCAGCTGAACCGAGTTGAACTAGTTCAACCGGTTGACCAATCAATAGGGAGTGGACCGGGTCAAACTAGGTTGACTCGATTCAAAAGGGAGAGAGGAGGCGTGGAAATAGGCCGAGCTGCCATGTGCCACCCATTTGTGGTGACACGTGGCTTTCAATGAATGGCCAGATTTTCTTTGTTTTCTTTAAAAAAAAAAAATCTAGAGGCGACACGTGGTAGAGTGACGTCATGCTAACGTCACCCGTCACATGGCACTACACCATAGGCCTAAAATTCATCACGGTGTCTCGAGCCGAGCTTGATCAGGGCATTAAGCTTGCCTGTGACTGCTTGTCTCGTGCGTTTGGGATGGGTTTCCATCATGTAAATACTAATGTAGAGTTATTTTCCAGTAGTAGTTTTCCCCTATGCTAAAAAAGGCAGTATGACTCCTCGATCATTTTAATGTTTCCTAGTACTAGAGTGAGAATAGCATAAAAAGCTCTTTAGAGGAGGGTGTGTTCATCATCTTGTAAAACTCACTAGCTATTATCAGCGTGTTTAGCCTACTTTCCTCCTTCGCTAGACACACAATGTTAACGGAGGTAGTGTTAATGAATTACGTTGCTTCAATGTTTACTGCCTACGTGCCACTAATTTCATAACTTTCTTACTACTTCCGCTTATGTTTGATTGAATGACAATGAAAGTGTTTTGTGGATGAATTATAGTAAACGATAGGTTGACTAGTTAAACAATAGGGCTTAGCTAGCACCACACGGTCCATTCACAAAAGTGTGAAATATTCAGCCTGTGACACAGGGTAGCGATCCAACCATCTACAAAAAACACAAAATGGATGGTCTAGATCATGCCACGTCTCAAAGTGACATCACGCTAACGTTACCCACTATACATAGATAAGAATGTGTCATGTGTCACTACCCAATGAGTGGCACGTGACCCACAACAAAAAATTAAACTTTGTTCTTTTTTCTTAACGAAATATTATTTATTGATTTATTTAAAATATATATATTTTTATTTCTTTTCTTTCTTTTATTTTCCTTATTCTTACCCCCCCCCCCCAAAAAAATATTCTATCTTCCCTCTCTCTGTCTCTCCTGATCTCTCTCGAGCTCTCTCCTCTCTCAACCCCTTTCTCTCTCTCTCGCCTGCACCACCACCAGCAGCCTCCACGGTTGCCATGGCCACCGGTGGCACCTCTTTTCAAGTAACATCCCCCCTTTTTCTTCCATCTCTCACCTCTCGACCTCTCCCTTTTTCTCTCTAATCTCCATCTCTCTTAGTCTCTTTCACCTTTGATCTCTTTTCTCTTTCTTAATCTCTAACCCACTCCTCTCTTCTCCTCTTGTAGAAAGCTTCAAGTTATCTGCTATTTTCTCTACCCTCCCTCTCTTCTCTCTTTCTTCTAGTTTCTTTTCATATTCTTTTCAATTTCCTTCATTTTCTCTGGCTTTCCCGCAAGCAAAACAAGGAGGAAAGGGGATTGGGTAAACCCAAGTTGGGTTAGGGTTAGGTTGGATTAGGGTTGAGGTTAGGTCGAGTTAAGTTAGGGTTAGTATGGGTCAGGTTGGGTTAGGGTTAGGTTAGGTTTGGACCAGAATTAGATTGAGGGTTGGGCTTGACAAGTTAGGTTAGGTCTAGTTGGGCCTAGGATTTTGGTTTGGATCTCAGATGGACTTGGGGATTTGAGCTTTAGATTTTGGGCCAAAATCTTGGGTTGAGGCTTGTTTGGGCTTGAGCCTAGATTGTTAGGTTTAGCTGGGCTCTGGGCTAGGGTATAGTTTTGAGGTTGGGCCTTTGGGTTTGGGCTAGGTTCTAGGATGGGCTAGGTTCTTGACTTAGTTTAGGTTTGGGCTCAGGGTATTTTGGGATGGGCTAGCTCAGTTCAAGATCTAGGCTAGGCTTTAGGTTTTAGGTTTGCGTTTGGGTAGGTTGACTCAGGTCTGGGTTGACTCAGGTCCCCAGGTCAAGTTGACCCAGGTAAAAGGGTAGGGTTCGTGTACTCGGATCCTAATGACCCAGGTGTTCGGGTCAGGTTGACCCAAATTTTTGGGTACGTCTGCTTGGGATTTTGGCAGGGTTTCAGGGCTAGGCCGGGGGGTGTTCTAGGCTCAGTTGGGGGGATTTCTGCCTATTCTGCTTCTGAGTTATGATGTCAACAAAAATAGGTATAAAATCTGAGGCGTGCTAGGGGAGTATGCAATTCCAGAATCACCTTTTTGTTAAATACAGCCTTTTGATTTCTACCCTAAACCATGCAATGAGACCTAACCTCAAATCTTCTACAACATTCTCCCATCACATAGTCAAAACAGCTTATGCATTGGTCAAAATGAGAGAGAGATAGGGTGCTTAACTCTTAGGTTCCTCCTTGACAGCCTCTGTCCTTTATCAGCCAAGCTTTAGCCTGCTTGATTTCTTGCTCTGATTTCTCTTCCTGGTTTCTCTTTTGCTTTCTTCTCTCACTGCTCGAAGGACCCTCAACCAATCTTCCCCTTTTTGCTCTCCTTTATTCACTTCTCTGATCTCTTTCAAACTCTCTTCTTCTTTCTTCCCTCTCTCTACTCTCTCTACTTTTTTCTACTTTCTCCTCTTAACTACTCAAGGGGCCTTCTTAATCTCCAGAGCCTCCTTGCTCTGCTCTCTTCTCCACCTCTCTTATTTATAGGGGACGAGATCCTAAGTAGCTCAGGATTTGCTAGGGGCTGATGGGGGGCATTGTGGTGGAGCAAACTCTGGGGAGCCTGCTGGGTTTACAGCTGTAGGGTGGTGGAGTAGAAGGGAAAGGGGCTGCCTGCAAGAGATCTCCTAGGGGCCAGGCTAGGTTAGATTTGGACAACAAATTCTTTTTTAAAGAAATAACCCCCCCCCCCTCTGATGGGCTCTAAATCAAACACAGGCCCATTGTGGGCCTCAAATTAAAAAAATAAGCTCAAGCTGGGCTTTAAATCAAGCAGGGGCCCACAGTGGGCCTCAAACTCAAAAATCAAGCACAAAATTAGGGCTTCTTTGTTGGGCTGCCATTAACCTTGGCTTTGAATTTTTTTTGTGTGCAGGTGCGGTATCTCTTGGAAGGCTGACCCAATTGAAGCTCTAAGGATGGGCCGAGAGCTGCTTTTTTTTAGAATGCAAATGAAAGATTAAACAAAAAACAAAAAAAAACAAAAAAAAAAAACAAAACAAAAGGATTTTGCAATACACTCCTAGTGAATGGATGTCTTCTTCGGAGCGGTGAGGAAGAGTGAACAAAAATACCTGCAAAGAGAGCCACCGCTAGGCCAACACCTTAGAAGGTACTTGGTTTTTGGTTTTTACAAAAAAAATTTCCCCAAAAAACTTAAATCATCAAGTCGAACGAGAAAAATCAATCCAATTATGCTTATTTGGGAAATTTTAATACAAAAGTAGGTTTTAAAAAACACCTATATTTTGCTATATAATAATCGGGCAAAATAGCACAAAATAGGGTGTCAATAATAATAATAATATAATAGCCCCGGAGGTTGGCTCAAGTGAACATTGGGGGGAAGGTGTCCGAAGGGCTCACCCTAGGTTTGGAGTTCCAGGTTAATAATAAATCTACAAGTACCTTTTAGATAACAAAACTCAATGTTTAGAAAACTCTCACTAATTAACCATTAATTGAACAAAAATTTATAGGTACAAAAAATATTAGTCAATGAATAAAGATTTAAATAATTATCTTCTAGAAAATAATACTTGCAAAATTTTCAAACATGCTTATGATATGACAAGCAATTATGTTTTTACATCTTTCAAACATTTTATGTACGCATACCTATTCTATTAGTCTAATATTTTGTACATGCTGTTACATGTAACTTGATCTCATATGATATATTTATGTACACTATATAACTTTTCCATTTAAAATTTTTAAATTTAATAGCAAGATGATATATTAGTAAATATTATTTTTTATAAGAAAAAAGAATTATACTAACAACCAACCAAAGTACAAAAGGGGAGAAAAAGATATTCTCCCACTAACAAAATGAAAAGAAGTAGAAAAATTACAAAAGCAATGCCTACCAATCCCTAACAAGATCAGACAATGGCTAAACCCATGAAAAAGCCAAAAGGTCAAGCCAGGTTTTTCCTCCCAAACTTATGATGCTTTGCAGATTGCTTCCCACTTCCCAGTGGAATTTTATGTTCCAGATAAATTCAGCTCTTTTAAGTTCAGATGGAAAAGGTCAAGACAGATTTTGCCTCCCAAACATCTAACCTTTTACAAAAGTAAGGCGAAGAATTTCACATTCTTGTCAACATTAAATAGTGGCTCATGGCCATCCTCGTGTCAAGAAAGATCCATACTGCTGCCTCTTCAATAATCTAAGAAATCTAACATGAATAATATAAAAGGGAGAAAAAGGAATGTCCTTATCTAACCTTAAGATGCCCTCTGGATCAAATGGAGCAAAGCACCATCCAGGTGAATCTGGTGGCAAAGGTCCATAGTCAGGAGAATTTACACTGCACTCCTGCAAACATGAGGAAGGTTAGGCTCCCAAAAGGATTAAACAATACAATATTTTGCAGAGAGAGGACATACAGTAGCTAACAGAGAAGACAGCAACAATAACCTTTGTTCTTCTGTACACAGGGCGTTGATAAAGATGAGATTCACCGAGCAAAAATCGATCAACAAAGCCAACTGAATTGCATGGAGGAGTGAGACTGCCTCTTACTCCACAATGCACCTAGTTGACAAAAGAGAAAATCTAAGATCAGACCATATGCTCTTGAAAAGTTGACCTACTGGGAAATGTTTCTGCAGGTCTACGTTAAAGATCATCATATTGTACTCATGAATAGATGCTTTTTATTCAAAGGGAATGCTGAATCTGTGGACCACATTTTGCTTTGCTGCTTCTGGACCCGAAATCTGCAGCACCTGGCTAGCGCTCTGGCTGGACAGACTGGGTTAGAGCTGACTGCCGAATCGGTGGAAAAGGAGAGAGAAAGGAAACATGAGCTTTTGAAGGAAAATCTACTTGTCTCACAACCTTTCAAGGATATATGGTTCACATTCTTACAGTTTAGTGGACTGTTTATGCTGTACACCTTCAAAATTCTTGATTTGTTCTGGATACCTGGTCACACAACTGATTTTAAACTTTTTTGCATCTTTCATTATCTTTTCCTGTATTTAGGCAGCAAGCCCTTGGTGCCCCTTTAATAAATTCTCACTTTACTGGTAAAAAAGGTCCTATTTTCACCATTTAGCTCCATCAAGAGCCAGTTTATTTCCTCACAATATCAATCCATGCTCCTTTTGTCTTCCACTTTCCTTGAAACATTTTTTTTTTCACTGCACCAATCCTTTTAACAATATCAACTTAAATCAAGTCACTCTTTGTTAATGTAATTATCTGCATCTCCAATGTGGACAATAAAAACACCTACTGCAACTTCTCTAGTTTTCTTTTCAAAGATTGCCCCTCCAACTTTTCAAAAATGCGCACTTTTCTAACTATAGCTTGTCCTAGAATGCCACAGTCACTTCAAAATAATAATTCTACTAAAGTTCATGATAGGGAAACATTTCTTGATAGAGCAGCAATCCTTGCCATAAAGTATGATGCTACTATTCATTTAAAAAAAAAAATGTAAACAAAAATGATAGCAAGAATACATTGTAGGAGGGTCTAAAAAGAAAGCATTGTCACCATGTAATGTTTCTGTAATTTTTTTTCCCCTGTATTTTTACATGGTATCCTGCAAAAAGTTGTCACTTAACAATCACCTACCAAATGTTTTCTTCTCATGTTGTGACTTTTATTCTCAAGACAGAAAACATCACACATTCATCATCTTATAAAACAAAGGTCTAACAAAGTGCTAATGTGTTGCCTTCAAATCAAAGGATAGAAGTTAGAGGATGACCTAGGTTAGCTGAACAGAGAAACTAAAATATAAAAATAATCGAGTGAAATCATCAGTTAGTCCCTACACTATTAAGTGAAATCTATTTTTTAGTCCCTATACTTTTAATTAGTACAGTTAAGGACTTGTACTCTGATATCATGCAATTATATTTGTCATCCTAGTTAAGTCAAATCCATGTATGTCATCCCTTAATTCCACCCTCCTATCCATGAACACTATTAAATTTTTTGGATGACAACTTTAATTGAATAAAATTATTAAGTCCTCAACTGTGATAATTAAAAGTACTGGGACTAAAATAGATTTCACCTAAATAGTACAAGTACAAATTCATGATTTCACTCAAAATGATAAAGCAAAGAGCATATGTCTCTGTAGTTGAGTGGTAATTCAACTTGATAGGACAAAAATTTACAAAATTTACTGCAGCCTATTGATTCAATGATGCATCATGGACATAAGCACATAAGAAGCAGAAGTAGCACAAGTACTCAACAGAGAGAAAATACCATCAGTCACCTCTCCTATAAATTCAATGGTGCATCATGGATATAAGCTAATAAGCACATAAGAAGCAGAAGTAACACAAGTGCTCAACTGATAGAGAATACCAACACCAATCACCTCACTAGAAACAAAATAAAAGATCCATTACTCATGCCATAGTAGGTAAAAATTAACCCCCCCCCCCCCCCCCCCCCCCCTCCCCCTCCCACCAGCAGTGGTCTTTTCCTGAACTCATGGATTAAATTGCAGAAAGGCAGAGTCTGGAACATCAATATGCAAAAGATTCAGGTACTTCATGACAAATATCACAACCATAGAACAAGACATTTGATCATTAACCCTCACAAAACTCAAAAGAGAGTAATATTAAAAACAAGGTGATCAACATTATCATAGCCTAATATTCAATATCAGAAATGGAAAAAAAAAAAAAGTTTAATTTTAAGTGCCGGAAGTTGGAATTTTCAGAAGACACCCATCAGCAATTCACAATTTGAGTACTAGATTCATTATTTGACATCAACAATGTCGTATCGGAAAACGGAACTTCATATTCCCAATTTGGAACATAGAGGCCATACAGCAAAGACATGTAAATTGAGCATAGTAACACAGCAGCCAACCTACATAATAAAGCAAAATTTAGCCATAAAAAATATTTCAAATGAAAAGAATAATATTCCAATGCAGGTCACATCATGCATAAAAAAATATAAATATGGGGGCCTAGATAACTAAAAAAGGGAAATTAGATAGGAATATCAAATTAACAAATTGGATCACCATCAAGTTATCATATCAATAATGTATTTTTGTAGCTAAGTTGAGGAAAAAATCAGAACCAAGATTGTTGGAATGAAGCTCTAACCAAGGAACCAGTGATACAATAAATGCTCCATTACAATAGTTAAAAGCTTGATTATCATATACTTATCCATTTGCATCTTTCGATTGAAAATATACAAAATGCTTCTTCTTAATTCTTCTCCTTCAATCTAAATATCACAGCTAACACATAAAAAAAAATAACTTTAAAAGCAAGAGCAGGGTTTGAACTTGTGGCTGCAAAGATTATTAAGGTGGTAAAAAAAAAAAAAACCCTGTGGTCATCTTCCCAAGTACATTTTTCACATTTCACAACTAAATATAAATTAAATCTAGTTTAAAGTTTAAAGTTCCAATTTTAAAAAGAAAAAAACTATTTATTTACTAAAAAATTCAAAATTAGGTAAGGATGAGTTTGATACAAATCTCAAATAACTATTTTATGTCAATGAATCGTTTGGTATTGTTTTGGCTTCATGTTTTCATTTTTTGTTATAGCACATAAAAAGGTGGTTGTAGTGCATTTGTCTACGTGATCAGTTTTCAATTCTTGTAGAGTTTCAACCATGACAAAAACTTGAGGGGTCGCTTGGTATTACTGTCAAAAGTTAGAGAAACGAAAACCAGAAACAAAAGCCAAAAACCAAAAACGAAAACTAAAAACTAGAAACCAGCAACCTATTTTGTTAACATTTATAAAACTAATACAAATTAAAAACTTAATTAAAAAAAATGAACATTTTCATCTTTAAATCAAAATATTTATAAAAATATGATTAAAATAATAAAATTACAAACAATACATAAAAAATTACTCTAATAAAAATAAAATTTACTATAATTATTATACTTAATTGTTCAACTTTGAAATTTTACTCTACAATAAAAATTTTATTAGACATGACAATTGAAAAATAGTAAAAGTATTTTGTAATTGAATTTATTATTATTTCTTGAAATTTATGTATATTTTTCCTTTAATTATATTTAAATTCATACGATCATTTAATTTTGATTTTAATTTAAAAGTGTATAGAATGAATAATTTAATCCAAAAAAACTCTGGATATTAAAATTTTGGCAGCAGGTTACCAAAACAACTGAAAACCATAAAATCTGGTTTTCAGTTTTTTGGCAAACAGTTGAAAAACAACAACAGAAACATAAAATTGACAATAGAAACAAACGCGTTTTTATAATTTGTTTTTTCACTGTGAAGAAATAGAAACAGAAAATAGAAAATATAAACAGGCCCTGAAACTTTGAGTTGTTGTGCCAGCCTGTTATTAGAATATTTTAGGATCCAAAATTTACAGTTACTTAAAGGGTGGTATGATAAAGATTTGTTATTTGATTCAAGGAAAAAACAGGAACATGCATTTAATCAGGTTTTTTTTAGCTTTGTTTCAGTTGTAGGAGCATAACCAAATTAGTTGCTAGTTTTCACTTTTCAACTTCTATTTCCAAGTTTTTGTTTTTGTTTTTGTTTTCAAATCTTTTGAAAGTGATACAAACATCCCCAAAATTTTTTTCTTTAACTTTGCACAATGTAGCAATCAAATATCTAGGAAGCACCTATACTGACACAAGAACAGAAACAACAAAACATAGACATAGTGATACAGCAATTTTCAAAAAAAATGAGAATACGACACGACAGGGATACATTAATTAACTGATATATAAAATATATATATTTCGGCATTTTTTTTTTCCTTTTAGATGACAAATAATGAGGTTATATAAGTTTTAAATGAAATATAAGCATCCATCGTGCACAATTACCAATTGTACATTTTAAACTACAATCAAACAATCATCGACTACATTCATATTATACAATAACATTGGTCCAACAAGAAAACGACCAAGGGTGTGGCTGATGGTGGGGAATGGGAATTGTAAATAATAATAATAATACAACAACAACAATAACAGAGAGTAGTGAACTGGCGATGGCATTAGAGCTGGGAGGACTGGCAGTGCTCTGTAAGGCTGGCGCAGTGGCGCTAGGGCACCAAAGTCCAACAATGCTACTGTCAAAGAGTAACTTGACTCTCAGTCTCTCAGGTTCTCCTCAATTTTTTTTTTGGGGGGTGTGTTTGTAGACAGCATTAAAGGGAGCAACAAAACGCAGCATTTCACCACAAGAAGTTTCCTGGATGTGTCCTCGCCAAGTTGGGAAGTGTCTCAGTTGTGTCTAAAAATAAATATAAATAAATTCTGCCACGTGCTGGACAGTGTCGGGCAGGTGTCAATATCCAATATGCAGGCTGTGAAGATGCTTCCTAGTCAAATAGTCTTGTTAGATATACTTGGCCTTTCTTACCGTCTTCAACACCAAGTCACCAATTTCAATGGCTTCTAGCAATTCATCATTTATGATTTTCTTATATTCGAAATAGTTATGTTTCACATGCTTACATGGCTTACAAATATATTTATTTTATAATAATTAGTAAAATAAAAAGAGAATAGAAGAAATTATTACTTGTAGGATTATCCACCATTGTTCCCTAAAACTTAGGTAACTATTTGAGATTCTTAATTTATTAAACATTAATTATATGAAGATCACATATATGCACAAACAAGACACAATTCTACTCTGCATGGCCGACATATCTCAGCAGCAAGGTTAGAGCCAACAAGAAAAATAAAGATTTTATATGTAAATGACATTAAGCAACAATGGAAGCAAAATGTGCTAGTTGAGAAAACTAACCACTGAATGTAATATTTCCTCACAAATGCCGCTGTTGAGTCAACCACAATATTGTCAATAAGCCAAACCTCAGAAATTGAAGCCAGCAGATAACCAATTGATATTCTCTGAAATTCACAGCAGCAAATTTTGAACATTGTGTTAAATTAATCAAATCATGGAAGAAGTCACAAGTAGAATCATCTATTTAGGTTTCAAAACAGCTATAATAAAACAAGGTATTGTCCTAAAAATAAAAGGGATAACAAAATTCCCTTCAGAAAATGAAATGATTAAAAAAAACTACATCAAAGCCCTCTAATCACATTGCAAGCCATCCAAAGAAATACCCACCAAAATAGTAAAAGAATAAGCCCAAAGTGATGCTAGAAGCCTAGAACACAGTTCCATAAAAAAGGGCAGCCTAGCGCACAAAGCCCCCGTGTGGCGCTAGCTAAAGCTTTCTTGCTTAATTAGCCAACCAAAAGTTTACCACGGTTTACAAAACACTTTCATTTTCATTGAAAGAAATGTAAACGAAAGCAGTAAGCAATTCATGAAAGCAATGGCAAGCAAGCAGTAAACATCAAAGCAACATAAAGCAACACCATCATTGACTATGTGTGTCTAGCGAGGGAGGCAAGTAGGCTAAACATGTTTACAATGACTAGTGAGTTTTACATATTGATGAACACTCACCCTCCCCTAAAGAGCTTTCCATGCAAATCTCACTCTAGCACTAGGAAACATCAACTTGTCCAAGGGAGTCATAGTTCCATTTTTAGCCTAGGACAAAACTATTTTGAAAAATAAACCTACACTAGTATATACATGACGGTAACTCATCCCATGCATATAAGACAAGCCATCACAGGCAAGCATAATGCCCTAAACAAGCCTGGCCCATGACGCTCCCCAACTTATGCAGTCAACGTCCTCGTAGACTTTGACAATAGGTACTCTTAAACTTTGTCCATGAATGGTTGCATATCTTCCACAAAAATTCAGTTGATTGCTTCGTCTCCAAGGCCTTCCCACTTCACTAAGAACTTTTGTTGCTTCTTCCTCGAGGATATGAACTCTCTATCTATAAGGATGACTTCAACTTCTTGTCCATCAACTTGCACGGTCTTTGCTGATGCTTTGGATAACTAACTTCTACTTGGATCTTCAGTGTCGACATTAAACGGCTTGAGGTAGCTAACGGGATGCACTTTCATCCAAGCCGGACGGTCAATCTTGTAAGAGGCATTCTCAACTTTCACCAAGATGGAGACTGATCCTTCATATTTACAAAGTAGTCTCCTATCTCAACTTCATAGTGATCTGATTTGTTTAGGATTGAGTTTAACAAGCACCAAGCCACCCACGGTAAAGTGCAACAGTCTTATCCCCTAATCTACCCACTTCTTTATCCGCTTTGAAGCTTTCTCCAAGTAGGCTCGGGCAATCTCTACATTTTGTCTCCATTCTTTGGTAAAGATGTACGCTTTGGGATCTTTCCTTTGTATGGCTTGTCCACTATGTAAGGTAACAGCGGTCGCTGACCTGTAACAAGCTCAAAAGGACTCATGTTGGTGGTTGAGCTCTTTTAGACGTTGAAACATAACAGAGCCACATCAATTAGTTGTACCCAATTCTTTTGATTGGTGTTGACGATTTGGTGCAAGTACTCTTGGAGTAGCCCATTGAATCTATCCATCTATTCATCTGTCTGTGGATGATAACTCAAAGAGATGTTAAGCTATGAACCAAGGATTCTAAAAAGTTCTATCCAGAAGTTGCCTGTAAATCTTGAGTCTCGGTCACTGATGATATCTTGGGAAACACCCTAATATTTCACAATATGTTTAAAAAACAATTGTGTCGTCTCCTCTACCAAACAGTATTTTGATGAAAGTATGAAGGTACCGTACTTCGAAAATCGGTCTATGACCACAAGTATAGACCTTGCATCTCCCACTCTAGGTAGTTTGGTGTTGAAGTCCGGTGAGACACTCTCCCACGATTTGGTTGGTATTGGTAAGGGCTCCAACAGCCCCACAATCTTCTTCCTCTCCACCTTATCTTGTTGGCAAGTGAGACAAGTTCAGGTATAATCAATCACATAATCACACATGTGCGACCAATAATACCTCTACTTTAGTAATGCCAAAGCACGCAACCATCTAGGATGTCTGACCCACATGGTATCATGGCACTCTCATAATAGTGTCTTCTTAAAATCTCCAGCTTGTGGCACAAAGAGTCAGCTACCATAGGTCATTAGAAATTCGTCTTCCATCTAGAAGTGGTGTGCTTTCCCCTTTTCTATCAAGTTCATGAGATTCTGGGCAACTGGATCTTTGGCCAAGTTCTCCTTGACGTGCTCCCACATCATCATGGTAACAGTACTCAACGTAAAGTGTGTTACCATTTGTAAGGCCACCAGCTTGGCCTTCTTGCTCAGTGCATTTACAACTTGTTCCATTCACCCCGCCTTGTGCTCAAATGAGAAATCAAATTTTGCCAAGAATCCCTGTCATCAGCCCTGCTTGGGTGATAACTTCGGTTGTGTAAAGAAGTGGCTAACAGCCGAGTTATCCGTTTTCACCACAAACCTTGAGCCAAGTCAGTAATGTCGCCACACAAGGAGACAATGAATAACCGCTAGCATCTCCTTCTCCTGAGCTATGTACTTCTGTTCCGCTTCACTAATCTTACGACTCTCATATAAAACAGATGTCCCTCCTGTAACAAAACTCCTCCCAAGGTGTAGTCTGATGCATGTGTGTTTACCTCGAAAGGTTTCATGATGTCTAGAAGAGCAAGTACCTGATCTCTTATCATGGCATCCTTCAAGTCATCAAAGGCTCCCTAACCCTTCTTTAGCAGTTTAGTTAAAGGAGCAATTCTTCTTAAGTACCCCTCTATAAATTTTTTGTAATAATTGGCAATACCTAGAAAGGAACGCAGCTCCTTCACTATCATTGGAATCTTCCATTCTTGAATGTCTCTTACCTTCTCCATATCCATTCTAATATGACCTTATTCAATCACATGACCAAGGAATTGTATGATCCGCTAAGCGAAAGAGCACTTCTCTTTCTTCACATACGGACTATTCTCCTTCAGCCTATCGAACACCTTCCATAGATGTTCTTTATGTTCATCCAGAGTGGAACTATAAACAACTATATTATCCAGGTATACCACGACAAACATGTCGAGGTACTCACGAAACACCTGGTCTATCAAGGTACAGAATGACACATGCGCATTTATCAACTCGAGTGGCATCACCAAGAACTCATATGCCCCATACTGTGTATAGAAGTCATCTTCGATACATACACATCATCTATCCTCACTTGATAGTAGCTTGACCTTAAGTCAAGTTTGGTAAAGTACTTTACATGACTCAACTGATCAAACAAATCGACAATCAACGAAATAAGATACTAGTTGCGTGCTGTCATCTTGTTTTGTGCGAAGAAATCTACACACATCCACATGCTCCCATCATGCTTCCTTTAAAACAACATAAATGCTCCAAACGATGCTTTGGAAGGACGAATATATCCCACTTCTAACAATTCATCTTGTTGCTTTCTTAGCTCTACTAGCTCTAAAGGTGTCAGCCAATATAGCCCCTTCGCAGGTGGCTTCACTCTTGGGAACAACTCGATCTCATGCTCCACGCCCTGTCGTGGAGGTAAGTTGTGAGGTAGTTTATCCATCATCACAACTTGATACTCATCCAACACAATTTGGATGGTCGTAGGCACCAGCTTTTGGCCTACTTCTTCATCTACCACTAGCATGGCTGGATACATTTGTCCACCCCTCAATCCTTTCTTGAGTTGCATGGCAGAAGGAACTTCATATCATCACCTTTCTTTGCAACGACCTACACTATACAAGGATGGTCTCCCATCAGACAAAGCGAACTAGCAAAAGGCATCGGCATTGCCTTAGTCTCCCTCAGAAATTCCATTCCAAGAATGACTTGGAAATCATCTAATGGCACAGTTGTGAAATTCACATGTCCTAAGCATTGCCCAAGCTTCACAGTGATTTGCTTGGCTACTCCCAAAGTAGGTTAGGCTGCAAAGTTAACCACTTTCATGCGTCTTGAATCCTTATCCCAGGACAAGTTAAGTCTCTCTACTTCTCCTTATGAAATGAAGTTATGTGTAGCCCCAGTATCCACCATAGCACGGGTGTTCTTCCCATTGATCCTCAGTCAACAAACATCAACCCTTTGGCCTATGTAACTTTCATTTCTTTCGCCTGCCTTTCCAATGCATCCATTAACCGCATTACACTCATCCTCGAGGTATCTTCCTCATCCTTATAATCCTGTAGTGCCCCCTCCGCGCTAGAAGCAAGACATTACATGATGACTTGTGAGGGCACTCAGCAACTTTGTGAGGGCCTCGAAATAAGAAGCATGTAATCTTACCCTTACCATTGGGTGTGTTGGATGCTCGAGACAACGAAACTTCCTTTGAAGTTGATGCCTTACTATCGACTCCCCTAGTTTTGGGTTGGCCCTTCTTGAAAGACTTTTCGTTGTTTCCACCCACACTACTTTCTTTGGATGAAGCGAAATTCTCTCCAACTTAGTCAATCAAGCTTTCTGCAGTAGCTTGTGTGGCACACAAGCCTTGAACTCTTTGTCTATAAAGTTATGTTCTTGCCCACGTTTTCAACCCCTCAACAAAATAGAAAAACTTGTCCTTCTCCGACATGTCTCGAATATCCAACATCAAAACAGAATTGTTTCACGTATTCACTGATTGACCCACTATTCTAGAGGGCTCTCAGCTTTCTTCTAGCATTATACTAACGTTTTCAGGAAAAAATTAGGCCTTGAGTTCTCTCTTCAAGTCTGCCCAACAATCAATGACACAACATCCATTCTCAATTTCATCGTACTTGGTACACTGCCATAGTTTAGTGTCACCAACCAAGTACATAGTTGTTGTATTCACTTTCACTTGTTCCGAATCCATCCTAATAGCGCAAAAGTACTACTCCATATTAAACAAAAAGTTCTCCAGCTCCTTGGCATCACGGGGTGCCCCCATACGTTTTGGGTTCTAGTACCTTGGTCTTGCTAAACTCCAAAGTGTTAAGAGTTTCCCCTAGCAAGAACCATTACATTCACTTTCACAGTGAGATCAGCTATCTTAGCATACAAGGTCCCTACAATATGGGGAAGGTCCTCTGACAATTCCACCATGGAACCTTGTTGCTGTTTTTGTGATTCCTCCAACTCATCAACACGTTCAATAAGTCAGACCATCTAGGACCACACTGTTGGCTATCGTCTGAGCTTGTGCTTCTAGCACCCTAATTCTCTCAGCATTGGTCGGCATGGTTTAGTTACAAATCTTTCCCAATCCCACAACAAAGCCAACTGAATTTCACATAGTAATTAACTGAACTATGATACCAGGTGTCACGAGCCAAGTATTTCACACCTTTGTGAAGGGCCATGGAGAGCTAGCTAAAGCACTCTTGCTTCACTAGTCAACCAAAAATTTACCACGATTTACCAACAGAACACTTTCATTGTCATTGAAAGAAACGTAAACGGAAGCAATAAGCAATTCATTAAAGCAATGGCAAGCAAGCGGTAAACATCGAAGCAACGTAATGCATTAAAGCAACACCTCTGTCAACCATGTGTGTCTAGCAAGAGAGGCAAGTAGGCTAAACACCTTTACAATGACTAGTGAGTTTTACAAATTGATGAACACTCACCCTCCCCTAAAGAACATTCTATGCAAATCTCACTCTGGCACTAGGAAACATCAACTTGTCCGAGGAGTCATACTTCCATTTTTAGCCTAGGACAAAACTATCTTCGAAAAATAAACCTACACAAGTATATACATGATTGTAGCCCTTCCTATGCACATAAGACAAGAAGTCACAAGTAAGCATAATGCCCTGAATAAGTTTGACTTGGAATCCCAAACAAAAAGAAGAGGTGTACTTATCACAAAAATCCTCTCATTTCTTTTCAAATATGGAGGTTAGATTGCATAATTTATGCCCTTCCCAGACCCTTGAGACAGCATGGGAGCCTTGTGCATTGGCTTTTTTCCCCTTCCAAGGAACCAAAAGAATAGCAATCAGCAAACCAAGCACAACTCCCACAGTTTTTTCCTTCTTGCTTCTCCCAAAAACCAAAGAAAACAATTTTCACAAAGCCTTCCAGCATGCAACTGGCTTGTTTTAGGATCAACTATTAATAATTTTAAAATATGACCAAGGGTAGGGGTAGACCTAAAATCATCTGGAATAAGATGAGGAAGGGCTTAATAGCTCTTAAGCTAGTGGATGGAACGCTCTCGATCGGTTGAATTGGCGGAAGAGGATTCATGTAGCTAACCCCAGCTAGTGGGACTCAAGGGCTTAAGGCTTGCTGTTGTTGTTGTTGTTGACAAGGGAAATAGTTTTTGACAAGATACTAATGCACATTAAACTTCTTGACTGAGGAAAAGAAAAATGCATCAATGCTCTTATTTCCGGAGATGAATAGATGATCAACTGCTTATATCTCGTAGTTAATGACATCACCGAACACATACAGCATAAAATGAACTATGATGTCATCAAAGGAATATCCTCTTAATATACCAGATAAATATGTTCACAGGAAGATGTGTACAGGCTGCTGGACTGCTAATTAATGCCTTACTACCACTATGCATCAATTCATCACATAACAAAGTATGCAAATAAATATCTGCCATATAACTAATTTAAGTCAACAATGTACAAAAGCTACATTTATGAGTTTTTATTGCATAAATGAACACTGTCAATCCTCCAATCCAAGAGGTCTGAAACATGATCCAAAAAGATGTTTCCTGAGTCCCTGACTTTTTTTTGGAAAGGATAAGAGTTTCCTAACATATTTTCCGTGAAACAAACCAGGCAACACCCTTTATACCCAATGAACCATTCAACTTGCTTGTAAAGCAATTCATTTTAATCTTCTGTTATAATTTACCATGTTATGTAAAAGTTATGTCAAATAAAATAACCTGTGTTGTACGTAACTAGCAAAATGACTCATTAGGTATTGTTTCCTCTATAGCTTGAAGCATGTGTTTGTTACAAATACTGTTACCGTATTATCTTGTAATTTATTTTCTACAATAACTATAATCAGTAAGGCCACCACGAACGCACCACACCCCCCCCCCCCCTGCCAAAAAAAATACAAACAAACAAAAAAATAAAACAAAAACATACGCGCACAATTATGGCGATTAACTTGCTTTTTCAACATAACTTCACATTAGTAAATTTTAAGGGATCATTTTCTGATGATGTGGAAATTTGCTTTGAGAATCTATATGATGGCAGGGAACTGTCATGTGAATGAAAATGTCTTTCTAAAATCTCAAAGGAATCTCAACTTGGATCAACCAAGCAAGATGCAAAGCACTAGGTTCATCTGGTACAAAGCCTCCACCATTATGACATCAACAGAACCACAGCATATCAGCAACAAAGAAACAGCCAGAACAATCATTTGGTACAAGTTTCTAACCTTAATAAATTAACATATAATGCAAAGAATAACAGTCAAACTAATACAACTGAGTTAAAAATGCCACCTGAAGCACGCCTAACCAACGTATCCTGCCCACGTCAACCCCATAAGTTAAATGATGACGCCCATGGAAATACCCACCTAAGAGCATTTTCCAACAAGAAGTTACAGCACAGCACATACATCAACAGTTAATAACGAAGGGCAAATATGATTTCTCCCTGTTATCATAAGTTCATAACAATGCAAGGGTCAGTCATGGTGATGTATATAATGTCAACAAATATCATATTATATAGTGAAAAATCAGATTGCGAGCCTGGTGGATTGGGTCAGATTGGAGGTCCAAGTTCTAGATTACCTTGGTTTCCATTTTCAACTTTAGTTGCTAACAGAACCTAAGTTGTATTTCTTTCCACAGGTGGCATAGCTCAAGATAGAAATTTGATATGGTCTAAGTCAATAAAGAATTCCACCAATGTGCCATGCTCCAGTTTTGCTCCCGGCAGTCACACCTCCATAACTAAATATATATATATATATTTGTAATTGTCGTTATTACACAAAGACTATGGTCAAAGCAAAGAGTCGCACGAAGACATTTAATGTATAGGCAATGGATAACAATGAAACATGGAAGTTGTAAAGACAGATAAATCAGTAAAACCACGTTGAACTGATTTTTCCAAAAAGAGAAATTTTAGACTTGCAGCAAACAACCTATTGTGGGAAAACCATGTATAATTAGTTAGCTATTTTAGGATATTCTTTTAATAACAGATTGTATCCTTAGAATTAGGCCCATACAGCTAAGTTTCCTATTCTGTTAGGGTGTCCCATAAATCATGGGATTTGATTTATTAATTTACTTTTTAGGAATGCTATGATTGTTGTATATATTCACATGTAATGTTCAGATCAATACATAACTCTTTCCAATTTTCGACATGGTATCAGAGCCAAATTAGGCTCCTTAGGGTTTCAATTTTTTTCAGCCTTCATCGCTGATATTTCCAGCCTTCATTGCTGGTTTCTTCCCGTCTTTGCAGACCTCTGTTCTACTCTCTTTTTTGAGCTCATGCACCTCTGTTTCTGCCAAACAGAGCTTGTTTCGTCAAAGCTTTAAAAACTTCTGTTTGCCTTCATTGCCAATTTTTCTCTTCTGTGGGTTTCACTTTTGCCCAGTCGTCGTCATCATTTCTGCTTCCAGCTGACATCATCATTGATTAGTTGATTGTTCAAGCCTTCAAGATGTCAGAAATCGTGGAGAATACTAGTACAGCCCAATCAGAAGAGGTAATCCGACCCCAACAAGCAGAAGAATTGCAGAATATTCATGCCTCCTACAGTTTAGATGGAAAGAACTACCTTAAGTGGTCTCAACTCATTCGCACAGAGTTGAAAGGCAAGGGAAAGATTAACCATCTCACGGGTACAGGTCCTAAACCAGGGGATCCTAAGTTTGAAGCATGGAATGAAGAAGACTCTTCGATCATCGCGTGGTTGTGGAATTCCATGATTCCAGAAATAAGTGTCACATGCATGTTTTTGGCTACTGTAAAGGACATCTAGAATGTGATTCAGCAAACCTATTCCAAAGCTAATGATGTGGCACAAGTGTACGAGGTCAAGGTAAAAACTATGGCTGCAAAACAAGGGAATAAAACAGTCACTGAATGTGCAAATCAACTGAAATCCTTGAGGCAGGAATTGGATCACTACTGGGTGATAAAAACAAAATGCTCCGATGATGCAACGGTTCTAAAGGCCTTTATTGAACAAGATAGGGTGTATGATTTTCTGGTTGGACTTAATCCAGAATTTGATCAAGTGAGGATACAAATTCTTGAGAAGCCGGAGGTTCCAAGCTTTAATGAAGTAGTGGCTATAATCCAAAGTGAAGAAAGTAGAAGAGGGTTGATGCTTGAACCACAAATCATTGATAGTTCGGCTATGGTGGCTAGCAACCACGGAACAATGGACAAGTCCACATTGCTGCAGGACAACAAGGTGAATCGACATCGCGGGAGCTGAGCAGTTTCAACCAAGAGATTGAGAGGCTGAGATCACTTATCAACAGTCTTGGAAAACCTGAAGGATCTCCAGGTACTTCTTCTTTGGCATACTCAGGTGAGCTTCCATCTTCTATTGGATTAAATGTCTCAGATAAAACCTTTACCAACTCCTGGGTGATGGACTCAGGAGCAACTGATCATATGACCCATTTATTCAATATTTTTTCAACCTATACTCCATGCCCAAGCAGTAGGAAAATAGCCACAGCAGATGGATCCTTGACCACTGTAGCTGGTTTTGGGGATGTGAAAATAAGACCATCAGTAACTTTGAAAAATGTCCTTCATGTTCCTAAATTGTCCACAAATCTGGTCTCTATACATAAACTCACTCAAGATTTATGTTGTAATGTGATTTTTGACAGTAGTAATTGTATATTTCAGGACAAGGATTCGAGGAAGATGATTGGACGTGCTAGGGAAAGGAATAGCCTCTACTATCTTGAAACACCAAGTCAGTTGCACATAACCAAGGACAGATTATCTTCTTCCTTTATGTCAGAGTTTGTCTTATCCAATAAGGAAAAAATTTTACTTCATCATTGCTGACTTGGACAACCATCGTTTTAGGGTTATTAAAGTTATGTTTCCTTCCTTGTTTAAGAATTTAGATGTAGAAAACTTTCAGAGTGAGGTATGTGAACTTGCTAAACACAAGCATGTACCTTTTCTAATTAGTTACAAAAGAAGCTCAATTCCTTTCTATCTTATTCACAGTGATATTTGGGGTCCATCTATTGTTTCTAATGTTTCTAAGGCAAGATGGTTTGTTTCTTTCATTGATGATTGCACTCGTGTTGCCTGGATTTTCGTGCTTAAACATAAGTCTGATGTTAGTATTGTGTTACCAAATTTCTAGTCCATGATCAAAAACCAATTTGGGGTCAATATCAAAAGGTTTAGGTAAAATAATGCCAGGGACTATTTCAATCAAATTCTTAACCCATATTTTCAGACAAAAGGAATAGTACATGAGTCATCTTGTGTCAATACCCCACAGCAAAACGGGGTAGCAAAGAAGAAAAATGGCCATCTCCTTGAAAAAACCAGAGCTTTGTTGTTTCAAAAAAATGTGTCTAAGGTTTTTTGGGGGAAAGCAGTTCTGAGAACCACCCATCTGATAAATCGTTTGCCTTCAAGAGTCTTGGGTTTCAAGAGTCCTATGGACATACTTTCCACATTCTACCCATACCTAACCACTACAAACAACCTTGTTCCTAGGATTTTTGGGTGTTTGTCATTTGTCCATTTTCATAGTCACAACGGAGGGAAATTAGATCTGAGGACTCTAAAATGTGTCTTTGAGGGCTATTCTTTGACTCAAAAAGGATATAAGTGTCACCACCCTCCGTCAAAGAAATTCTATGTCTCGGTGGATGTTACGTTCAATGAACAAGAGTCTTATTTCACTAATCCTTATCTTCATGGGGAGAATTCAACTAGGGAAGATAAGGAAGATTTTTTGCTTGATTTTCCATCAATTCCTATGTCTAAAACCTCGAACCCTACACCTATACCTCTTTGTTCATCTTGTTCCAACCATGTACCTGAGAGTTCTTCTGAACCTATGCCTGAAACATCAAATGAACCCAAAGAAAGACCGATTCTACTCCTAGAAATACCATATTTGGCAAGGTGTTCACAAGAAGGAAGATGGTTGTTCCTGAACCAATACAGGTCCAAGAGTCCAACTCAAATCATTTGAATGAGGTAACAATTGTTAACCATCCATTGCAAGATGAAACTGAATCTCATGTTGATAATGATGACCAGGACCTTCCAATTGCCATTAGGAAAGGAACTCGAAAATGCACAAAGCAACCATTGTACCCTCTTGCACATTTTTTGTCATTTAAGAACTTGTAAGCCTAAATACCATCACCATTCCTACCACATATTCTAAGGCTTTGTCCAATGGAAAATGGAGAGCTATGACTGTGGAGATGGAGGCGTTGGAAAAGAACAAGACTTGGGAGTTGATGAAGTTACCGGCACGAAAGAAACCGGTGGGCTGTAAGTGGGTATATACGGTGAAGAATAGGGCAGATGGGTCGATTGAGAGATTACAAGGCGTGGTTGGTAGCCAAGGGGTATACTCAAACCTATGGGATTGATTATTTAGAGACCTTTGCTCCTGTTGCAAAGATGAACATGGTTAGAGTATTATTATCACTAGCAGCTAATTATGGTTGGGAGTTGCAACAATTTGATGTCAAGAATGCTTTCTTACATGAGGAACTAGAGGAAGAAATTTATATGCAGTTTCCATCGGGATATGGGAAGAATTTGGCTGCTCACACTATGTGTAAATTGAAAAAGGCACTGTATGGCTTCAAGCAATCACCGCGAGCATGGTTTGGGAGATTTGCAAGAGTTATGTTGGCTATGGGATACAAACAAAGTCAAGGGGATCACACATTGTTCATTAAACACTCTCCTTCAGGGGGAGTTACAATCCTTCTAGTGTATGTTGATGACATAATAGTGACAAGAGATGATGCTAAGGAGAAACAGGTCTTTAGTCAATATTTGGCTAAAGAGTTTGAGATTAAAGCGTTAGGGAGACTTAAGTATTTTCTCAGGATTGAGGTTGCTCACTCTAGACAAGGAATTTTTATCTCTCAACAAAAATATGTCACAAATCTTCTCAAGGAAACTAGCAAGACAGCATGTAAACCAGCAAGTACTCCCATGGATTGTAATCTTAAACTTGGAAAAGCTAAGGAGGATGTCACAGTAGACAGAGAAATGTATCAACGCCTGGTAGGAAGACTCATTTATTTGTCTCACACACGACCAGATATAGCATATGCAGTGAGTGTGATTAGTCCGTTTATGCATAGCCCCAAGAAAGTTCATTTACAAGCAGCCCATAGAGTACTACAGTATCTCAAGGGAACACCGAGGAAACGTATCATGTCCAGAAGAAATGGAGGATTGGTACTTGAGGCATACACTGATGCTGATTATGGATCAATTGTTGATAGAAAATCAACCTCAAGATATTGCACCTTTCTTGGTGGGAATCTTGTGACATGGAGAAGTAAAAAACAAAGTGTGGTAGCTCGGTCGAGTGCAAAGATTGAATTCCGGGCAATGGCTCAAGGTGTGTGTGAACTACTTTGGCTGAAGATCATCCTTGAAGATTTGAAGATTAAGTGGGATGGCCCTATAAGACTTTATTGTGACAACAAATCTGCAATCAGCATAGCTCATAACCCAGTACAACATGACCAAATGAAGCACATTGAAGTTGACAGACACTTTATCAAAGAAAAGTTGGAGAGTGGATTGATTTGTACACCTTACGTGTCTACACATGGTCAACTTGCTGATGTCCTTACCAAAGGGTTGAGTAGCTCTGTTTTCCAAACTATTGTTTCCAAACTGGGAATGGAGAATACCTATTCACCAGCTTGAAGGGAAGTGTGGGAAAACCGTTTATAATTAGTTAGCTATTTTTAGGATATTCTTTTAATAATAGATTGTATCCCTAGAATTAGGCCTATACAGCTAAGTTTCCTATTCTGTTAGGGTGTCCCATAAATCATGGGATTTGATTTATTAATTTACTTTTTAGGAATGCTAGGATTGTTGTATATATTCACATGTAATGTTCGGATAAATA
Source organism: Malania oleifera (assembly GCF_029873635.1). Classification (NCBI taxonomy): domain Eukaryota; kingdom Viridiplantae; phylum Streptophyta; class Magnoliopsida; order Santalales; family Ximeniaceae; genus Malania; species Malania oleifera. Next base: position 106,029,193 of record NC_080421.1, on the reverse strand, counting down.
CATAACTCTTTTCAATTTTCGACACCTATATATGCCAATTTAAAAACAACATAAATGACATGAAAAAATTTATTTCACCCAATGAAGGCTAATCATAGACTGATGGCTAAAAGCAACAAACCTTGCAATACCAAGCCCAAGAGAAAGAGCTTGATGGTCCTCAGGATGACTTTCTTTGTAGCTTTTGGTTTGCTAGATATTTTCTGCATGGTGACAAGAGGCATGACTATAGCCAATAAACAAGGCATGCTCAAAATTATAAATTCTCTTAAGTCAATATTAAGGAAGTTTCAGAATACTGATAATAAAGCATTCAATGTCATCTAATTCTCACTATGCTAACAAATCTAAAACATTTGACCACCAAACAAACTAAAACTAATTCTTGAGAAAAAAAAAAAAAAAAATTTGGTAAGTTGGGGGGGAGTGGGGGCAAAGACTCCATTTACCACTAATTCTATCTATCTATCTCTCTCTTGTATGACTACAAATGACATGAAACACCACCATCCTTTTCCCTAAACCTTCCCCAAGAACAACAAAATCTTCTTATTTTTCTCAAAATCATCATTCACAGCCGCAGCCCCCAACCTAGTGAACCACAGGTTGGTATGAATAAAACATGACACATTCTCATTCTTGAACCCTTAAATGCTGCAATCCAAAAATTTAATATTTTTCATAGGAAATTCTTATTATTAAAACTGGAGAATTATTGCATTATAATTTTCTTTTCAACCATTATTGATCTCTTCAACAAAGAAAATCTATTTTAAATTAGAAACACCTTTACATTTTTCACCAATACTATCTACATGAGTATACCCTTACATACTGCATCTTAGAGCATCTGTCATACAGTGATTGAGTTTAAGGTTGGAATGGGAACCTTTCACATTCTAGGTAACATTGATTTAGCTCGAGTCTAATCACCCGAGATCAATTTAATTTTCTCAAAATCCAGTTCCAAAGGAAGGACAACTAGGACCTCTCCCTCCCAACAACAAGCCTTAAGTTAAACTAGGTGGGGTCAGCTACATGAAAGCTTTTCGCCAATTCAATCGATCAAGAGCATTCTCCTCTATTAGATTAAGGGCTATTAAATCCTTCCTCACTACCTCAGTCCAAGTTATGTTGGGTCTACCCCCACCTATTTTCATATCAGACACAATTATTAACTCACTCCTCCTTACAAGTGCTCTACTAGGCGTACATTTCAAATACTCAAACCATCTAAGTCAACCCTCCCTTATCTTGTTTTCAACCGGTGCTATGTCTAAATTATTACGCATATGTTCATTTATTACTTTATCTTTTAATATTAAACCACTCATCCACCTTAACATTCGCATTTCAGCAATTTTTATTTTTTGTACATGTAGTTTCTTAGTTGCCCAACATTCTGAACCATAAAGCATAGCTGGCCTTATAGCCGTCTTATAAAACTTTCCTTTTAATTTTAAGGATATTCTACGATCACACAACACACCTGACGCACTCCTCCATTTTACCCAACTTGTTTTAATTCAATGCACTACATCTTCTTCAATTTCCCTTTCAACTTGCATAATAAATCCAAGATATCTAAAACTATCAGTGCTATTAATCTCTTAATTATCAAGTTCAATCTTCTCTCTATTGCTACTCCTTGCATTAATGAAATTATATTTCATATATTCTATCTTATTCCTACTTATCTTAAACCCTTTAGACTCTAATGTGGTTTTCCAAAGTTCTATCTTAGATTTCACTCCACTACTACTGTCATCAATCAACACGAAATCATCTGCATGTTGGGCTTTTGTGGAGCCTAGTTGTGTTTTAATTTGGATGACGACCCGACCCCTATTTAATTAGAGATTTCTATCCTAAGGCTTAGTCCATGGAGCGAAGGCTTGGACCGTGAGGCTTAGATTTTTTGGAGCCCATTCGGAACGGAACCCTACGCGCAACATATAAAAGGGATGCTTTCGGGTGATTAGGGCGGTGTGTATGGTTGTATCCGCGAGAGAGCGAGAGCGAGAGAATTGTATTGCCGCACTCTCTGTGCTTTCTTTCTGATAATATTGAAATCCCTGCAACTCCGTGGACGCAGGCAAAATTGCCGAATCACGTAAATATTGTCTTGTGCGTGTGATTGAATTTTTCTTTGGCGTTATTCTTTCTCTATTTGTTTCTCACAGGTTTCGGGAATTTGTTCGTTTATTCCCAACACTGCAAACAACATATACCAAGAGATCTCATTTTGGATATTCTTAGTTAGTTCATCATTTACTGAAGTAAAAAGATAAGGATTCAAAGTAGAACCTTGATGTACAACTATTGTGATTGGAAAATCTCTAGATTCACCTCTGACAGTCCTAACGCTAGTCACTACTCTATCATACATATCCTTAATGATATCCGTATATCTACCACAAACTCCTTTTTTTTTTAAGACCCACTAAAAAATTTCCCTAGGTATTCTATCATAAGCTTTCTCTAGATCAATAAAAACCATATGCAAATACCTCTTCTTTTCCCTAAACTTTTCCACTAAACTTCTTAAAAGATAAATAGCTTCGGTTGTTGATCTCCCAAGGTTTAAACCAAACTAATTTTATGAAATCTTCGTTTCTAATCTTATTCTATGTTCAATTACCCTTTCCCATAATTTCATCGTATGACTCGTAATCTTAATTCCACAATATTTATTACAGTTTTGAATATCACCTTTGTTTTTGTAATAGGAACTAATGTACTTTTCCTCCATTCTTTTGGCATTTTCTTGGTTTTTATAATAGTGTTGAATAGATTAGTTAACCAAACAATTACTTTATCTCCTAAACATTTCCAAACTTCAATTGGTATTTTATCTGATCCTATAGATTTCTCACTTTCCATTTTTTTTAATGTCATCTCAACTTCAAGGACTCTAATTTTGTGAATAAATCTTTTATTTTTAGTCTTCTCCTCATTTGTCACTTCCAAGTTCAATCTTTCATTTTGGTTTTCATTAAACAACTTATCAAAATATCTCTGCCACCTCTCTTTTATGTCTTCTTCTCTAATTAAGATATTATCATTCTCATCCTTTATACGTTTTACATCACCTAAATCTCTGCATTTTCTTTCTCTAACTCTAGCAAGTTTATAAATATCTTTTTTCTCCTTCTTTTGTATCTAGTTTAGTATATAAAGTATCATAAGCTCTATGATTAGCTTCACTAATAGTCTTCTTTGCATTTTTTCTTGCTTCTTTATATTTTTCAAGATTTTCTATATTCCTACAATTTTGCCATATTTTATACCAATTTTATTTTTTCTTAACGACTTTTTTAACTTCTTGATCCCACTACCAACTTTCTTTACTACCCAAGTATCCTCCTTTGGACTCACCTAAAACCTCTTTTGCTATCCTTATGATAGATTTTGTCATTCTATTCCAAACAATATTTGCATCAACCTTATCCCCTACTATCCAATCACAATCTTTGTTCATTTTATCTTTAAATTTTACTATATTACCTCCCTTCAAGTTCCACCATCTAGTTTTCTTGCATTGATTTATGGTACTCCTCATCCATTTTTTAATATGTATATCTAATACTAAGATTCTATGTTGTGTAGCCAAACTTTCACCTGGAATAACTTTACAATCCTTACAAGAGAGACGATTCTCGTGCTTAGTTAAGAAGAAATCTATTTGGTTATTACTATACCCACTCTTGAAGGTTATTAAGTGTTGTTCTCTTTTTATAAAGCAAGTATCCAGTATAACCAAATCATAAGGCATGGCAGAACTTAAGATTGTATCACCAGCCTCATTTTTATCTCCATATCCTTGGCCTCCATATATCCTCTCATATCCTACATTATTCTTTCCAATGTGACCATTCAAATCAACTCCTATGAATGTCTTTTCAGGCATAGGTATCTCTTGTAAAATACTGTTCATATCTTCCCAAAATTGTGTTTTAAGATTTTCTACTAATCCTATTTGGGGAGCACACGCACTAATGATGTTCACTATCTCCAAGCGTAAAGCTATCCTAATTTTAATGATCCTATCCCTTATTCTTTTAACATCTACTACGTTATCTTTTAGGTCTTTGTCTACAATAATACCCACCCCGTTTTTATGTTTCTCTATAACAGTGTACCAAAGTTTAAATCCTGATTTTTTAATTTCTCTATCTTTCTCTCCTACCCATTTCGTCTATTGAAGCAGATTAAGTTATTTTTCCTCCTAAACATTACTTCCACTATTTTCATACTTTTCCACGTAAAAGTTCCCATATTCCAATTTGCTAATCTAATATTAATTTATTGTGCTAACTTATTTATCCTCTCCCTTTTATATTGACCCGGTCTATTCCCTTGAGCTAGTTCTAACAAAGTTTTACATTGGCTGTCAGCTACCTAAAACAACCCTGCTCCTTTATCCGGGCTTGGAACCGGCCATGTGTACAAATAATTTGTGTTACACAGGTGAAGTACACGTTTGCGTTTTTTTTTCACATAGACAATTTCCTCAATTACACCTACAACTAGTAGAAACCACACACACAATATTCAATACAAATGCATTAAAAAAATTAAAGCATACAATTTTTAGTGTGAATCAAGCTAGGCTACAATTTGAAAAAAAAAAAAAAAAAACCATGTAATGTTACTTTTTGGAAAATTTTGTATATTCTAGACTTGCAAATGAAAAACACTACAACACAAAAATGCATATGCTAAGCCCACAAATCATAAACGCAAAAATCTCCACTGCTAAACAACTATTGGAAGAATTATTAATAATAGTAATACGAAAAGAAATAATGAGAGAGGAGAAGATCTCAACAATGAACCAATGACTGAAACAAAAAAGGTAGTAATAACCGCTTGAAAAATATTAACGTAAGTACCCTTTGATGCAAGCAATTTGATACTACTAATGAAAAATCAGTTGAAGAATATTTATGTAACGAGGGATTGAAAGAATTCTTCAAATCTAAATTCAAGATTCAAATTCAAGAATATTGAAGAAACAAGATTCCTCAACTCATACAATCTTTATTATTTCTTCATGATTTTAGGGCTGAAGAAACAATAATCCTTGGATTTGTTTGGGTCTTTGAGAGAAAAGAAAGGAAAGGAAAGCAAGGAAAGGAAGTTCAAAGATGGGATCTATTTGGTTGGTGAGAAAATAAAAACCAAAAGGAGAGAACAGAATAAAGGAAAATGAAAGAAAAATAAACCTCTGGGTTTCAAGAAGATTTAAAAAAAAAAGAAGAAGTGGGGGGGGGGGGGGAACAGCACTATCAAATCTACAGAATCTGTCCAATTAGGCCCAACAAAGGGAAATCCAAATTTTGGTGACAATAAGCAGCAGCAGCAGCAGAAACAAGAAGAACAGTGCTCCAAACACTTTCAAAATCACTTCTGACAACCATATAGCCAAAAGGGTACACAGCTTCACAATCAGAAATCAAGAACACCCAATATCAAGGAGAGACCTGTGTTCCAAATTTCTTGTAATCCAAACAGAATTTGGTGTCATCACTTTACAATAACAGTTCGGGACTTTCCGGTGTGGGAAGCTGCCACGAAAGAAGCCCTCGCTGGCCATAGGAGGCTGCCACAAGAAGAGCAGCCGTGGCGAAAGAGCCGCAACACAAATAAATGGTTATTGTGAAGACCACCAAGAAGAGCACCACAAAAATTCAGCATTTAAGAGATGTGTCCTACTACTCAAGAATCAAGATGGTAACATGAACCACAGCTTTCGAAGACTCAGGCCAGCATCGCCGCATGAGGGAGAGCCAGAAGCTGGATTGAGGCCAAGGGCGCCTACCAGCTGCCGTGCGTGACTCATAGGAAGTAACACTAAAGCTAATCAAAAACAATAACCCCGTCACTTAGTTTGATCATCATAACAGACTGCCTATGACCATGCAGTACTGGAAAATGACCCTGCATGCTGTGGCGGATCCATCCTCCATCCAAAACCTCCCAAAAGTATGATTTATGTTATTATGAGTTAAATTTTTTTTTATTAATATTACAATATTGCCTCCCAAAAAAATGGTTTGTTCAAAACTTATTAAAATTTGGTTATTTATTTTATTTTATTTTTAAATTAAAAATAGGAGAAACGCATCCTCCTTCTCAAGCCCCTCCCTATTCCATCCCATCTTTTGAATCTAAACCACCCATGACAAATCTGTAGGGTGTTCCTTTATGACCAACAAAGCAACTTATCTTCCACTAAATTATAGGGGTTGTTTGAGACATTTTTTATTCTTCTTCTATCGGCACTAAATATTAAAACCCCAATCTTTCTCCAATCAAATACAATTTGCTTGAACTTCTAGGCTACCTAAGCTTTGACACTTAAATCAACCCCTTTGGAAAGTGCAATAATGAGTAACGACATCACAATAAATCGCATTAAGGCAGATAAAAATTTAACACCTTTTAAAATAATTAATTTTTTCACCATATCGGATTTTAGAACAATTGGCTCTTAACATTCCAATAAAACAATATTTTAATAATACATTTGTTCGCCACTTTTATGTAATTTTTATTTAATAAATTTTATTTTTATTTATTGTGTATATACATATATTTTTTGTGTGTAAAGTACATACATGTTTTTTTTTTTTTTGGAGTGCAATAACTTTTGCTGTGCGTGTCTCCTTTTTAAAAATTTCATGTGTTGAATCACCAATTTTGTAGGGATGGAATATTCCCATAATATTGAAAAATAAGAATTAGTACAAAAGTAAATATATATATAGTCTTATAAATATCTTTATGACTAATTATTATCAATATCTTTAATAAAGAACATTTCAAACTATAATTTTTCAATACAAAAACTTATGCCTTAGCACCTAATAATAGCTCAATTAACTCATCAAAGTGCAAATAAAATAAGAAAAAGTATGACATTTGGGCTGTAATGAAGTTTTTCTTTAGTCCCTCCCCCCAATCCTAGCTCCACCACTGCATGAGCTGCATGTTAAAAATCTGCATACAATCACTCCTACTTCCCACAAATAAAATAAAAGTAGTAACATGAACATATCCAAAATTTTAAAACCACAATCTCAAACCAATAAAGAGAACTGAATACTTGTTAACTCAGTATGGACACCTCCAATAGGCCTCAAACACATACCTGATACAGTCACACTTCTTAGGCATGTATGCCTTCAATTTGTTTATTTTTAGACCCGCATTGAACACAGCCAATCTAAAGTATCCAACAGTGACAGGGCACAACAGGGCATTATTTAAATTTTAAAAAAAAAATTCTTGGGGGGCAAGTTGTAATATTACCAAAATTTTACAGATGTCTTATATTCACAACAAGATTTTTCCTAAATTAAGTGATCCTGCGATTTGATTCAATCACATTACCTCCTATATATATTATCTTTCATGGATCAAATATTTGTGAGACAATAGCCTTTCTCTACGTCTCCTGGTTGTCCTTTCCCCTTAAGCATTCATAGAGAACTCACAGATGTACCTTACACAGTTTATTGTTAAATTCATAATTTGTTATACAGATTATTGAAATGAACTTCCGCAGTTTAAAGGAATAGCTTTCTAAATTAGTATCTATGAACGTGTGATGCAAATTCAATGGTGTTTAAATTTTGTTTTAATGGTCCATCATTGGACCAAAATTTTGTCATTTAACATAATTATATAAAAATTACGTTTCAATTTCCATGCCCTTGCCGTGCTATGTCTTGATCTTTCAAGATTCGGCCTGTCATGGAGCCAGACAAGAACAGTGTTGGACTCCAGTGTCCATGTCCACATCCGTGCTTCCGGCTACTGTAGCAAGAAGCTACCCAGAAGCAAAAATTTTAGAAAAGCAACTGAAAAAACAGACAAAGACTACAAAGCAGCTACAACAACTCTAAGCTTGGGAAATCAACGTGCCTTGAATACCAAACTAATAGAAACACCAACGCCAAAGAGAAAGAAAGGCATCACAAAATCCGCAAGCGTCACCCCGAACCACGGAGAGTGATTAATGGCTGGAAAAGCTCCTCCGGCATCGTCAACCAATATCATCAGCTGGAAATGAAATCAAACGAGGCAAAACAAAACAAGGTGAGGAGCATGCATCTATAGGCAAATTTGACCTGGAAATCGTGCTTTGACCTCAAAGTAGGAACAACTCTTGCAGAGGCCCAAAGAAAAAAAAAGCTAATTTGGTTGCAGGAGAGGGTTTTAGGATACGAACCGCGACGGTGAGACCTCGGAAGACGTCGAGAGAGACAAGCCGTTGACTCTGAGCGGAGGAATTAGGCGTCGTTCCATCGGGTTCGTTTAACGGTGATGCAGGGACGATCTCTTCTTGTTGAACGGCTTGAAGAAGAGGGATTCGTTCTTCTGTGATGGCTATGAAGGCAGACATCCGTGTCGCCGGTCTGACCGCCGGAGGAATGAGCTGGGGTCGGGACTGGTCTGAAAAGCAAGTATGGTGCAAGTGGAATGCGGCGGGGGTGGTGAACTTCTCGCTGAAAACGTATTTTCAAACACTATTATCTATGAAATAGATTCACGGTTCCAAGCCCCAAATAATTACTCTTACATTCGATTTTTATAGTACTTATATCTCTTAAAATTCTTTATATATATATATATATATATATATATATATATATATAAAATATAAGAATTTTTTATTGGAATTCTAGAAAGCATGAGAGAATAACACTCATGTTTCAGCTCCTGGATCCAACCAATAGTATAACTATGATGCTTCCAGCATTGTAGAAGAAGTTCGAATTTGTTCCATTCGGATATTGATCAATCTTAGTTTGACATGATTTATCAAGAGAAAGATTGAAATGCGGGGCAAGCTTATTATTACACTCTATTCTTAATAAATTTCAAGAAGAGTTTGTGAAAATTTTAAAATTTAAAAAGAGATTAATATCTTTTTATCAAATTTTATGATATAAACGTTTTTTATTCTTTTCAAAAAGAGTAGGAGGGAAAGATTGATTTGTACCTCGGCACAAAGTTTTTCATGAGAAAAAATATGTAGATTTTTATTTTTTAAAAAAAATTAAAATGTTATATATATATATATATATATATATTAAAATTGGATTAAAAAGATGCAAATCTTAAATTTGAGAAATTTTACAGGCCTACCTTTGAAATTTAAAAAAATTTCAATTTGACAAAATAAAAAGGATTTCTTCCTTGAAATTTAAAAATTTTGTAAAAAGAATACGGTATCTTTAAAATATTAATTTTAAGGACATTCCCTCTTGTATTCAATTTTCCTCAAAACTAATGAAGAATTAAGTATTACAAAAATCAAATGCACATAGTTGTTTGTAAGACTTTTGAAATAATGAGAGTTTTGTGTTTTTTTTTTTCTCAAACCTCGTGGAAGTTGGTGCCTTTTTTTCCTTATTTATTTGGAGAGCAATTTAAACTATACAATAAAACACATCGCAATTAAAATCTTCATCATTGAGATTAGAATCCAAAACATTTATTACATATCGATTTTAGGGATATACATTATGTGTGTGCTTATGCTCCCCACTCTTAAATTAAGAAAGTTATTGAAGAATGTTTTTGAGAGGGTAAATCTTAAGAAATATTAATATACTAATTAACATACTATAAAAAAAAAAAATTTGATTTCTATTAGCTTTGGTGGCTACATAATCATATTTAATATGTTTTGATTGTATTAACCTAATTGTGGTTCCTAGTGTAACATATCTTTGCATATCATGTTTAGTATAGGTACAAGTGACAAATACATGAAGTACTAGATCAAATGCAAAGATCGGACCGAGTAGACATTCGAATAGGAAAGATCAAAAGGACACTCACTCGAAATAACTCAAGTACATCCAACGAAACTAATTTAGAATCATATGTATCATATATAATGAGGAGTGTTTGAGGTAGTATTCATTGTAACTCTTGTACTTTTGTTTCACACACGATTTTTGAGCAATAGTTGAGCAAAATGCACATACATACTAAGACACATAAGAGTATATAGGATATCACTTAAATGAAAAATAAGTTTTTCATTGTTTACTTAAATGAAAAAAAAGTTTGTCATTGCTTCATACTTAATATTTTTCAAAGGCAAAATCATGACTTATATGAAAATATCATATGCTCAACTTTGATTAAAATGGGACAAGTGTTAAGTGGTCTTAGTATTGTGAACTTTAATATACTTGGTCCTGATTGAGTCAAAACTATTTTTATGTACCTAAAGATTCAAGAAAATAAAGTATATTTTCATAAGGATAAGTTTTAAATCATATTAGTGTTATAATCTTTTTTAAACTTAGTCCTGGTTGGTTTTGTAACCTCAGTTATGCACCTATCAAAGTTTCTAAATACTCTTCGGTATTTGGGGTATAACTTTTGCTAGAAAAGTTCAAAAAGGACGATATTGGTATCTATGGAAAGTTAAGAAAAAATCTCACAACTTTCGTGTTAATGACTTTTTCTGATTTGAGGTAATTCGTTGATGATTTCAGGTAGAATATTAATAGTCGATGAAATGGGTCAAATAATCGATGATTGGCGTCGGGATTCAGTACCCAATAGCTATAAACGACTAGTTTTCAATTTAAAAAATATAATGTGTTGGCCTGGTAGTATGTCTAGAGGGGGGTGAATAGACTTTCTTCCGTGATGTGCTCACTTTCTATAAACACAGAAATCTTACCAAGAGCAAGTGCATAAAATTGTCGTGTAAAAGGAAATGTAGAAAATCACGATAATAATATAAATGAGATAAGAGAGAAGAAAAGCTTAACACATTGATATTTACGTGGTTCGGCACCTCGCCTACATCCACGCCTTGAGACCAACTCAAGGATTCCCAAAATCCACTAAAATCCTCCTTCGGGCGGAGAAGCCAATACACACCAGCTCACAAAGAGCTTCAACAAGGTGCTCACTTAGAGACACCCAAAAACAGCTCACAAAGAGCCCTTGTTTACAAAAAGGTAGATGAAGATTAAATGTAAGCTTGAATACTCCCTTGAGGTAGTTAAACCAATAAAATCCTTACTCAATATCCTCTGTCAATAGAGTAAATGCAAGACTAAGAGTAGCAAGAAGAGGGCAAGTGAGTTTGTGAGTAAACCCTAGAGATGACAACACCAATGAATGATCTTCTTACAATATGATTTCTCTAGGTAGGAAGTAAATGCTATTTACTCCTATTTATACATTAAATGGGCGAGTGCAAAGCTGGAGAGCCGTTGGGCATTTATGAATGTAAGACAAAATTCCAAAATAGCCGTTCGCAGCATTTAATGGTCGCTGTTGCCTAACGTTCGTCAACGAAGCCCTGTGTTTGTCGACGAGCTCTTCAATAACTTCGTCAACGAAGCCCTGTGTTCGTCGACGAGTTGCTAGTTCTGAATTCAGGTACCTCTCGGTATATTTTCCTCGACGAGAGCCTGTGTTCGTCAACGAGTCCTTCATGTAATTCGTCGACGACGCCCTGTGTTCGTCGACGAGTTGTGGCTCTGAATTCAGATGCCCCTCTGTATCTTTTTGTTGACGAGAACCCTGTGTTCATCGACGAAGTTTGTACTAAACTCGTCGACGAAGCCCTGTGTTCGTCGACAAAATCCTCCTTCTGAAAATTTTGTCCTTTTAAGTTTCTAAGAAGGTTCTTGTCCGTTTGGGGGTTTCTTTATACACTTTTAAATGACTTTACTATTATTTTGTTGTGTGTGTGTGATACGCCCCTTTCTTGCTCTTAGTATTAAGTTTCACTCTATGTACAAGATATTTACAAGATGATATCTCTCTTATTTTATACACTCATTTTTCAGATGACTTTGTACATTTGTTGTATTGTTCATGAATGCTTTGAGAGACTTGTGCTTTTGGTTATGACATGAGTTGTTTTGACTATTTGTTGGTTTAGATGCCATTCTGTATACCTGAAACATATCTTAGAGAAACGTTAGTGACTTTAAGAGCAGCTAATGGGTTGATAACATCAAAACATAGTAGGAATGAAAGACCTTTAACTATTTGGTCTAACATAATGTATCACCCCAACACCCATAAAATGGCTAGTGGCCCATTTTGCCTATAAATACAATTTTGTAGACTTCATTAAACATTGTTTTGATGATTTTCACATAGGTTTAGTGATTAACATGTTTTGAATACAAAACTTAAGCACTTTACATTTTAGTTCTTCATATCAAGTGCTCAATATCTCTCTTGTTCTCTAAATATTGTTTGATTCATTACTTGAGAGATTAGTGTGAGGTTGTATTGTATTTGATATCAGCTCAATTAAAGGAGCATTATTTTGTATCTCATCTTTTTGTTGTAAAGGGATTGGTTCCCGTATTGAAGGTTCTTGGTGAACCGTTGTTAAAGGTTCTTGGTGGACCGATTTGCAAGGCTTCTTGGTGAACCTTGCAGCTCTTGGTGAGCTTTGAGGGATTTGTTCCCGTGTTGTAAGGCTTCTCCGCTAGTGAAAAAGTTTTTTAGTGGATTGTGGAATCCTTGAGTTGGTCTCAAGGCGTGGAAATAGGCTTGGTGTTGAATCACGTTAAAATACCGGTGTTAAGCTTCTCTACTCTTTACTCTTCATTTCATATCTTGTGCATGATTTACACTTTATATATTGTGATATAATTGCTTGCATCTTGTCAAGATTATTATTTTGTAAAGAAAAGCGAAAATACACAAAAGAGTCCATTCATCCCCCCCCCCCTTTAGACTCTATACCCAGGCCGATAAGTGGTATCAGAGTGAGGTGCTCAATTTATTTTTTTTTTGGAGTAAAATCCACAATAGAAATATCAAATGGCGTATTTGATAAACACCTCTTCTTCCCTAGGACGATTCATATATCAACCACCAAAGTTCGAAGGCACCAACTACCACTCGTGGAAATATCAAATAGTCGTCTTCATTCAAGCATACGAATTCGATTTGTGGGAGATCATCTCAAATAAAGACTTCTCATTCACAAAGAAAAATGACAAGAATGAGGATATTTCAAAGGCGAAAAGAGGTTAGTTGAACTGAATTTTAAAGTAAAATATTTTATTTTTTGTGCTTTAAATGATGTTGAATATAGTCGTGTTTGCGGATGTGAAACCGCAAAAGAAATGTGGGATTTGCTTCAAAACACCTATGAAGAGTCTAAGAAAGAAATAGGTGTTGCCTTAGATTCATCTAGTGCTACTCACCAAGACACATTAGGAGAAGCACATTCTTGCTTCATAGCCAATGAACAAGGGGAAATAAGTTCGAAGGATGATGATGATTATACTCCTTATGATGAAGTAGTGGATAATTGTGCTAAGTTGTTTAATGAATTAGTTTTAGTAAAAATGAGGAACAAAAATATTGAAAAAGAGCATGATACCTTAAAAGTAAAAATAGAATATTTAGAAGATAAATTGTTAAAATGTAAAGGAAAAGAACCTTGTATTTGTTCCACCTTAAAAGACGAAAATCATTCCCTTAAAAAGGAAAATGTGGAGCTTATCAAAAAAGCTCAAAAAGATCATGAATCTTTTCAAGTAGAGGTAGGAAATTTGAAGAATCAAATTGAAAATATTTAAAAGAAAATTTTCTCTTGAAAAAAAAGGTGAAGATTATGGTAAATCCATAAGAGGAAAAGAAAACTCCAATAAATTCATGGGAGTTAAAAGAATTAAATTTTCCACAAAGAATTTTAAATCCTTTTTTAAATCACATGTTTATGCCTCATCAAGCAAAAATAATGTTAATAAGTCAAAACCTTTATACACAAACAAAATTTATTTATATTATGAAAGAAATGGTCACATACGATATTTTTGCCCTTATAAAGGAACTAGAGGCAAAGAAAGAAAACTTGAATGGGTAGTGAAGAAGACAAACCCCTTGGCACCTAGGAAAGAATGGGTACCAAAAGGAAACACATGATTTTTGAACTATTGTTTCCTTAGAACCTAGGATTAGGAAATTGGATTTAAGTAGATTTAACCATACCTAGGTAAAAAGGGTTAGTGATAACTAAGATTGTGCTCGAATTATAAAAATCCCAGATTATGCATTTTAATTTTTTTGATTACAATGTTGGGAATTTTAGAGAATCTTGCCAATATTGATGAGTTCAAATTATAAAACCAATATGATGCTTTAATTGTATATATATATCCTTATTGATTGGTTTATTTCTTTTTGAAGTATTGGCTATTGTTTATGGGATGAAAAAGCATGCACTCAAAGCTTGCCCCTTAGGAATAAATTTGTGAGTGACAAATGGAAAAAATCTTATATGAATTACTTGGGTCATGAATAAAGGTTCAAAAGCATGCTATGATAGGTAAATCCATCTCTTATGGAAAAGAGATGTATTCCTTAGTCACATAATTTGTTTTGATGATATATGCTCTTGTTTGGATACATAGTTAGAATATCTAAAACATAGCATTCATGAAATTGAATTTTAGTGGAGATAATCATAACAACAAGTGGTATTCAAATGAAGCATCTATTTGTAATATCATTGTGAGCATAGGTTTTGTTTAGAAGAATACCTTCCTTTTATGAGAACTTTTTTTTTTGGAAAAAGAGGGTGACGCCTCCTACCTTTATTAGAAAACCCCTCACTTATAGAGGAGGAATACTGTGGTTCCAACTTTGAGACTTGCGAAAAACAAAACCCCAAGAATCTAAAACTGACTTAACCAACTTATTCAAAACAAATAAACCAATGACCAACAATCAAAAAAGAAAATAAGAACTAAACAACTATAAGTCAAAAACAAACAAAATTCTAGAAGATCTCGAGGAATAAACCAACCATTACAACCTTCACAAACACCAGCACAAAGCATCACGAGCGCAAGGAAGGAAATCCCAACAAATCCAATCGAATCATTCCTCTAACTTGTTGTGGAAGCTCATCCTGTAAACTATATGATCGAGATATACTAGATTCACCCTGCTTGGCAAAGAAATCTGAACTTTGATTTGCCTCCCTGTAAACATGATCCACTTTATAATGTATGTCCCTCAATGCTAATACAAGCTCTTCCCACAATTCCCATAAGTTCCAAGCCAAACATTTCCTAGAATTAATCCACTGAACCAACAAAGTAAAGTCAGGCAATCTCCACTTGATCAAATCCGAGATCTTTGCACAAATTGATCCTTATAATAATCGCTTTCAATTCAACCATATTATTGGTTCCATAACCTAGTAATGAGGAAAAAGCTGCTTTAAATAATCCTCTTTCATCTCTTATCACGCCTCCACCACCATAATTACCTGGGTTACCTCTACAGCTTCCATCCACATTCAACTTAACCCAAACTATCCTATTAACCAAGAGCATTGTTAAATAAAGCTTAGTATACCCCTAAATGTTTATTGCCAAATAGTAAGGACATGCATACCATGCTTAAATCGCAAGCATGAATTCTTTATGGAAAATGTTCATATTTGAATTATCATTGAATGATTGATCCAAACGACAAGTGGTATCATTCTAATAAACTTCAAGATCATCATTCATGAGTAAGTAAGAAAGCCAATCTAGGCTTTTCAGATGTTATGGTTTAGCACCAAAAATAAGTATATGAATTTTGCTTATACTCACGTTACCAACTTGGAAACTAGTCTTAATAGGCTTTTAGAGCAATTTTAAGATAAGTGAATAGTACCTCTCTTTTTTATGATGATCAATGGGGGAGAAGTTTTGTGATGTTACGTGGGGGAGAAATGCATGTAGTGTTATGAAAGTTCAGTTTGCTTATTGTCTTGTCTTAAATGAACTTTCTATTTTATGAATTGCATGTTAAAGCTCCAATAGATATAAGATATCTAGTTGAATGTCTTTATACATTATATGCATATAGTACGGGGGAGCAAATGTTAGTCTTATTTAATAATATGCATAAATAAAGGGGGAGCTTTGAAGTCATGGTTCGATGATAACAATCCATTAGTGGTTTTAGGTAAACTTATCTTTGCATATTAAGCTATGATAAGTACAAACACAAATACAAAGATTAAGTAAAATCTTAACAAGTTAGAGATCATAAAAAATGGGGAGATTAGTCTTGGTGGTTACATAATCATATTTAATATGTTTTGATGATATTAACCTGTTTTTGGTTCCTAGTGTATCCTATCTTTGCAGATCATATGTAGTACAAGTACAAGTGACAAATACATGAAGTATTGGATCAAAGGCAAAGATCGGATCGAATAGACGTTTGAATCGGAAAGATCAGAAGGACACTCACTCGGAAGAACTCAAGCATATCCAATGAAGCTAATATAAAATCTTATGTATCATATGTAATAAGGAGTGTTTGAGGTAGTATTCATTGTAACTCTTACGGTTTTGTTTCACACACGTTTTCAAAGCAAGAGTTGAGCAAAATGCACATGCATACTAGGACACATAAGAGTATATAGGATATCACTTCAATGAAAAATAAGTTTTTCATTTTTTCATGCTTAAGATTTTTCAAAGGCAAAATCATGACTCATATGAAAATATCCTATACTTAGTTTTGATTAAAATAGGACAAGTGTTAAGTGATCTTAGTGTTGTGAACTTTAATATACTTGGTCCTGGTTGAGTCAAAATCATTTTTATGTACCTAAAGATACAAGAAAATCAAGTATATTTTCATAAGGATAAATTTTAAATCATATTAGTATTATAATCTTTTACAAACTTAGTCATGGTTGGGTTTAAAACCTCAGTTATGCACCTATCAAATTTCCTGAACACCCTTCGGTATTTGGAGCACAACTTTTTCTAGAAAAGTCCAAAAAGGACGATCTTGGTATCTATGGAAAGTTAGGAAAAAATTCACAACTTTCGTGTTGATGACTTTTTCTGATTTGGGGTAATCGTCGACGATTTTGGATAATTTGTCAACGATTTCAGGTAGATGTTAATTGTCGACGAATTGGTGCAAATAGTCGACGATTGGTGTTGGGATTCAGTCCCCAACGACTATAAACGGCTAGTTTTCAATTTAAACATATAATATATCACCCCAACGGCCATAAAACGGTAAGTAACCCATTTTGCCTATAAATACAAGTCCATAGGCTTGATTAAACATGATTTTGATGATTTTTATATGAGTTTAGTGATTAACATCTTTTGAATACAAAACCTAAGCACTTTGCATTTTAGTTCTTCATATCAAGTGCTTAATATCTCTCTCACTCTCTAAATCTTGTTTGATTCATTACTTGAGAGATTAGTGTGAGGTTGTGTTGTATTTGATATCAGCTCAATTAAAGGAGCATCATTTTATATCTCATCTTCTTGTTGTAAAGAGATTGGTTTTCGTATTGAAGGTTCTTGGTGAATCGTTGTTAAAGGTTCTTGGTGGACCAATTTGCAAGGCTTCTCCGCCAGTGAAAGAATTTGTTAGTGGATTGTGGAATCTTTGAGTCGGTCTCTCAAGGCGTGGACGTAGTAGGCTTGGTGCCTAACCACGTTAAAATACCGGTGTTAAACTTCTCTACTCTTTATTCTTCATTTCATATCTTGTGAATGATTTACACTTCATATACTGCGATATAATTGGTTGCATCTTCCCAAGATTATTATTTTGTAGAGAAGTGAAAATACACGAAAAAGTCTATTCACCCCACTCTAGAATCTACACCCGGGATGACAATTTCAAATTTATATAAAAAAAAAATTTTATACACAAGAATGTTTCGAGCCCTAACTCTTAAAATGTTCTATATGGCTTTGGTTTGTATCAAACCTGAGCTCCACTAGAAATTCATACCAATAAGGGCTAATTTTCAAATTTCAAGCAGGAGGTTACTCAATCCAAATATTAATATAATACCTTCCAATTGGTGAGCTCTAAATTTCAATTGGAGAAACCCATCCTTTACAAGTGTTTTTGAATTTCACTTGAGTTTGTCATACATTAAAAAATTTGAGTGGATGATGGGTGCTTATATACATGGTTGGACCCAAGACCCAATAGGTTTAAGCTTTTGAGTCATGTTGGTGCTCACTCATGTGTATCAATACCACCCATGAACTCCTCCGTTGCTAACAAGTGGTATCAGAGCTGACGGTGTGTAACTCTGGGTGTGTGACATCTTAAAAAGTTGAGGTATGAAACTAATTCTCCTGACGTGCTAACAGTTGGAGGACCAAGTGTGTGACTGAGACAAAAAAAAAATTATATAAGTCCGGAAGATGAATCCGAATAGGGTCAAGATGTGGGAAGAAGAATTGGTTCGGAGGCACATGTAATATAATCTGAGACACATAAGGTGCAATGGTAAGGACCACTTGAACAACCGTTGGAGAATTGGGCTTGCTTACATAAGGAAGATGATTTTCATTCAAGGGGGATAAATTGAAACTTACAAGTGAGGGGAAGATTGTTAAAAATTTCAGTTGTAAGTTTGTCCCACATTAGAAAAATTGAGTGGATGCTATTGGAGAATTGGGCGTGCTCGCATAAGGAAGACGGTTCCCGTTCAAGGGGGAGCAATTGGAAATCACAAGTGAGAAGGAGATTGTTGAGAATTCCATTTGTGAGTTTGTCCCACATTGGAAAAATTGAGTGGATGATTGAAACTTATATACATGGTTGGGTCCAAGACCCAATAGGCTTAAACTTTTAAGTCAAGTTGATGTTCACTCATATGTATCAAGACTACCCATGGACTCCTCCAATGAGCAACTATTGAAGAATTGGGCTTGCTTGCATAAGGAAGACGGTTTCCATACAAGGGGGAGCAATTGGAACTCACAAGTGAAGGGGAAATTGTTGAAAATTCCACTTGTGAGTTTATTGCATACCAAAAAAATTGAGTGAATGTTGTTGGAGAATTGGGTTTACTTGCATAAGGAATACAATTTCCGTTCAAGGAAGAGAATAATTAGAACTCACAAGTGAGGGGGAAATTGTTGAAAATTTCACTTGTGAGTTTATCCCACATTGGAAAAATTGAGTGAATGATGGGTGCTTATATACATGGTTGAACCCAAGACCAATTAAGCTTAAACTTTTCGATTAAGTTAGTGTTCACCCATGTGTATCAAGACAACCCATAGACTCTTTTGATGTTAATGTTTGTTATAGCCTTACGCCATTGCTTCAAAGTGTTGTGTTTTGAGATTATTAATCTATTTACTTAGAAACTATTTTTCAACAAAATAAGTTTTTGAAATCCTATAACAAAATTTTATTACTTTTTTTAATTAGAAAACAATAGTTATAGAGAAATAAAGAAATATCACAGGCTAGCAGTCCTGGACCACTGCTTAACTCTCTTACAAACTCCATCAATACTTTTAGCCCATCTCTCACAATTATCAGATGAAATGAATCCCTAAAAAAATAAATTTTAATTATATCTAATGGGTGCTAACCTGTATTGTGAAAGAGGAACAATTTTTTATTTTCAATAATTTTAAATATAAAAAATTATTACGAAATAACAATTTAGTATGACTTAACAAAACTGACAATTTAAAATAACTAACATTATAAACGAAAATATTGATTTTAAAATATTAGCATTTAAAAGAATTATCTTTTTTTTTTTTAATATTTTCTGCAGTGTAGTTTATGAGAGACTTTCATTTTCTCTTTCTCCATTGAAAGCCTTACAAGAATTGAACCATACATTACTAGTACATTTTCCGTCTAATACTTTTATATACTCTTTTCAAAGGTAGTGTATGAGAATATGAATTTCAAACTTTGAATTTGGATTTGGGTGGATTTAGACAAATTTTAATACAAGTTTATACTACACCTTATCCAAATATATTACAACTTAAAATTCAAGATCTCCAAACATTGGGAAAGTTTATTTCAAGAAGAAGGTCAAGTGGAGCATAAATTTCCCTATAGCTGTTGTTTCTTAATCAATCCTTCCAAAAGGGAAAAACAACCATTCACCCAAAAATAAAAAAAAAAACACATCCCAAAAATTTGTTTTGGCATATCAGGAGTAAACATCTCTATATTATAAATCCTAATTTTTTTTATTTTATTATTTTGTGTTCATAATAGCTCACTGTGCAAATATTATACATCAGTATCCTTTCTGAGAGATTGACAAAAATTGATACCATTACCATCAGTGGCATCTGCAAGCTCACCAATTTTCTGCGCAGCAGCAGCCAAGGTAGCCTCACTCTTGCAGAAGGCAAACCTAATGTGTCTCTTCTCATAGCTGTGAGGCAGCTTTGTGTGAAAAAACCCACATCCTGGTACAGCCACCACCCCTGCTTGCTTTATTAATTCCTTAACAAATTCCATCTGAAAAGCATAAAAGTCAACAGAAATCCAATATCATCAAAGCTCAAACCCCATAAGGGGAAGCAGCTTCAAGCAAATTTGGAGAGCATTTGTTTGTAGAATTGCATTCTGGAAAATTCATAATATAAATCATTGATGGAGGATATGGCCATTTCGTACAGATAATCATAACATAACAAACAAACTAAGACAAAATTTAAAATTAATCACCGGAAGGAAAAAGAAGAAAAGATTTTTCTTTTCATGACCAAATCCAAGAAGGAAAAGAGAAAAAGGACATACATCAGAAAGCAGGCAATCTTCAGGTAGCTCTGCAAATACAAAGAATGAACCCTGAGGCTTAAACTTAACCTGGAATCCAACCCTTGTCAGCAACTTGATGATAAAATCTCTTTTTGATTCATAGTCCTGAGCATCAACAGATATGCAATGGGTGAATAGGACAGGCCGTTCACATTTATGTTACACATATAAGCTATGGCAAATCAACGGGCAGAGGGAGTGGGGTGGGGCGCAATCTATAATGCATACTCGTCTCAGTAGTTCAAAGTATTCAGGGGGGCTTCCCAAAGCAGTTAGAGCAGCTTCCTGGAAGGGTGCTGGAGCAGAATCTGTAATTTTGGTGTGGATATTTCTTATTGCAGGGGCAATGCTAGCTGAAGCAATTGCCCATCCAACCCTCCAACCTGATAGAGGACACACCAACAGTGGAAAAAATTGTGTATGACATGCAGGTTAAGAGTGCAAGAGAGCAAATCCTTGAACAAAATATGGAAATTCTGATGCATCAGCATGCATTGGCTTTGGCCCATAGATTGTCAAAGTTTACCTGTAACACTAAAACTTTTAGACAAGGAAGACGTGATGATAGTCCTCTTTTGCATTCCAGGAAGTGAGGCAAGTGATATATGTTTTTCTTTGTCAAATGTTATATACTCATATACCTGCACATAATTTTGAGAGTTCTCTTTTTGAGATTGAAGAAAGGAAATGAGGTAGAATAAATTGTTTCAAGGAAGGCATGGAAGGTTTTGTTAATCTAATGGAATGAAAGAAAAGGAAACATATTGTCTTCAATATGAATCGTGATAAAATCTAGTGGAAACACAATATTTGCTGAGAAGTAAGGAGCATAAAAGTAAGCCATATATTGAGAAACAATTGTGCTCTATAATGCACGTGTTCAGTTGGAATAAGAAAAGCATACTTCATCTGTTAGGGCTAGGCAATTCCTTGCGCAGCAAGCTCTGGCAATGGTCTCAAGCTCATTCCTAGTGAAAACTTTTCCAGTTGGGTTGTGAGGACTGTGCAAGTTTATAACAGTAAGTTTCTAACTATTATATAGGAAATTTTAATTTCTTACAAATAGTTTGGTAAACAATGTCACATCAAGAAGCCTCCTCTGCAAATAGTGAAGTTCTATTTCTATGAAACACATATAATGAAACGAACCAATTTCTAACTTAAAAAGGTCAACTACCTCAGTCAAATATCTAATTTCCACAAGAATTACCATAAAATATTTTACGACAGAAGTCACAGAGTAATATTCCATACAAATACTGATATGATGTCTACATAGCCACCACAAAATACAATTATGGATGGAGAGGGAATTCATTTTGCAATCCAAGATTTTTGCTTTGGTCAGTCTCCATATTCCAAGATTTTGAAAAATTCCTCTGGAACTAGTCATGATCTAGTTTCCATGGTCTAGTCCATGTTGATTTAGAGACACCCCTCGGGATCAGGATCAAGAGTTTCGCCCCCTTACGTATTGAGTTGTTATTTAGTTGATAACTTCATAGATATTAGTAGATATTAATTTGCAAGATTTATAATTTATAAAATACATAGGACATAAAACTTTATGCTGCTACATGTCACGATCTCACATTGGAAGTGAGATCTTGGCCATTTAAGGACGGCCTAGAGTTCAACTTTGTGAAGCGCCTATTATAAGTCAAAACCATTAAACTCAATGGGTCAAAATGGACAATACCTCATCAGAGTTTGGCTGAGACCTTTACACCATGCACTGGCCTATATAAACATATCTTTGCCATGCAAAATACCACATATCCATGTTGGGAACCTGTGTCAATATTCATGCAACCATCAAAGTAGTCTTCTCCTTCTCTTTCCCTCCACGAAGGATTGTTTTTTTTTCACAAATGGTGCCAACAATATTGTTGTGCGGAATTTTCAACATATAAACAAGTAGAAATTTTTTGCACACTATAAAGCGTTTTGTAAGACAGCTGCTAGATGGAAAGATTGCAAGAGTCAGTTAACATAGTGTTTTCTTATAGAGTTATGTACCATTTTATCAGGCAACAATTGACAACTCTAAACACAACTCTTTCAGTGAAAAAGTAACCTGTGCTTTGCCTCTAGATCATTTTTTTCCCTTCTTAATAGGGGCACTGTAGAATTCTCAATTATAAAACTTTGGTGGTCCACTATGCATTCTTAGCAACTTAGATATGAGAAAGAAGAAAAAGATGGACTCGAAGCAGGGAATATAGGATCTTAGTGAGGAGGCAATCAGCTTCTGGGATAAGCACAGGAGGCTAGTGGTTGCCTTTCAGCAACTTGGAATTCACAAGCTGTGAATCCTTCTGAAAGCTTTTGATCCAAAATAACATTTGACATATCACCATGAGAATAAGGAGGCCAAAATTCTGTTCTGTTGATTATGCATAGTATTATGATCTCTAAAAACCAAGATACATAGATAAATCTTTTCTTGCACGAGAAATATTTTCATTGAGTACTTCACTTTTTTTCCTTCTGCTGAAAATTTCAAACCTGTTCAACACTATAGCTTTTGTTTTCACAGTGAAGGACTTCATGAGCTTGTCTGGATCCAAAGTCCAGTGGGGTGGATCAAGGGCCACATATACCTGCAAAAGTAGACATGAAAAATAGATGAAGACTAGTCTGAAGGTAAACATAGACCCTAAGCTCCACTGATTGCTTACTGGGACTCCTCCAGCCATGGTAATACACCCTTCATACGTTTCATATGCTGGATCAAACAGTAGAACTTCATCACCATGATCTATTACTGTCCTAGCAGAAGAAGCAACAAACATGCACACAAATCAAACAACAAGACTCTTATGAAGTAAAAAGAGGAGGGGGTACTCGGCTGCAAGATATGGGGAAAAGGAAATAGTTTACAGAAACAATTGGGAATAGACCACACATACTTGCAAACACTGCTGCTACAAATGCCTCAGTCTGGCCACAGCAAATAGCTATATCAGTATGAGGATCAACATCTAAACCATGCTTTTGTTTCATCATGTTTGCCAAGTGGTCACAAATCCCTCGTACATGCCTAACCGGATCATGGGAATCAATATTGTTGAAAAAAACAAGTTCATCATGCCTGTAATACTATAACTACATAATTCCATTTAAGTGACAAAAATGTGGTAAATACACATATGGAGTGAGAACATTTTCTGGGAAACCAAACAGGTAAATAATACATTATTGCCAATAAGAAGAAGAGCCAAGATAAACAGCTAACCAAGTGTAAATTAAGCAGCATAAATCCCTTAGAACCAGAAAATCATAAAAACCCATGAATGTAAAGAGACTAAATTACGAAAAAAACATAAAAATGCCTATGAACCAACCTGTACTGATTGAAGTCGGAATTAATGGCGGACACGGCGGCGTTTTTTATTTGGGGAGGAGCGGGGAAGTCAGGGAATCCTTCGGCGAGGTTGATGGCGTTACATCTTTGGGCAAGGTGAGATAGTTCTTGAATTGGAGAGGGAGCGAGTGTCTTCGCCAGTGAAGACAGCTTCTCTTCCATGTGTATGCTCTCTGTTCTATCTCTTCATTTTGGTTCCATTTGATATTCATCGCCATCGGTTTCATCCAAACAGGGCTTCAAAAAAAAAAACATCGAAGGTGGGAACAGTTTTCCGGTTCGTCGCCGGTCCGGTTCGATACCTCCAACCAGTCCGGTTCGGTACTTCCATTTTCTCTTTCCCCTTTTGCTTTATTTTAAAATATTAAACTTTTATATTGAAAGTTGAAGGATAAAGTACTTTCCAATGTATAGTTTAACTTCATTATGAATTTTCCCCCACGGGTATGGTGCAGTGGAAAGACATTAGCATCGGATGTTCAATTACAGGTAGATACACTCACGGAACCAATGATACCTGTGGATAGTAAGAGTTTACTTTGTGAGCTAGCAGAAACTGTGGATGGTGAGAGTTTGCTTTGTGAGCTAACAGAGACCGTGGATGGTGAGAGCTCAATGTGAGCCAGCAGGGACCGTTGATGGTAATGAAAATGTGTTTCGAGGGTTGAATTGGCCGAACGTTCAATTGATACACGGAAGCGATGTCCGCACCCGAACTTTACCCTGATCAGCGAGACCTGCGAGTGGAGGACGTTGATCCATAGGTTTGGTGTAGCACCAGGGGGTCCGAAGGACTCATTGGTGGCTAAAATTTCTATGTAATAAAAAAAAATTCATTATGAATTTTTAATTAGAACTCCATATTAATTGAAAATAAATATTTATTTGAAAATCTATTTGTTTAAAAGTAGTTTGAACTTATTATAAGTATTTTTAAATAAAAAATACTTATTTTCCTAAAAAGAGGTTAAAAAAAAAACTTTTTTGAAATAAGTATTTATGTAAGTGTAGAGCAAATGCTACTTATTGATATAAGTACCTTTAAAAAAGTACTTTTATAAAAAAAATGCTTATTTTTTACAATGTTTTGAATAAGAACTAAATCAAACATGATTTATCAATAGTTATAAAAATATTTTTCAAAAAAAAATAAAATTCTTATTTTTTAGGACATTTCAAATGGAGATTAAGTGGTTGAAAAAAATTATCGGTCAACATTCATTACATGTGTATTATATCACTATTAAGAATTATGAAAATAAAGGTCAAAAATAAAATTAAGAGTAAAAAATAGAAATTAAATGTTAAAAATCATGATATTGATCAATATTTTTGTCCTTGAATCGAAGAATAATTAAAATATAATTAAAGAAATAAGATATAAGAAAATAAAACAATTAAATAATATTATGATAAAATAAAAATTAATTATAATTTTTTTATTAATCTATTTTAGAATTAATTTTAGTGCTTTAACAACAATTCAAAATTATTTTGGAATGACTTTACTTTCCTTTTAAATTTTGGAAAATTTCTATGCATTTTTGTTTCAATTAAATTCATGCAGCCATTTTATATTTGTTTTACTTAATATTTTATATAAAATAAATGATTTAATTCCTTAAAATTAATTTTTAACATTAAAGTGTTATAGAAAATGCTTTCACAATAGCTAAGAATTATAAAATTTGATTTTCATTTTTTTTACCAAAACCTAAAATAGAAATATGAAACTGGCAAATAAAAATAACAATTAAAAGTTAAAACTAGCAACTTTGATTGGTAAATATATATAACGTTAAACCAAAATGAAAATATAATAAATTGAACAATTTTTTTTTTTGTCATTGAATGAATAAATTTGAAAATATAATTAAAAAAACATAAAATTTTACCCAAAAAATGCAAACTAAAAATCACTATACTAAAAATAAAAACTATAATAATTATTTTACTTAATTGTTATTTTTAAAATTTACTAAAAATAGAACAATTCAATTGTACAAGACAATTGAAAATAATAAGTTCGTGTTCGTAAACATGGATCTCAAACTTGAATTTTTTTTTTCTATAAATTTAGACGAAAATTAATAGAATTTTTTTTACCACATTTTATCTAAATTCACACAACTTAAAATTCAATGTTAGAATCCCAAACTCTTAGGTAAAATTATTTTTTCGATAAATTTTATTACTCTTTCAAAATTTTTATTCACATGGTCATTCTATTTATTTATTTTAAATTATGAATAAAATGAGTATTTTAATTGCAAAAATTAATTCGGAATTAAAAGTAGTGTAATTATAGTCAACAATTTCACTTTGATTTTAATTTTTTTAAATAGTTAGAGAATAAAAAATAAAGATATAAATTTAAAATGTAAACAAACACATTGTCATTATTTATTTCCAACAATAAAGAAAAATAAAAATGATAGTCCCAATATAAAATGTGTTCCCATAAACTATTTTAATACCAAACAACCGCTTATAGTTATGAGATTTATTTAAAATTTTTAATCTTCTTTTTTATTTTATTTGTGTAACTTCTGATATTGATTAATATAAATCAAAATAATGTAATATTTGATTTAAAAAACTAAGTGAAGTATGAATAATATGCAATAAACATTGAAATAAGTGAAAAATAAAATGATAATTTTGATTCAATTTTTATAAATTTCATTCTTTCTTAGGTACAAAATCTGCAGCAAGGAGACTAACCCATACTTAGGGCCCGGTGTGCAATTGGTCGGTCAATTGTCTCGATTGTGAAATTAGTGAAATTTAAATTTTTTCGATTTTATGAGAACATGAACCGAACCTAATTTAACTAATGGACCAATCGAAACAGATGCAAGTAGTATGATTTCATCTGAAACATTGGAGAACTGAACCAAATCAAAAAACTCAATTCCTTAAAAAACTCAACTATGAAATCGAACTGATCATACGAGTTAATTTGACTCGATCCATTTTTACAATTTGGACCCATTTTAGCACAACCCGACCCATGCTTGACCCGAAGCCCAACTCAAAAGCAAAACGTCTGCATAAATTGATTTTGGGCTGGTGAGGAAAAATTGGCCCATTTAGTCCTGTTGAGGAGTCCATGATTAGATTTGATTCCCTTTCCAAACGTTCATGACCATAAATCTACCTATGACACGCTGGATTGTGAGTCACGACTCATCCCAGTCATCCAAATTGACGGTCCAGATTTCACATGCTCCCGGAAAGCAAGCCATCGCAGTTCAGGTTAACTTTCCCGGCCCCACCTTCAAAATTCAAAATCAGTGGCATTTCCGTTAATACCAGCCAAACCAGGCCCATTTTCACACTCACTGGTGGTTGAAGCCGCTGTTATAATCTCTTCCATTTCGATCCATTCGAAAAAATCCAAACCCTCCTTGCTTCCGCCCTTTGTTACTCTCTCTCTTAGAAGAAAGGTTTATTCTGTGTCGATTGAATCTGATAATCGATTCGTATATCTGAAAGAAAGTTGAATCTGTCTGTTGATTGATTCCGATAATCGATTCGTATATATATAAACGTATAGGGTCTTGTTTGTTCGATCGGCAGCGATGTCTTTGAGACCGAGTGCGAGGACTGAGGTTCGCAGGAACCGCTATAAGGTGGCCGTCGATGCAGAAGAAGGTCGGAGGAGGAGGGAAGACAACATGGTGGAGATCCGGAAGAGCAAAAGAGAAGAAAACTTGCAGAAGAAGCGACGGGAGGGCCTTCAAGCCCAGCAATTTCCCTCTACGATCAACGTCTCCGCATTCGAGAAGAAGGTCTGTGCCTGTCTGTCCCTCTCTCTCTCTCTCTCTCTCTCTCTCTCTCTCTCTCTCTCTCCGTCCTTCTGCGTGGATCTTTGTATTTTCATTGATTGTATTGCCTAGTTGGATTAGTTGATCGGTGTATTTTAAGTTTAGTATTTGTTAATCGCCTATTCCAGAAGCAATTGATTCACGTTGCAGGATCGGTAGAAATGATAAATTAATGTCATCCTTTTCGTTGCTGAGAAGAAGCAACATAGCTCTGATTATCAGTTTTTAATTACTTAACAAGCGACGAGTTTCTCTTTTTTTTCCTTTTTGGTTTTCATTTTCTGGGGAAGGGGTTTTTATTTCACTTCTGGAACGTCAAGCATATAGGCGGACAAACAAATGGGGTTGCAGTGTATTTTTTCTTCTTGAAGTTTTCATCTGAGCTGCGATTTCTACATCCAACGAAAGGAAATTTATTGTGATGCTTTGTGTTTTTTAGTTCTGTTTTGTGAGTTCTTTAATTTGTGGTGGAGCTTATTAGCAGTTTTGGTACTGGTTTCCTGATGTTCTATGAATTTATTAATTAAATTGCAGTTAGAAAGTCTTCCAGCAATGGTTGCGGGGGTCTGGTCCGATGAGAGCAGCTTGCAGCTTGAAGCAACCACTCATTTCCGGAAGCTACTTTCAATAGGTTGATTTTTCTATCCAGTTATATTTCTTTAGTTTTTTGTTTTTTGGGTTACTAAAGGAACGAGAATTTCTACCTTTTACTGGTGCTGGAGAGGATATTTTTTCCTTAAATTTAGACTCTGATAGGGTACTTTTAACAGCTTAAACAAATCACTGAATAAATTTCTTAGATTTGAAGAGATCAATCCCCTAAAATCTTTCAAATTTGAAGAGATTGATTCTGTATTCTGGTTACGTCATTTTGTTGTTGTTATTATTGTTATTGTTAGTATTATAATATTATTGTTATTTCTTGTCAATTGTTGTGCACGCATTTGCACCTACAACGTCCTGAAATTGTAGAGTACTATATCTACCTATCAGCTTGTTTATACTACAATATGGAGAAAACTTATGGTGCATATTAGAGGATTTACCAATATGCCTTTTAGTGGTGTGCAAAACTATTTCAATTTACCATAGTTTTCATCATAAAAAATTGTGACAATCCTAGGTGGCTGCATGTTGTGGTATCAGAGCATGGATCCTCCAGTCATCTATATTGATGGCTCCATTTTCGTCGTGGTAGTTAAATTGTGTTTATTGCTTCATTTTCCAGCCATTTTAAGCCTTTTCCTTTCATTTCCCTTGTTCTTTTCCATATAAAATGAAGGAGTAGGTGAATTCTTTGACACTTCAATGGTATTTTTTGCACAATGAGGGTGTTCAGTTTCCATTGGATGTCAAATCTTGGACTGATTGTCCTCTCTGTATATCTGTATATGCACCTACATCTATGTGTTTGCCTGTCTGGGGTATTTTACTAAATCTTGTGATACTACAATTACTTACCAGAACGGAGTCCTCCAATCAACGAAGTTGTACAATCTGGTGTTGTTCCTCGATTTGTTGAGTTTCTTGCAAGGGATGACTTCCCACAGCTTCAGGTTTGAACATTTATTTGGTGATGGATTTTGTACCTTCTTAAGAAATAAATGTAAAATTTGACATCTTCTTCTCTGCTGTCTCGAGTTACTGTTTAGTTTGAGGCTGCTTGGGCTTTAACAAACATTGCATCTGGGA
This sequence comes from Malania oleifera, assembly GCF_029873635.1. NCBI lineage: Eukaryota > Viridiplantae > Streptophyta > Magnoliopsida > Santalales > Ximeniaceae > Malania > Malania oleifera. The sequence continues at coordinate 105,999,694 of NC_080421.1, read as the reverse complement.
CATCAGAAAACACTAGGGTTGTAATTGAGAATGGAGCTGTCCCAGTTTTTGTGAAACTGCTTGGTTCTTCAAGTGATGATGTTCGTGAACAGGTATATAAAGGATCACAAGTTAATGCTGTGTTTTTTCCCAACACATAATTTTCTTTTTGTATTTGCAATAGACATTTTTGTATTAAATTACATCTAGTTGTTAATTTCTTCAGCTTTCAAGGAATGACAAGAACTGAGCTGTTATATTTACCCCTTTCTGGAATTGTAGGCTGTTTGGGCTTTAGGAAATGTTGCTGGTGACTCACCTAAATGCCGTGATCTCGTCCTTGGTTATGGGGCTTTGATGCCATTGCTGGCACAATTTAATGAGCATGCAAAGCTATCAATGCTAAGAAATGCGACGTGGACATTATCAAACTTTTGCAGGGGCAAGCCTCAGCCTCCATTTGAGCAGGTTGGACTACTGAAATAAGCTGTTTGGGCTTGTGCATGATGCTTCTCCGTCTTCCATATTCTGATGCTTTTATATACATTGGACAGACAAAGCCAGCTCTTCCAGCCCTTGAGCGTCTTATACATTCTAATGATGAAGAAGTCCTCACAGATGCATGTTGGGCACTGTCTTATCTTTCTGATGGCACCAATGACAAAATCCAAGCTGTTATTGAGGCAGGTGTATGCCCGCGACTTGTTGACCTTCTACTGTGAGTGTGGTACTCCAATACTCCATATGGATACTAGAGAATCTTTTCTGATTAAAGATTTTGGCTTTTCTTCTCCTTCCCATCTCCTCCTGTTAGACATGACTGATTTTGACTTTTAAATTGAATAAATTTATAGACACCCCTCTCCATCAGTGCTCATACCTGCTCTTCGCACGGTTGGAAATATTGTTACTGGGGATGATATCCAAACTCAGGTATTTAACACTTCAGTTTGTTTATTGTTCTTTTTATTTTCTTTTTTCACAATTGTTTCCTTCCTATATTCCTTGTTTTCTGATTTTTTTTATTGAATAAAGATTAAAGAAAATTTTTAAGATCTAAAACCTTTTTTGGTTTCTTTTCTTTGGTTTTCCAATGTCAGTATGTTAGATTGCTAGTATGCTGTGTAGTATTTGTATTGTGATCTGGGTAATTTTCTGGGTTCTTTTGTTGTTTTTCAATAAAACAAATTATTACTTATTAGCAGGCTTTACTGCATTTGGTTGAAACTATGCGAGTAAAAAACCATGGAGGTGTTTGTTCTAAACTTCTCTATTTGTTGTTAGGAGTCCCATTTTTTGTTTTAAAATCAATTCATCAAAGTGAAGCTTTGTATGTGAAGTTCATTTGAGCTTTTGCAGTGAAGAATAAATTTCAAGTGCACTTGCCCAATATGCTCTAATTTGCTTTGGTGAGCAAATACTTTGATGCTTCAAAATTTCCAATCTCTCCTTTCAGTGTATTATCAATCATCAAGCACTTCCATGCCTTTTGAACCTCTTGACACATAATCATAAGAAAAGCATCAAGAAGGAAGCTTGCTGGACAATCTCTAACATCACCGCTGGGAACAAAGAGCAGATACAGGTGAATAACTCTCTGTGGCTTAACAGTAGTAGAATGTCTTGAGTTATGAAGTTATTTATTTATTTATTATTGTGGAATAAAAGCATTCTGGCAGCCAATATGTTTTATTTTTTAGATAAAACTGAAATTTTGTGATCAGTGGAGGGTCAATGGGAAACTAATGTCTTTGGAAGTTTTTGGTCTCGTTATTTTTATTTTTATTTTTATTTTTTATGTTGCCCTCTTGTTTATATGTGGAAGAGAATGAGACTAGTGGCATTTATTTTGAAAATACAGGCTGTTATTGATGCTGGTATCATTGGCCCCCTCATCCAATTGCTTCAAAGTGCTGAGTTTGATATTAAGAAAGAAGCTGCTTGGGCAATTTCAAATGCTACATCTGGGGGCACACATGAGCAAATCAAGTATGCTTCCTTTTTGGCTGTTTTAATTTTATTTGAATGTGGGCCTGTTTAAATTTTGAATATGAATGTATTCAAATTTTGTTTGGGTAGGTTCTTGGTGAGCCAGGGGTGCATTAAGCCACTGTGTGATCTACTTGTTTGTCCTGACCCAAGAATAGTCACGGTCTGCTTGGAAGGATTAGAAAACATTTTGAAGGTTGGGGAAGCTGAGAAGAATTCGGGTAACTCTGGGGATGTAAATCAGTATGCTCAATTAATTGATGAAGCTGAAGGGTTGGAAAAAATTGAGAACCTTCAGAGTCATGACAACAATGAGATATATGAGAAGGCAGTGAAGATTCTCGAGACATATTGGTTGGAGGACGATGAGGAGACATTGCCTCCTGGTGATGCTTCACAAACTGGATTCCGCTTTGGAGGGAATGACGCACCCGTTCCTCCTGATGGATTCAACTTTGGTTGAAGGTATGTGCAGTCCACTATTCCCAGTATGATATTCTTTTGATGGTTCGGCTATCATGACCTTGCTCTTTCACCAAGAGTTGGTGATAAAGCAGAACCTAACCTGCTTGCCCTGATTGCAAGTCTGTGATTGCATGGTTGGGTGTTTGTCAGCGATCTCAAACCCTCATTTGGTGTTGGGGTGCCAGTATCTGTAGTTTGCACTCTGGATCATCCATTAGCATGTGCTCATCCACTTGTGTAAATACAATGACCCCTCAATAAGTCAGTTCAATTAGGTGATGGTGCACTCCACCTCTAGTAGCACATTCAGAAATTGGAACTGATTCAGGTTACTTGTGCAGTCATTTTGAATCAGAATCAAGCTTTTAAGCCCGGGTTCAGGGGTTCAAAGTGGGAGATTGTGTCAATATATATAGTAACAACTATTTAGGATGGCCAATTTCATAATGTTGCCAATGATGCATTTGCTGTGTTGTGAAACTGCAGGACATTTGATTGGCTGTGGAATGAAATTCACAGAGTTCGGGTTTGGGGTGATGTTTTTTGTGGTTGGGTGATAAAGGGCATTTTGTCGTCGTCTTCAAGTTGCTCCTTAATGCTTGAAGAGGTGCTGGAGTATGTTTTCCCCTGAAAGGGATTGAATAAAGCAGGTTGTGTGATACGGTAAAGCAGGTTTAGTTGTTAATACAGTTGGATATCCTCGCGATTATAGTTGGAACCACACAAACAATGTAGAGTCCTCCTTCTCCCCTGAGTTCTTTCTTTTCCTTCTATTTGTTGGTCATTCTTTTCTGTCTATCGTCAGAGGTCACAAAATGCAAGAGTGGGCAGGTTGTTTTGATTCCCAAATTATGTTTTTGCCTGGTTTATAGTCGGAGAGAAATAAAGAAAACAAGCTTATACATAAATTTTCCTGTGAGGTTCGCAATGTAGCCGCCCTGTTAGGAAGTCTGCCCTTGGGGGTCCTTTTTAGTTTTGAGAGGAAGGTGCTATTTGTTGGATGTGTATTAATATTTTCATTTTTTATTTTTTATTTAAAAAATTGGTGGCTGAATGAATTTGGTGTATTGTTTATTGATCTCAAGTTGTGTTCCATTTTCAGAGGCTTGCATTTCTCCAGTTTCATTCTTTCCTTTTCATTTCATTGTTGTGTTTTCTTGTTTTTGGGTTTGAGATCTATGCCTTATGCAGTTTTCGTATTATTAAATACCCTATAAGGCTGTATGCAACTTCTCGCTCACATAGCAACTAGTTGAGAGCATATTTTCCTTTTAGGATTGGAAACAAAATGAAACAAATAATGAGTAGAATGAGGAGAGAGGTAGGGATTTACAATTATTGACCCCATTTGTTTAGAAAACTACAATTTCAAAACTTATCAAGTGCTTTTAAACTGCAAGTCACTGAAATGTTTTAGATATGGTCACATGGCTTTATTTAAATAAATGAATAGTTTTGTGCCTTTGTGGGCGACTTCTAAATCATTCCAAATTTTTTTTATCATTATCACACTCAAAAACTTGTGCATCAAGTGGGTTGTTCAGCTATTCCTTTTTGTATTCATTTTTGCTTGAATCACAAAATAAGTTAACATTCATGATTTGAATTCAAATTCTCACATGTTTCATGTGAATCATAATCTTCTACCTTATAAGCGTTTCTTGGTGATGCTTTTTCATAAGGATTGTGAAATTAAGCCCTAAGATTATGTGTGCATGGCAAATATGAAAATTAGAGAGACATTAAAAAAAAAGAAACACAAATTTTATGTTTTGACAATATGCTTATGTTCATAGTCATTGTGCAATTTTTACTATCAATGAAAAATTGCCTTTCAAATTGTTTCAACCCTCCGCTACAATGTGTATATATATAGTCCCATATGAAACCATTGTATTGTACTCTGACTCTAATATATTGTACACTCATATGATATATAATTGTATTGCACCAAAACTCTATGCTTTTTGAATATGAGTCACAACTCAACAATCTTCACCCTAGTGAATATTTACCCTTTTGGAGCTTTCAAATTATACCCCTCGAACCTATTCCTTTTGGAATATCTATCCCTTTGGAACTTTTAAACCTATTCCTCCACTTGAAGCTACACATACTTAAACAATTTGCAACAACTCCCGCTACAAATCTTAGCCCTCTATCGACACCACTTCCGCCACGGGCTATGGCTTTACTACAACCACCACCGTCAAAGCCTTTGGCTCCACTACGACCACTGTCACGGTCGCGCCTACTTCAGCCTTTGAATCTTGCAACTACCACCATTGTTGCTGCCACGACCTATGGCTCTACCACGGCCACCATCACCACAACATATGGCTCCATTGTGGCTACGATTGTTGAGTGTCCGCATCCAACTCTCAATCTTGTGGCTACCATCGCCGCTGCCACCACAGTCACCACTGCTGTAGCCTATGGCTCCATTTTGACTACCACCATTGTCACTTCTATGACCTATGGCTCTACCACAACCACCATCGTCATAGCTTTTATGTAACTCCCCAACTTGAGTCTGTCAAGGAGCACTGCGTGTAATGACCTGCTACTTATTTAACATTTTTTTTTTCTATCTGTCTATCATAAATGTCATCTATTTGAAATACTACTGGTAAACTCAGGCTCAAGGGAGCATTGAGAAAAACTCTGATGTCATAAACCTAAGCATCGGTAACTGTAAAACTGTAAACTGTCATATATATATATATACTATACCAGAACATTATAATATTTTGAACTAGAATTACAACACAAAACACCCAGTGATGTCATCAAACTCTAAGAACTATCCCAAAACACTGGTATCTTATAAGCACCTACCCTTCTAGTGTGGCAGTGCTAAATAACCTCTACTCGCGAGCCTGATTCGCTCGCCTAACTAGATCTCCTGAAAAATAGTAAGTCACTAGGATGAGATAATGCTTAGTAAGAGGAAATATGCTATTACTAGTGTATGACGGCTAAGTTATACATTTAATATACTGAAATAATGCTGGACTGTAATATGCGTAAGCTGATAAACTGTATAGAACATATATAATGTAGTTTAAAACATAACTTGTGTATCTAAGTTTGTTATCTATATATATTGTTATTATTATAATATAAACTGCTGCTGTGTGATATATCTGTACATAGGAACTTCTGTTGTACCCAGGGATTCTGTATATTATGATATAACCTCTCATGATAGGGTTGTGCGGCTCGTAGGCTGAATTTACTCTGGTTGGCCTACTAGACAAGTCAATCTATATCTGTAACATCCGCCAATTTGGCCCATTGCAATCTCTCCGGGCAATCTCCATATCTAACATCGTCTAACCGGCCACTTCAACCCAACTCGTTGGGGAGACTGCAATCTCTCCTGGCACGGTTAGACATAATCCACATACTATTTGAGTAATGTGGTTGCACTCTATTATGTAAATAGCAACGGTACTGTGCTCTACTAAATATATCTATCTGTAATTTCCACAGGGATCTAATATCGTGTAATACCGTATACATATATAAATATTTATATATCTTACTGCTTTTAACATGATTTCAAAAACAACCATAACACTATATATCTGAAATATCTGTAATGCCTGTCTATAATATCTGTAATTTCTGTCTATAATATTTGTACTATCTGTAATATCTGTAACTTCTGTCTATAATATCTGTAATATCTATAATTTCTGTCTGTAATATATGTACTATCTGTAATATTTGTAATTTCTGTCTGTAATATCTGTAATGTCTATCTGTGATATCTGTAATATCTATATGAAATATCTGTATATCTGTCTGAAATATCTGTCTAAGTGTTATGGTTTAGAAATCATGTTATTCTGGGAAATACTATAAGTCTCATTCATTGCTAATAATTTGTGCAGATTATCTATAAAGCTGTAAAATCAACATACTATACTGTAATAAACTCATGCCACACATTTGAGTAGTTTAAATCTCATGGTCAATTTCTATAATTCTGCTGTAAAAATGATATTCATGATATTCTGAAAAATAACCTGATCTACATGCTTGTAAATACACATTTACAATCTTCTGTTATACATATTAAAAATCTCTAGCATAGCATATTTCTCTCACCTAGATTCTGAAAAGTCACTACTATAATCCGGTTTTATACTTGTAGGGTTCCTCGCTCAACACCTTGAAAACAACATCCCCCAGAACCAAACATCAATATTTCTTTATATACTACATTTCTTATAACTGTGGGAAAAACTAATACTAGATAAAATGTTTACCCTAAGATTGTGATGAATTTCAAACTAGCTCCACCAACGATCAGTTCTGGCAGACTTGCAGAGAACTTCACTAGGAGCATTGTGGTGGGCTCAGATCATCAATCCAGCGAGAAATGGAGCCGGGATCGAAGAGAGAAGGGGAGGGAAACATTTAGAGAGAGAAAGGGGGTTTCTTGTGCTGAATTTTCATAAAAAATTTGGGTTTTAGCTATTTATAGCCCCGAATTCGTCGACAAGACACGTCATCTCGTCGGCGAGTTCTGTAGAAAGTTCATTGATGAACCTACACCCTTCGTCGGCAAGTTTCAGACCGCCATAAACCCTCTCTCGGTATCTTCTCGTCAACGAGACGTGACCTCGTCGACGAGGTCCTCATGAATCTTTGTTGACGAAACCTCTGTGTTCGTCGACGAATCCCTGATTACTTTCTTGGGTTATTACATTCTCCCCTCCTTATAAAATTCCGTCCTCGAAATTTACTATTTGTGTTGAACACCATTCATACAATCTATCATTCCATAGAGGCAAAACGGTCTACTTATTTTATTACTTACCCTCACTTATGGCGGAAAAATACCGTGGTTACATTCTTAGTTCTGAGAGATTACACATATAAAACTAAAGACTACCTACTAACTAAATCATTACATGTGCCTGCAAAAGAAACTTTACCTAACTACTTATACTTTACCTGATACCGCTAAATCTCTTAGAACAACTACGGGTATCTCTGTCTTATCTGCTCCTTGAGCTCCTAAGAAGCTTCCTTTATAGCATGATTCCTCCACAAAATTTTTACTAACTGAATTTCTTTATTGCGCAGTGCTTGTATATTTATGTCTAAGATTTGTACTGATACTTCTTCATAAGCTAATGAATCCTTAAGCTTTATTTCTACATAGCTGATTATGTGGGACAGGTATGAGATGTATTTTCTCAACATAGCAATATGAAACACATCGTGTATTCTAAATAAAATTGGCGGCAGAGCTAGCTTGTAAGCAATTGATCCTACTATTTCTAGTATCTCAAAAGGGCCAATATACCTAGGGCTCAACTTGTCCTTCTTTCCAAACTTTATAACCCCTCTCAAAGGAGCTACCTTCAAAAATACTCGGTCTCCCACGTCAAACTCTAACTCCTGGCTCCTAGTGTCTGCATAGCTTTTTTGCTGATTCTGTGTGGTACCGATTCTTTCTTTAATTAGTCGGATCTTTTCATATGCATGTTGAACAATCTCTGGACCCAAAACTTGCCTCTCGCCTACATCATCCCAGAAAAAAGGGGAACGACACCTCCTACCATATAATGCCTCGTAAGGCGCAATGCTGATGCTAGTTTGATAACTGTTATTATAAGCAAATTCAACTAGCAGTAAAAACTGAATCCAGCTACCCCCAAAATCTAACACGCATGGCCGAAGCATATCTTCTAATGTCTGGATCGTCCTCTTAGTCTGACCATTTTTCTGGGGATGGAAAGTGGTGCTGAATGCTAACTGCGTACCCATAGCCTCTTGAAAACTTTTCCAGAATCATGAAGTAAATCGAGGATCTCGATATGAGATTATAGATACTGGTACACCATGGACACAAACTATCTCCTGAACATATATTTCTGCCAGTCTGTCCATGGAATAGCCGACTTTAATAGGGATGAAATGGGCGGTCTTCGTCAGACGATCAACAATCACCCAAATTGCATTCAATCCCTATCGTACTGGTGGTAATCCCGTAATAAAATCCATGGAAACGTGATCCCACTTCCACTCTGGAATGAAGAGTGGCTGCAACTGCCCCGCTGGTCTCTAGTGCTCAGCCTTAACTTGTTAGCACGTCAAACACTGCTACACAAATTCGGCAATTTCCCTTTTCATTCCACTCCACACTCTCGCAGATCCCTATACATTTTAGTACTAACAGGATGAAACTATGTATAGTGATCTGTGAGCTTCCTCCAAAATCGTTTTTCTAATATCTTCATCTGCTGGCACACACAATCTGGTGCGAAATCTCAAAGCTCCATTATCAACGATACCGAACTCTTCTCCCTGACCATCCCTCACTCTAACCATTACCTCTGCCAATTCTGCGTCATCACCCTGAGCGGCCTTAATTTTCTCATATAGTGTAGGCTGTATAACTAGGATGGCAACAAATGTCTGAGGACTAACTCTACCAACTCTATGCTAAGTCTCTCCAAATCCATCAGAATCGAGTGCTGGATCTCCATGGCTGCCAGTGCTGGTTCCACTGATTTCCTGCTCAGAGCATCTACTACTACATTTGCTTTCCCTGGGTGATAATTAATAGTGCAGTCATGATCTTTAATAAGTTCTAGCCACCTTCTTTGTCTCATATTTAATTCTCTCTTGGTGAAGAAATATTTCAGACTCTTATGATCTGTGAAGATTTCGCACCTACCACCATACAGGTAATGCCTCTAGATCTTTAAAGCATACACTACAACAGCTAACTCCAAATTATGCATAGGATAATTCTTCTCATATTCTTTAAGTTGTCTAGAAGAATATGCAATGACTCTGCCGTGTTGCATCAATATGCACCCAAGACCCTTCAAGGATGCATCACTATATATCACAAATCCGTCCTCCCCTGATGGAATAGCCAACACTGGAGCAGTAACCAGCCTCTATTTCAATTCCTGAAAGCTCTGCTCATAGTCATCAGTCCATTCAAATCTTACATTTTTCCTTGTGAGTCGCGTCAACGGACTTGATAAACTAGAGAATCCATTAACTAAACGTCAGTATTAACCTGCTAAACCCAGAAAGCTCCTAACCTCTTGAATATTTCTTGGTCTCACCTAATTTACCACTGCCTCTATTTTACTTGGGTCAACAGATACACCTGCCTCAGAGATCACATGACCAAGAAAAGAAACTTGCCTCAACCAGAATTCACATTTCTTAAACTTTGCATATAACTTTCTCTTTCTTAATGTTTGCAATACCAGCCTCAAATGATGTTCGTGTTCCTCAAAACTCCTCAAATAGACCAGTATATCATCAATAAATACAACTACAAACTGGTCCAAATACTGATGGAACACTCAATTCATTAAATCCATGAATACCGCTGGTGCATTAGTCAACACAAATGACATTACTAAGAACTCGTAATGCCCATATCTCGTTCGAAATGCCGTTTTTGCGATGTCTTCTGCCCTCACTCTCACCTGATGATAACCTGACCGTAGATTTATTTTAGAATAGACCTGGGTCCCCTGGAGCTGGTCAAACAAGTCGTCGATCCTGGGAAGAAGATATTTGTTCTTAACTGTCAGTTTATTTATCTCCTTGTAATCTATACACATCCTCATAGTCCCATCTTTCTTCTTCACAAATAAAATTGGTGCTCCCCAGGGTGACACGCCGGGCCTAATAAATCCTTTATCTACCAATTCTTGTAATCGATCTTTTAATTCTTTTAACTCAGCTGGGGCCATTCGGTAAGGTGCTTTAGATACTGGTGTTAACCCCAGTAGAAGATCCACAGTAAACTCAACTTCACGGTTTAGTGGCAAACCAGGTAATTCTTCTGGAAATACGTTTGAAAATTTTTTGACCACAAGAATATCAGCTTATTTCCATTCTTCTTTTGGCAAATCCTTAATGTAGGTGACAAATCCTTGGCAGCCTTCTTGAATCAGTTTTCTCACCTGAATAGCCGATACAAGCTGTGGTGAAGAACGTACCCGCGAACCAAGAAATCTGTATTCTTACTCGCCTGGAGGTCTGAAAATCACTTCTTTCAAATGATAGTCAATACTAGCATGATTATCTGCCAACCAATCCATAACAAGAATTATATCAAATCCCTACATTTCTAATATCACCAAATCGGTTGACAATATCTTTCCCTGAATAGTTACTAGAAAACCCCTGAGTACCCTTCTACATCTCACCACTGACCCAGTTGACGTAGCTACAGCTAACCCAATATCCAACAACTGTGCCTCATACCCCGTTAATTTTGCATATACCGATGAAATAAAAGAGTAGGTGACACTTGTATCAAATAAAACAACAGTTGTATATGAGAAAGCAGTAAGGGTACCTGTAACTATGTCTCCAATTGCATCGGCGTCGCCCAGCGTCAACACGTACACTCTCGCCAGTGCCGTATTCCTTTGTTGTCCTCCACAGGGCGCCTGATAACCACCCCAGAACGGTTTGAGAGCTGGTGCTTGAGCTGACAATCCCTGACACAACCAAGATCTGTGCCCGGGTCTCTCGCATCTGTAGCAAACATCCTAACCGATCCAAAATTCACCTGGATGTCTACGGCCACACCTAGGACGGGTAGGAATAGCCCGTCCACCCTGAGGTCCACCACGACTCATCATTCGTCCCTGACTGCCTTTATATTGATCCCCTCTCCACGGCCCTCTGTTGGGGCTCACCTGAAGATCCTGAGACGCGGACCTCTTTCTATGACTCTGAGCTGCAGCATCTCTTTGCATACCTCTCTCAATAATGGCAGCTCCATCCACCACCTCTGCGAACTTCTGAGCCCGAAAGCCAATGACTTGCTCAAATAAATTCTGTCTCAGGCATTCTTCAAACTTCCTTACTTTCTTTTCTTCATCTGGTGCTAAGTGTGGGGTGAAACGTGACAACTCGATAAATCGTGCAGCATACTGGGACACTGTCATCTGCCCCTGAGCCAAATGCAGGAATTCGGCTGCCATTGCGCTCTGAACGTGTAAGAACCTGATTCGTGATAAATGGATTAAATTGATTAAGAGAGGGGTAAAAAGGTAATTGTGTAGACTTCGTCGACGAGGCCATCATTCGTCGACGAAGGTTAATGGCTCCTCGTCGACGAAATTCAGAGGCTCGTCGACGAAGGAATGCCGAGAGGTTCGGAAAAATTGAAAATATCCGGCTCGTCGATGAGGCCATCGTCTCGTCGACGAAGGTAATGGCGGACTTGTTGACGAGAACGCCAATTCGTAGATGAATCCACCCGAGTCAAAGGGTTATAAATATCCAAATGGGTTGCTTTGGAGCTAAGTAATCTTAAATATCCTCTCCTTCTCTCTCTAGAACTCAAAGCTCTCTCTCTCTCTCTCTCTCTCTCTCTCTCTCTCTTGATTTCTTCGCCGTTTGTCACCTGATTCATAAATCTGACGTTACTGCGAGGATCAGGGAAGGATTCTCTACATTTCTAGCTGATCGGAATCTAATTTCAAGCAGTTTCAGGTTTCGGGACAAAATCGAGGTAAGACTCGGTTTTCATTTCTATTTCATAATATGTATAGTAGTAAGGATTGTAAGCATGTATCGTACTGTGGTTTGTAGGTTTTGGAGTCTCGGTTCGTAGTTTTGGGGACCGTAGAGTTTGTAGTTGGAATTCGGGTTAAGGTAAGGGGATTCAGTTTATATCAGTTACTTTTCGAAATCAGGATCGGTAAGCTTGTAGGCTACGATCATATGTATGTTTTGGTATTTTATTTAGGAAAATTTATTGGGTAAAATACGGGATTTTCAAGTTACAATTTTTGGGAAAATTTGGGGATTTCGGGTATCATCTCTGTTTTGTTTAGAAAATCGTTTGCTTTGTTTAAATTGTATTATTGAGATGACTGTTATCCATATTTGTATAAAACTGTATACTTGAATTGGAAAGTGATATGATTTACTATAAACCAAATAAGTGTGGAATGTATGGTTGTATGTAATTGTTCCAAGTATTTTGTAAAATAGCTATGTGGTGGCTAATTACCGTACACTGATATGTATAGGCGTGAGAGCTCCAAAATGATTCCAGATTTTGTGAAATTGGCTAGGGGCGTCTAATTACCGTACGCCGAAATAGTTATGTGGCAGCTAATTACCATACACTGCGCCATGTACCGGTGTCAAAACCGTGGGCGAGAGTGTCCGGATCTATATCCGAGGGTGTGAAATATCATCATGTATCCCGGCTGGTTACCGAGGGGTGTGAACTACACTGTATTGGCAATGTAATCACTGTGAAGTTTTGGGTTTCATGGAGTCATTGCGCATTAGTGTGAGCTACATCATATTGGCAATGTAATCGCTGTGAAGCTTCGGGTTTCATAACATAGTTACGTATTAGTGTGACGAGACTGACCATTTGTTTGGGTATCATATGTACTGGAATGGATTTGTGAAAATACTGAAATTGTATGGAACTATATGAAATATTTTCGAACTGTATCGTATTGTATAGTATTATGTTTTACGTAAAATAACACTGGTATGCCGCACACTGATATAACCTTCTTACTTCCTTACTGAGAGGTGTCTCACCTCGAATGTACGGACAAATGTTTTCAGGTCCTTCAAGTAGCCGTAATTAGCATCCTAGCAATTGGAAGCGGGGGTGTCGTTAGTTGTTGTTAGTGCCTGGTAAGGTACGAGTTTTTGTAACCGGGGTTTTGTGATGGTTTTTGTAGACACATGGGGGTATGTTTTGTAATTATGGGAATGTATATCCTAGTTTTGTATAGACTCTGGTATGGTACCGTACATGTATAGAAAGACTATATTCCGTTGTGTATCTGATGAGTATGGATGTGTATGCTTATAATTGTAAGGGCATCCGTGTACCCCACGGGGTCGGACCCTCATTTGGTATTGTATCATGCATGTTTTAATTGATACAGAGACAGGTTAGGTTACTATATTCACACCTGGGACCCATCTGCGGGTTCGGGGCGTGACAACTTAGTATCAGAGCTAACCAGGTTGTTAGGTTTTGTATATTTGGTTAGGTATATTGATGTGTACATACCAGAGTATAGGATGTAGGAAATGGGTAGTGTAGGTCGAGGATTGTGTTGTTGCTAGACAGGGACTCATTGGTGGTGTTCTATGTCCTTCTTGGAATGACGATTTCAGAAAGATCACGGCAAACCATTGATGGATTCGTGTTAGTGTAACGGGACAGGCCTAGATCCGTGGGATTGGTAGTTAACATGATTAGGTGTTTGATTGTGTTAACTGTGTACGAGGTAGGAATTCTAACCGATTCCTATTGTTTTCAGAATGGAGCCCAAGGACAATAATTTGGAGAGTGGCTTTGAGGAGACGGCATGCGATGAGTCTCCTTCAGTGTCTCGTGGTTTGGAGAGACAGGTGATTCGAGAGATCGGGCGGAGTGTTAGGAGATGCAAATGCTCTCCTACTGATGCGGGGTGTACCATTGAGAGGTTCACACGTATGCACCCTCCGACATTTACGGGAGGACCTGATCCGATAGTGGCGGAGGACTTGATCGAGAAGACCGAGAGGATTTTGGAAGTCCTCCACTACACTGAGAGGTAGAAGTTCCTGTACGCTACCTTCCAGCTGACTGGGGAGGCTGGGTGTTGGTGGACTGCGGTAAGTTTGCTTGAGAGGCAAAGAGCTGGTCCATTTGGTATGATGTGGGGCCGCTTCAAGGAGGTATTTTTTAAGAGATACTTCCCGGTCTTCACTCAGGATGCGAAGGTCGATGAGTTTTCAGGCCTGACGCAGGGAACTTTGACGGTGCAGAGGTATGCTGCCAAATTTATCGAGTTATCTTGGTTTACGCCGTACTTGGTTCCGAATGAGCACGAGAAGGCTCGGAGGATCGATAGGGGTTTGAGGAAAGACATCGGCCGTCTTGTGGGGATGCTGCAGATCCGTGAGTTCTCTGTCTTGGTGGATAAAGCCACCATAGTTGAGATTGACCTTTGGGGAGATGAGGTGATGCAGGATCAGGGGAAGATGTCGGTATCTTCTAGTCCTCGGCGGGGACAGTGAAAGAAGAAGAAGAACTATAGTTCGGGTTATCGGTAGAATATCGAGCGGCAGAGTTATCAGGAGGATCCATCCTCCGCCTCATGCACCAAGTGTTGTAAAAGGCATGATGGGGAGTGTCAACCATTCTGGGGTAACTGCTACAACTGTAGCAAGCTGGGCCGCATGTCACGGAGTTGTCAGGCACCGAGGAGAGATACGCCTGCACAGAGCCAGAACTTTGGAAGTAATCAGGTGCCTCGGGGGAACTACCAGGCAACCACGGCTCCAGCAAGGGTATATTCATTGACTCCAGCAGATGCGGAACACGCTGGGAACGTGGTGACAGGTACCATGTTACTACTTTCAAATAGAGTTGTTGTTTTATTTGATTCGGGAGCAACCCATTCATTTATATATGCTAGTTTTGTGAAGTTATGTGGGGTTGAAACCCGAGCTATGGATGAGAGATTATCTGTGGCTACACCGACTGGGAGTGTACTGATCTGTAGTAAGATGTTAGGGAACTGCCCAGTTGTAATTCAGAAGAGACTGCTGCTAGTGAATCTTGTAGTATATGACATGTATGGTTTTGATGTTATACTGGGGATGGATTGACTATTCTTCAGTTTTGCGGTGATTGATTCTCGTAAGAAGGTAGTAGTGTTCAGACCTCCTGGGAGCAGGAGTACGAGTTCGTAGGATCGTGTGTGCGTTCGACGCCACAGATTCTATCAGCATTACAGGTGAGGAGGCTACTCGTGGATGGATGTCAGGGGTACCTAGCTTGCGTGAAGGAACCGCCATGGGAGGAGTTGAGGCTCGAGGATATTCGAGTGGTCAACGAGTTTTCGGATGTGTTTCCTGATGATTTACCTGGTTTACCTTCGGATCGTGAGGTGGAGTTTGTGATAGAGTTGCTGCCTGACAAGGCACCGATCTCTAAAGCTCTGTACCGGATGGCTCCAGTAGAACTTCGAGAGTTGAAGGAGCAGTTGTAGGAACTACTGAACCAAGATTTTATTTGACCGAGTGTTTCGCCCTAGGGAGCTCCAATTTTGTTTGTGAAGAAGAAGGATGGATCGATGCGTATGTGCATTGATTATCGTGAGATCAACAAGGTGACTGTGAAGAACCGTTACCCATTGCCTTGTATTGATGATCTTTTTGCCTAGCTGCAGGGAACACCTGTTTATTTGAAGATTAACCTACGGTCAGGGTATTATTAGGTGAGGGTTAGATCTGAAGATGTAGCGAAGGCTGCTTTCTGAACTAGATATGACCATTATGAGTTTTTGGTTATGCTGTTTGGGTTAACCAATGCGCCGATAGTGTTCATGGATCTGATGAACAGGGTTTTCCATGAGTACCTGGATCAGTTTGTAGTGTTGTTCATTGATGACATTCTGGTATACTTGAGGAGTTCGGAAGAGTATGAAAATCATTTGCGGTTGGTGCTACAGATTCTTCGGGAAAGAAATCTGTACACCAAGCTAAAGAAATGTGAGTTCTAGTTGAATTAGGTTGCGTTCTTAGGCCATGTGGTGTCTAAAAGCGGTATCTCAGTTGATACTAGCAAGGTTGAAGCTGTAGTCGACTGGGCGAGACTGAAGAGTGTGTAGGAGGTTCAGAGTTTTCTGGGACTGGTAGGTTACTATCATCGATTCGTAGAGGGTTTCTCTAAATTGTTTGGACCTCTGATACTACTGACCAGGAAGGGGGTGAAGTTTGACCAGACTAGTGATTGCGAGCAGTGCTTTCTTGAGTTGAAGCACCGACTGGTTACTGCTCCGGTATTGACCATTCCTTCGGGGGATGGCGGTTTTATGATCTATAGCAACGCATCCCTGAAGGGTTTGTGATGTGTGTTTATGCAACAGGGTAAGGTAGTAGCTTATGCTTCTCGGCAACTTAAGGAGCATGAGAAGAATTACCCTACGCATGACCTAGAGTTAGCTGTTGTTGTTTATGCCTTAAAGATCTGGCGACACCACATGTACGGTGTTCAATGTGAGATTTTCACTGACCACAAAAGTCTCAGGTACTTTTTCACGCAGAAGGAGCTGAATATGAGATAGAGACGGTGGCTAGAGTTGATCAAGGACTACGATTATACAATCAATTATCACCCGGGGAATGCTAATGTGGTAGCAGATGCGTTGAGTCGGAAGTCAGAGCATGTAGCAGTATCTGTTGTTGTAGCTTAACATCATGTCAGACGAGATCTGGAAAGCCTTGGCGTGGAGTTGGTGTCTGGTGATCATCAAGCTTTCATTGCTAGCTTGGTAATTCAGCCGACCTTGTTTGAGCGTATTAGAGCCGCGCAAGCTAGTGATGTGGAGTTTGCTGAGATTGTGGAGAAAGTGTAGCAGGGTTTGGCTATGGAATTTAACATCTCTGACAGATGTGTGTTGAGGTTTGGAACCAGGCTGTGTGTTCCAAGCGACAATGAGATCAGAAGGACGATTTTGGAGGAAACACATCGTTCTTTGTATATGGCACATCTAGGTAGTACGAAGATGTATTGGGATATGAAGAGGGATATTGCCCGGTTTGTGGAGCAGTGTCTGACGTGTCAGCAGGTGAAAGTTGAACACCAAAGGCCGGCAGGGCTGTTGCAGCCTTTGCCTATTCTGGTGTGGAAATGAGAGCACATTTCCATGGATTTTGTTACTGGATTACTGCCAGCGCTTCATGGGCAGAATGCTATTTGGGTAATAGTGGATAGGTTGATGAAATCTGCTCACTTTGTACCGATGAAGGTTAGCTACCCTTTGAGTAGGCTAGCAGACCGGCACGTGCATGAGATAGTGAGAATGCACGGAGTACTGGTGTCCATTGTTTCAAATCGAGATCTGAGGTTTACTTCTCGATTCTGGAAGAGCTTGCAGAAAGCATTGGGGATGAAGCTTACTTTTAGTATAGCGTTCCACCCCCAGACTGATGGACAGTCAGAGAGGACGATATAGATCTTGGAGGATATGTTACGGGCTTGTGTATTGGACTTCAGTGGTAGTTGGATTCAGTTTCTGCCATTGGTGGAGTTTGTCTATAACAATAGCTTCTAGGCTAGTATCGGGATGGCACCGTTTGAGGCTCTGTATGGTCGGAGGTGTCGATCTCCTTTGTATTGGGATGAGGTTGGTGAACATCAGGTTTTAGGACCTAAACTCGTGCAACAGGTGTCTGAGAAGGTGGGTTTGATCCGGGAGAGGATTAGATCGGCTCAGAGTTGGCAGAAGAGTTACGCGGATGTTCGGCGTCGGGAGTTGGAGTTCGAGGTGGGGGGTAAGGTATTTCTTAGAATCGCTCTAATGAAGGGAGTGATGAGATTCGGGAAGAAGGGTAAGTTGAGCTTGAGGTATATCGGACCGTTTGATATTCTCGAACAAGTGGGTCCAGTGGCTTATTGGATTGCACTACCCCTTGCGCTCTCGAGGATCCATGATGTATTTTACATATCCATGTTGAGAAGGTACGTGTCAGATCCGTCGCATGTTATTAGTTAAGAATCTTTGGAACTTGGGGATGCTTTGGGGTATGAGGAAGTACCAGTTCAGATTCTGGACCGAAAAGTTCAGAAGTTTCATATTAAGGAAATATCGTTAATAAAGGTATTGTGGAGGAATCACGCGGTTGAGAAAGTTTCTTGGGAACTGGAGGCAGAAATATGCTGGAAGTATCCGCAGTTGTTCTGAGTAGTAGTCTTGATAACAGAGTCGATATGGGTATGTATGAATGTATGTAATACTCTGTTATCATATTAGTATTATGTGGTTAGTCTATGGGAGAGTCTTGTTGTATTATGAGCTCCTGAGGCCATGTATGTATGTAACCATGGTATTACTCCGCCATAAGTGAGGGAATGTATGTATGTATGTATTGTAACGGGGCTGCGTATAAATGGCCGCCGGTCCTTCTTAAAGTATGTATGATCGTAACGGGACTGCATATAAATGACCGCCGGTCCTTTTTAGAGTATGTATGTATCGTAACGGGGCTGTGTATAAATGGCCACCAGTTCTTCTTAGTGTGGGTATGTATTGCAATGGGGCTGCATATAAATGGCCGTCGGTCCTTCTTAGAGTATTTATGTATCGTAACGAGGCTGCGTATATATGGCCGCCGGTTCATCTTAGAGTGTGTATGTATTTGGTAGTATGAACGTGTTCATAATGAGAGATTGCAAATTTCGAGGACAAAATTTTTTGTAAAGAGGGGAGATTGTAAGAACCCGATTCGTGATAAATGGATTAAATTGATTAAAAGAGGGGTAAAAAGGTAATTGTGCAGACTTTGTTGACGAGGCCATCATTGGTCGACGAAGGCTAGTGGCTCCTCGTTGACGAAATTCAGAGGTTCGTCAACAAGGGAATGCCGAGAGGTTCGAAAAAATTAGAAATATCCGGCTCGTCGACGAGGCCACTGTCTCGTCGACGAAGGTAATGGTGGACTCGTCGACGAGGACGCCAATTCGTCGACGAATCCACCCAAGTCAAAGGGTTATAAATATCCAAATGGGTTGCTTTGGAGCCAAGTAATCTTAAATATCATCTCCCTTTCTCTCTCTCTCTCTCTCTCTCTCTCTCTCTCTCTCTCGATTTCTTCGCCGTTCGTCGCCTGATTCATAAATTCGACGTTACTGCGAGGATCAAGGAAGGATTCTCTACGTTTCTAGCGAATCAGAATCTCGTTTCGAGCAGTTTCGCGTTTCGAGCCAAAATCGAGGTAAGGCTCGACTTTCGTTTCTATTTCAGAATATGTATTGTAGTAAGGATTGTAAGCATGTATCGTACTGTGGTTTCTAGGTTTTGGAGTCACGATTCGTACTTTTGGGGACCGTAGAGTTCGTAGTTGGAATTCGGGTTAAGGTAAGGGGATTCAGTTTATATCAGTTACTTTTTGAAATTGGGATCGGTAAGCTTGTAAGCTACGATTGTATGTATGTTTTGGTATCTTATTTGGGGAAATCTATAAGGTAAAATACGGGATTTTTGGATTACAGTTTTCGGGAAAATTTAGGGATTTCGGGTATCATCTCTATTTTGTTTGGAAAACCGTTTGCTTTGTTTAAACTGTATTATTGAGATGATTGTTATCCATACTTAATAAAACTGTATGCTTGAATTGGAAAATGATATGATTTGCCGTAAACCAAATAAGTGTGGAATGTATGGTTGTACGTAATTGTTCCAGGTATTTTGTAAAACAACTATGTGGCGGCTAATTATTGTACATTGATATGTATAAGAGTGTGAGCTTCAAAATGATTCCAGGCTTTGTGAAATCGGCTAGGGGCGGTTAATTACCGTACACCGAAACAGCTATGTGGCGGCTAATTATCGTACACTGCGCCATGTACCGATGTCAAAATCGTGGGCGAGAGTGTCCGACTCTATATCCGAGGGTGTGAAATATCACCATGTATCCCGGCTAGTCACCGAGGGGTGTGAGCTACATTGTATTGGCAATGTAATCACTATGAAGCTTCGGGTTTCATGGAGTAGTTGTGCATTAGTATGAGTTACATCGTATTGGCAATGTAATCGCTGTGAAGTTTTGGGTTTCATAGCGTAGTTGCATATTAGTGTGACGATATTGACCGTATGTTTGGGTATCGTATGTACTGAAATGGATTTGTGAAAATACTGGAACTATATGGAACTGTATGAAATATTTTTGAACTGTATCGTATTGTATAGTGTTATGTTTTACGTAAAATAACATTGGTATGCCACACACTGATATAACCTTCTTACTTCCTTACTGAGAGGTGTCTCACCTCGAATGTATGTACAAATATTTTCAGGTCCTTCAGGTAGCTGTAATTAGCATCATAGCAATCAGAAGTGGGGGGTGTTAGCTGCTGTTAGTGCCTGGTTAGGTACGAGTTTTTGTAACCGGGGTGTAGTGATGGTTTTTGTAGACACCCAGGGTATGTTTTGTAATTATGTAAATGTATATCCTAGTTTTGTATAGACTCTGGTATGGTATCGTACATGTATAAAAAGACCGTATTTCGCTGTGTACATTTGGTATTGTATTATGTATGTTTTAATTGATACAGAGATAGGTTAGGTTTTTATATTCACACCTGGGACCCATCTGCGAGTTTGGGATGTGACAGAACGATAGTAGGGAAATATCGATTGAAGGATAATTCCTTAAACCTACTCCATGATACTGGTACTAGATTTGGCCTCTGCTCCTCAATTAACCGTGCTGATCTCAACCAGCGCTTTGTTTCTCCTATTAGTTTTAAATGACGCAAATACCACTTTCTGCTTGTCCGTACATGCCAGCACTGCTAGAATCTCCTCAACATGCTTAACCCAATTCTCAGCTACAATCGGGTCAGGTCCTCTAGCAAAAGAAGGAGGCTTCATCCATGTAAACTGCTCTATCGTGCAGCCACGCTCTCCTTCGCTTCTGACTATCTCAGCCATCACCTGTAGAGTGACGCTGCGCAAAACAACCTCTGTATCTCCACCTCCCATACTAGAGGGTTCTGGTCTATTATGTAATAATCCCAAAAAGGGATATAGAAGATTAGTGGAGTGATTCCAAAAAAAAAATAAAAAAATAAAAAAATTAATTAATCAGATTAAAAAAAAGAAAAAGAAAAAAATAATAATTAATTTTTTTTATTTTATTAATAAATATATTATTATTAATATTAGTTAAATATATTATTATTATTATTATTATTATTATCTCTTGAAACTTAAAGAAGCTTCAAGAGGCTTTTTATTTCTTTCTTCTTCTTCTTCTTCTTCTTCTTCTTCTTTTTTTTCTTCTGTTTTCCTGCGCAACTTTGAACTCTCTCTCTCTCTCTCTCTCTCTCTCTCTCTCTCTCTCTCTCTCTTTCTCTCTCTCTCTCTCTCCTCGATTTCGTGGCGGATTTTTAATGGAGCGGATTGGTAGTAGGAGCGGCGTAAACCTATCTATTGGGGTAAGCCAATTTTCCCTTTTTCTTTAATTTCTTACAAAATATAAGCTCAATCGACAAACAGACACCACCATGAGAATCTAGGGATGATTCTCTACAAGTTTAGCGGGACGGAATTCTCGTGGGGTCGTTGTGGGCAAAATCCCAAATTTGAGGTACGGGGGTTATTAAGGGGCTTATTTTTAATTAATTAGTATTAATTTAGAAATGCTAAAATATTGAGCATTTGGGGTTAAAGTAGAATTTTTGAATTTAGGGTTCGGGTGAGAGCCGCGGGTGTAATTTTGGGACCCGCAGGTAAAATTTAGAAAATTAAGTGGGGCTGTTAAATGTTAGTTTAAATATTAATTTGAGGTATATGGAGCCCAGGGAAGGTTAGATGGGTATTATTTTTGAGAAATAAATTACTTAATCTGGGAAAAATACAAATTGCAGGAGTTAAATTTCAGGCACCAAGGGCGTAGGATCTGGGTGTTAATGAGACTCTTAGTAAGTTAGGTAAGGGGAATAAATTATAACAGTATTTTAAGAATTACTGTTTAAATTAATATGTGAAAATGAGCATATAGTATTTTCCCTAAAAATGATTATGATATAAATATTAGATAAATTGTGTGGCATGTGAGTAATATTAAATTGTGAATATTAAATGAAAACTGTGTGGTATGTGACTTATATTGTAAAATGTGGAATATAACGATGTGTATTTTCTGAGAAAATATTGAAACGAGAATGATTGATGTGATATTTATATATGAGTAGAAATTATTTGCATGAAAAATGAGTTTGTACAAATTACTGATATGAGTATTTTGAGAAATGTGGAAATACGTGAAATATGATATATATTATTATGAGATAATGAAAGTGCACAAAAAATGATGAGAATATTTACAATGAACTGAATTTAGATATACTGAAATATGATTGATGATATGCCAATACCGCATAATAATTTCGGGTGGGTGGTATTCCTTTCCTACTGATGCCGTTGGGGAGGTATGCTCAATATGGAAATTGTGTGTGAAGTCCCTACTGATGCCGTCGGGGAGGTATGCTCAGTATAGAGACTGTGTGTGTGTGTGAAGTCCCTACTGATGCCGTTGGGGAGGTATGCTCAGTATGGAGACTATGTGTGTATGTGAAGTCCCTACTGATGTCATTGGGGAGGTATGCTCAGTATGGAGACTGTGTGTATGTGTGTGAAGTTCTTATTGATGCCGTTGGGCAGGTATGCTTAGTATGGAGACTGTGTGTGTGTGTGAGATTCCTACTAATGCCGTTGGGGAGGTATGCTTAGTATGGAAATCGTGAATATGTTGAAAATGGAAATTATGTGATCTAATGTATTATGTAAAGTACATAAATGTAAATTTATGTATACATAGATATGTAATGAGTTAAAATAAGAAATGATTATAAGAAATGAAAGAGTGTGTGTTTTATAAAATAAATAATTAAGGCGAAGTGAAACTTTCTACCTGAGGGCTTACTGAGTAAGGTGAGTGCCCTGATAGGTATCAGAAGTAGCCATTCCTGGCTGTATAACGTGTTAGGGTAAAGAGAATCTACCTGTATGGGCAGGTAACCTCCCCTATTCTCAGGAATTTCACGGTAAATATGTGTTGGAAATTATTGAATTTAAGAAATGGTTTTAAAGCTTATAAAAGCTTATGTTGTATATCTATATGATTATAAGAATGTGTATATTGGTGTATTTTCTAAGATGAAATGATGGTTTGAAAAGTAAAGTGTATTATAACTAAACTCATATGGCTACACACTGTAAATAATTTATTCCGTCTTACTGAGATGTGTCTTACCCAAATTATCTAAATTTTTTAGGGAGCGGGGATAGACCATGTGATAGAGCTCCGTGATCATAGGGAGCTAAGACCTTGACACACAGGGTGAGTTTTTGGATTAAGGGGTGTGTAATTTCCTCTAGAGTTGAGTAGTTTTTGGATTTTTGATAATGATGTATATGTGTGTATGTGGATACTCTGGATATTGTATTCTGAATGATATAAATGCACTGTCTTCCATTTTTAGGTTGTAATAATGAAATAGATGACTTTTTTACCCGGTACCCAATGTGGGTCGGGTCGTACGAATGTTAGTAGGGTTGTTGACGTGACCGATTTGTGGATGTTATTGATGACGTGTAAATTATTTACTTATTATTGTTTATGAAAAAAAAAATTATACGAAAATCGGGACATCACATGTGTTAGTTTTACCGTGATCCCAAGAGGGGGGGTGAATTGGTATTTTTAAATTTTATCTCTTAGGTATTCCTCCTAGCAGCAGTATGTTCACAAGCTTAGGGTCAATCTAGTGCAAATAATGTAAATATACCAGAAATTAAATAAAGCAGTTTAAACAACCATACAAGCACCAGAAAGCAGTAAAGAGAGGATGACACGCAGATATGTTATCGAGGTCGGCCAACTGCCTACGTCCCCGCCTTGGCTAACCAGCACAAGGATTATCACAATACCTTGCTCACTTAAACGGGTGGAGCGGCACCTATACAAACCAGGTCAAATTAACACAGGGCTGACCTCAACCTTTACACCAATCCTTACCGGGCTGGATTACCGCCCTCTCAGGCCACGCCTGAAATCTCTCAGATATACAATCAAAGGTACAATACAAGAGTGCTTTCACGTAAAGTAGATTTGTACCACAAGTGCGCACAAACACAAACACCACAGATGATTTAATAATGTAAGCTCTGTGTGGTCTAAATATGTCAACTCTTAACAATGTTTTCTATCTGTGTAGCAAGTACGTGAGAGTGTCAATAATAATCTGTGTACTTCAAAATATTCAGTCAAGAGTGTTCACACAGAATATCAAACAAGCCTCAATATTATCAATCAATAGAATGCGTATATGCTTGGATTGCAAAATAGATAATCTTTGTTTTCGGCAAATAATATATATACTTGTATAAATAATACCACAAAGATTGATATATCACACACACGAATATCTTTTCACAAATATATCAATATGAACACCATAAGATATTCGGATATGTTTGAAAGTATTTTTGCAATCTCCAAACAAAAACGAACTTCCTAAGATATTGCAACGAGAATGCAATACTTGGGATGTCACAACAAGTCTTTCTTAGGGTAGGCTTATTGGCAAAGCCTCCTAAGAAAACTTAGGTTATGCTCTCAAAAATCGATTCAAATATGCAACAATATGGAGAGCTAACCTCTAAGTAAAAGTATTCAATACACTTACAAATGATTTAGATGGATGAAGAGTGTAAGCTTGAGTAGGTTTCAAAAGAAGTGTGAGTAATGAGAGGCAAAAATGATTATTTTGGCTTGAGAGAGAATTTTTTAATCTTTTTGCTAATCACCTCTTAATCCACCAAATGAAGGAGTATATATAGATATACTAAAAATTTTGACCGTTGGGGACTTATTTGGGATTTTTGGAAAAGCTTAGTGACCCTTAAGACAATTTAACCCTGTTTAAAGAAATTTAACCACGGTAAAAAATAGGAACAATCCGAGAGGTCCGGTCGACCAGAAATGGTTCGGTCGACCGGGACTCAAGTGGCTCGGTCGACTAGGGGCATTTTGAACTGGGTGCTCTGTCGACCGGGCAAGGGCGATTTTCCAAAAACTCTGAGGTTCGGTCGACCGGGCCCTTTTGAACTGCATGGCTCGGTCGACCAGACTGTTGGAAATCCTCCCAAGACCCTTCGGTCGACCAGGTAGTTGGAGTTCAAATCTGGTCGGTCGACCGGGAGGTCAAACTGTTGACTCCCAGGTGGTTCGGTTGCTCGAGGTCAAATGACCTACAAGGGCTCGGTCGACCGGGCCTAGGTCAAATAGTTGACCCGGACCGGTTTCGGTCGACCGGGCCAAATTGAACTGAGTTGGCCGGTCGACCGAAAGTGCACCAAGTGTGCATTTCGGTCCCTTCTTGCAACATATAAACCCTATTCAAGTGCCTATTACATACAAGTGCAAAGGTGAGTGTCCTAAGGTCACTTGAGGTCCAATTTGAGATCATCGAAAAAGTCCGGTGTCGGTCGACCGAAGGTTAACCCTAAGGTCTTTCTATGGTTCGGTTTGAGCTTGCAAATTAAATCATACATGTGATGTGTGTGAGCTTATTACAAACCGAAAATCCTAATTACTATTAAGACAAATTTCATTTAAAAACTATTACAATTAAGAGTATGAAATTGTCTTCAAGTCTTTGAGCTTTTCACGTGCCATTGAAGATATGCTAATATGAACCTGCACACATGAACTAGATATGAATTAAATACAATCGTATTTGTCATTATCAAAACCAGGGTGTGACCTATAAGGTCAACAACATGTTACCTCCTGCATCTGTACCACTGCTCCCTAGATCCATCTTGAAAATACACAAAACATCGTTTCAAAATCCTATTCTCACACAGATTTAATCTATTCATTCAACTGAAACTCCGATTTCTTTATTAACAACTCCCCTGTTCTTACCCAAAAATCCAATCCTACAACCCAAACACATGACTCGTCGATAGTTTACTATGACTTTTCTGAAATCGTCACCTCAGGAAAAACATATAAATCACAACAAAAAATCCTGTATTCAGATCATAGAACAAAACCTCAAATTCTTTTCCTATATTCTGGTATTGTTCCCGTTGCATTCTAGAGTCTACAGAACCTAACAACCTAGACTCCGATACCAAACTGTAACGACCTGCTACTTATTTAACATTTTTTTTTCTATTTGTCTATCGTAAATGTCATCTATCTGAAATACTACTAGTAAACTCAGGCTCAAGGGAGCATTGAGAAAAAGTCTGATATCATACACCTAAGCAGCGGTAACTATAAAACTGTAAACTGTCATATATATATATATATATATATATATATATACAGTACCAGAACACTATAATATTATGAAATATAATTACAACACAAAACACCCAGTGACGTCATCAAACTTTGAGAAGTACCCCAAAACACTGGTATGTTATAAGCACCTACCCTTCCAATGTGGCAGTGCCAAATAACCTCTACTCGCGAGCCTGATTCACTCGCCTAGTTGGATCTCCTGAAAAACAGTAAGTCACTGGGATGAGATGATGTTCAGTAAGAGGAAATATGCTATTACTAGTGTGTGGTGGCTGAGTTATACATTTAATATACTGAAATAATGCTGATACTGTAATATGTGTAAGCTGATAAATTGTATAGAACATATATAAAGTAGTTTAAAACATAACTTGTGTATCTGAGTTTGCTATTTGTACATATTGCTATTATTATAATATAAACTGCTGCTGTGTGATATATCTGTATATAGGAACTTCTGCTGTACCCTGGGATTCTGTATATCATGATATAACCCCTCATGATAGGGTTGGGCGGCTTGTAGGCTGGACTTACTCTGGTTGGCCTACCAGGCAAGTCAATTTATATCTGTAACATCCGTCAATCTGGCCCACTGCAATCTCTCCAGGCAAAGTCCATATCTAACATTGTCTAACCGGCCACCTCAACCCAGCTTGCTGGGGAGACTGCAATCTCTCTTGACACGGTTAGATAGAATCCACATACTATCTGAGTAATGTAGTTGCACTCTATTCTATAAATAGCAACGCTACCATGCTCTGCTGAATATATTTGTCTGTAATTTCCACAAGGATCTAATATCGTGTAATACTGTATACATATATAAATATATATATCTTACTGCTTTTAATATGATTTCAAAAACAACCATAACACTATATATTTGAAATATCTATAATGTCTGTCTATAATTTCTATCTGTAATATCTGTACTATCTGTAATATCTGTAATTTCTGTCTGTAATATCTGTAATGTCTATCTGTGATATCTGTAATATCTATTTGAAATATCTGTATATCTGTCTGAAATATCTATTTGAGTGTTATGGTTTAGAAATCATAATATTCTGGGAAATACTATAAGTCTCATTCATTGCTAATAATATGTGTAACTGATTATCTATAAAGCTGTAAAATCAACGTACTATACTATAATAAACTCACACCACACATTTGAGTAGTCAAAATCTCATGCTCAATTTCTGTAATTCTGCTGCAAAAATAATATTCATGATATTCTGAAAAATAATCTGATCTGCATGCTTGTAAATACACATTTACAATCTTCTGTTATACATATTAAAAATTTCTAGCATAGCATATTTCCCTTACTTAGATTCTGAAAAGTCCCTACTGTATCCTGGCTTTATACTTGTAGGGTTCCTCGCTCAATACCCTAAAAACAACATCCTCCAGAACCAAATATCAATATTTCTTTGCATACTAAATTTCTTATAACGGTGGGAAAGACCAATACTAAATAAAATACCTTACCCTGAAATTGGGATGAATTTCAAACCAGCTCCACCAACGATCAGTTCTGGTAGACTTACAGAGAACTTCATCAGGAGCGTTGTGGTGGCCTTACATCGTCGATCCGACGAGAAACGGAGCCGGGATCGAAGAGAGAAGGGGAAGGAAACGTTTAGAGAGAGAAAAGGGGTTTCTTGTGTTGAATTTTCCATCAAAAATTCGGGTTTTAGCTATTTATAGCCTTGGATTCTTCGACGAGACACGTCATCTCATTGACGAGTTCTATAGAAAGTTCGTCAACGAACCTGCACCCTTCGTCGATGAGTTTTAGACTGCCACAAACCCTCTCTTGATATCTTCTCGTCAACGAGACGTGACCTCGTCGACGAGGTCCTCATGAATTTTCATCGACGAATCCCCGATTAATTTCTTAGGTTATTACACTACGTCTCTCCTCCTCTTCCACCTAGCCCGACAATAGGGGGTAGGCCTTATCGGACTAATGACTGGCCCCACAGATCTATACATGTCCTTTTTAGTGTGTTTTGTCTTCACTCACAAACTTCCTGAGAAAATTTTTCGGAAGGTCACCCATCCGAAGATTACTCCAAGTCAAGCACGCTTAGCCGTGAAGTTCTTATAGGAGGGCTCCCGAAAAGAACGGTGCACCTTGTTGATATGGGTAGTAACATCTAATCCATTTTTAAGCCTTTCTTCCATGGGGTATCACATTCTCCCCCACTTACAAAATGCAACATCCTCATTGAACCCACATTTCCAAACCTAGGTAATGTGAATCTCATCACACTTCTAGTTAGGTAATGACTTTAATACCATTTTGTAATGCTCCAACCTGGGTCTGCCAGGGAGCATGCGTCTCTCCTCCACCTAGACTAGACAACAGGGGGGGGCGAGTCTTATCGGACTAATGACTGACCCCACAGACCAACACGTGTCCTTTTTAGTGTGTTTTGTCCTCATTCACACACTTCTTGAGAAAACTTCTAAGAAGGTCACCCACCTCAAGATTACCCCAAGCCAAGCACGCTTAACTTTGGGGTTCTTATGGGAAGGTTCCCAAAAAGAAAGGTGCACCTTACTAATATGGGTAGTAACATCTAATCCTTTTTAAGCCTTTCTTCCATGTGGTATCACACTTTAGCTCTACTACGACCAGTGCTGTTGCCGCGTCCACGTTCGCATTCAAATCTTGTGGCTACCATTACTGTTTCTGCCACAACATATGACTCTACCATGACCACCACCGCCGCCGCGTCCATATTTGCCTTTGAATCTTGTAGTTACCATCATCGTTGCCGTCTCCATTACCTATGAGTTTACTACAACCACTGCTGCCATAGCCTTTGCCTCCACCACGACTACGATTGTTGTTGTGTTCGAGTCCACCTCAGGCAACAACTGTCGCCTTGAACATGATAGTGACAGTGATCAAAAGCATAGCCACGAGTGTCAAAGTCTTGGATGCGTATAATGCCTCATCTTCTTTAGTTTTTATCTTGTCACAGTCTTCGTGAACATTATGTGTTGCATGTCCTTGTTGGAGTCCATGTCCCTTAGAGCCGTCGTCAGGGAATTTTCGTGATCTTCCCTTTCAACTAAAACTATCTCCCTTGTGGGAGTAAACCTAATTCTCTAATAATTTCTCAAGTGGTCCTTATCCCCGCACCTTATGTGCCTTAGATTACATTCAACGTGCGTTCGAACCAATCCAACCTCTCACGACTTGACCTTATTCGGATCCATATTCTAGGTCTAGATGATCCTTATTAGTCTTAGTCACACGCTTGGTCCTTTAACTGTTAGCACGTCAAGATTATTAACTTCACACCTTTCATCCTTGTTGCGATCTAAACTAAAATCTTAATCACCTTCATGTCATGCAACCAACTAGTAGCCACTACTCAGCTATAGGAAAGACCATAAAAACATGGGAGTCTACTCATATATGGGATTAACATTTATAGGATCCAATGCTCCTCTTCTATGAGACCAACATCCACAGGAACACATGCATGAATAGTCGAACCCAATTTGAACTGACGACTCTGATACCAATTGTTGAGGAACAAGCCCTAAGATTATGCGTGTACACACAAAACAAATATGAAATTACAGAAACATCAAAAGGAGAAGAAGAACATGAATTTACGTTGTTTGGCAATATGCTATGTCCACGGAGTCCCTGCGCAATTTTCACTATTAATGAAAAATTGCCTTTTAGGTTGTTTCAACCCTCAATTACAACATGTGTATTTAACCCCATATGGTATTAAATTGTATTACATCATGACTCTAACATATTATACCCTTTCATATGATATATAGTTGTATTGTATCATGACTCTAACATACTGTTCACCCTTATACGATATACAATTGTATTGCATCAAGACTCTACCATATTATATCCCTTTATATGATATACATTTGCATTGCACCATGACTTTAACATACTGCACCCTCATATGATATACAATTGTACTGCACCATGACTCTAATTTGTAATAGCCTTCACGTGTATACCCTCTGAATATGAGCCACAACTCAACAATCTCTACCTTGGCGAATATTCAACGCTTTGGAGCTTCCAGACTATACTCTCTGAATATGAGCCACAACTCAACAGAAAGATTGGATGAAATTTTTCATATGAGTTTTTCAGTAAGTACAATTCTTATTATAAAAAATTAATGGTCTATGTAGGCACTGGCTCTTGTAAAAACTAGCACCTATCATGATTGCTATAGATAATACTCAAAGATTATGGCCGACCCATTTAGCAATTTGCTTTGGGGGGGGGGGGGGAGGTAATTGATAATCAAATTTGTTTTCAAGATTAATATAATAAACCAACCAAAAAACAATTTAAAGATAAATTTTGTCATAGAGAGAGAGAGAGAGAGAGAGAGAGAGAGAGAGAGAGAGAGAGAGAGAGAGAGATTCTGATCATGGAGGTATCAACTTCACATTATAGTTTCTGATTCTCCAACAATCGACAAGGTCCCAACTCTACACATGATTACTAACATTGGTTGAAATAGACCACTTGTCCGAATATATATTCCCTCACCTAAGAGCAAATTCATTCACCTAAATATATTTTTGTAGACAGAACAATGCAAAGACTTAAAGTCCAATATTACAAAATAGATAAACTTTTAGAAAGTAGAGTAAAACTTTGAAGAATAGATAATGTTAGGAGAACAAAATGAGCAAGCTTATAGTTTGTCTTCAATTACAAATTTAGTTATTAGTTATCACTACTCTTGAGTCTCATTTTATGAGCTCCTCCAACGGAGTTATGTAGATATGGCTTATTAAGACTATGCTGAGTCATGTACTTATGTCTAATCAGGGACTAGATAGAGAGATGAAGATCTGGTTAATTGACGAAGAAGGTGAAACATCTTTTGAAGAGGATTCATGTGAAGGAATACATTCAAGAATACAAGAATATTTGGCAGTAATTGCATTTTTGCATTGTTCTTTGTAATTGTCATATTTATAAATAGGGATTATGGGATTTTGGAAAGGCCTTTGGCCAACTTGTTCCAATAATAATACAGGGATTTTATTTAATTTAAGTATGGAGATTCTTATTTGGTTTAAATTACTTTAGTTAGTAGAACAACTCTCTCAATTTCTCATTTTTTTTTCTTGTTTTCTTTCCACCTTATACTCTAATCCTTATTCTTGATGGGAAATTTGGTGCATCTTAACAAAATTACATATCTGAATTTATACCATTTGTTCATTAATTTTTTTTTTCTTGTATAAGAAGTCTGCTTCGTATGTGAATTGTTCCACATTCCATTAATGCTTATAAAATACAATAAATTAGGAATCAAACTCATTCAATTTGATTGAATTCCTATTCGTTTTCATCTATTTCTCTTCTCACGACATATATAGTACAAATAACTAGTATATATCTACTATTAAAACGAGAATTTTCCCTTTGTTAATCTAATTTTTAACATTCTCACATTGCCCCTATAATTTAACTCATAAATATATATAAAAAAATCTATTTAGCTATTGATAAAAATTTCAAAATCCCTTTATACCTATCCATAAATATTTCAAAAATATACCGTACCCATACACAACTAAAATTATTTACTTATTAATTTATTTTATATAGATAAAGACATACCATAGGCAACAAACGCTCCCCCCACGTTCCAAATTATGATTCCTGGCCGATGGGTACCGCACTCCCATATCGGCATATCAATTTAGAGAGAGAGAGAGAGAGAGAGAGAGGAATGGGACAATACGTGGACTGGTATACGTATGTTATCGAAAGAGCTGCGAACCTTCAGTGTTCTCTACCACGGGTCTCCCATGTCAGGCTACTGTCCCACCCTATAAGCTACATGGACCTCATCTCAGCTAGCTCAGCCCGCTTTGTCGCCATCTCCACCCTTCACAAATTTTATATATAAATCCGTAATAATTGATATAGTCCAATACTGGAGAAGGGTGATGAAGATCACTACCATAGCATGATCAACCAAAGAGGAGTTCATCTTCAGAAGGGAGCAGGCTTAATAATGAGAAGCAGAAGCCGGATGTGTGCCCCCAGCGACCTCGAAGACGATGACTACGAGGCCTCCCGGTGGGCCTGGTGGAGGTCTCCGGCGAACTTCGACGTCGTCGACTGCGACCCTCATCTCAATAAGCTCGATCAGCTTCTTTCCAGCGCCGCGGCGGCGACGGCGGCCTCGCCCAGAGCGAGGGTTGTGAGAGAGATGGAGCGGCTGGCCCTGGTGGCTCCCGAAGCCTTGGGCGACTTCCGCCACCGCCTCTCCGCCTACTGCCCCGGCGACTTCTGGGTTCCAACCGGAGGGATGGAGAAGGATGACGTGGACATCCCGCCGGTCATAACCATTCTCCTCGTCGGCTTATCCGGTTCTGGCAAAAGCTCTCTTGTCAATCTCTGTTACAGCGTTCTCGGCCGCTCTGGGCTCCTTCCCTTCGTTCAAACATCTTCAGGTTGGTGGCAAAAACACTCATCTCTTGTTAATTTAATTAATTATAAGTTATAGAAAACATATTTCATTTTTTTTTTTGTAATTTTAATTTTTTTTTAAATTGTAAAATATTATTTATTTTTATTGTTTTTAACATTTACGTAAGCAATTATTCATAATAATAGAACGTTGTTTGCTGACTTTATCATACAAATGATAATGTTTTAGTAGTTATTTCCCATATATTAATTATTCAACCAATTTTTACTTCAGTTTTTTTTTTATTTAATTATCAATAAATTTAAACTTTAAAACCCATGCACCCCCTTATAATCAACTATTTTCAGTTTAATTTTTGACAAAATTAGAATTTATTTACATTTGGACTTAGAATATCAGTAGATCGTTACAGCAAGATCACTCTGCTACTTAATAAATTGGAATTTACTAATCAATGTGGTGTACGTCTATGTGTGTGTGTACTAGGAAGATGTAATTGGAGAGATAGGAAAATGGTGATGGAAGAGCACAACGTGTTGAGGTCGATGAAGAGCGGGTTCTGCATGTACGATACCAGAGGGTTCAGTTACGAAGGGGCGGTGGAGGGTGCTGCAGAGGAGGTGATGAGGGGTTGGATGAGGGAAGGGGTTCGCCATAACCAGCTGTGCCTGAGTCCCGGGGATGAGGCGGCGGCGGAGGGTTTGATGAGGGAAGAAGAAGACGTATTAATGGAGAGGGAAGATGGAGCGGTGAGACAGTCGGGGAAGTTCAAGAAGAGGAGGGTGAACTGCGCTGTGGTGGTGGCTAACGTTGCAGAGATACATAAGGCTTTGAAGGCTGGGGACTTGAAGCCATTGGAGGCCACCAAGCAACTCTTCTGCTCTCCCGCTTTGCGAATCTGCAGTATGTTATATATCGTTAACAAAAATGCTACATAACCTGCTAAATACCACTCTTTTATTTGTGTGTTTCTTAATATTAGATATATGAATTAGTCCTGCATTTATTAATATGAAAGAAAGATCCATTTTCAGTAAATGTATAATTAAGGTAACAGACACCCAGACGCATGGTGGGAGCGATTTCTGTATAATTTCTCTAAAATTAGAGGATGAAACCATTCTTTATAGCTCATTAATGTATTTCTAATTATTCACTAATTAAATTATAATTTAGAAATCAAACTTAAGATCATAAGGATAAGATTGCTTAATTGATTCATATATTCAAACTAAATAAAATGCTCAATGTCATAGATCTGTGATAATACAAGCTCACATAAAATTTTATTGAATACAATAGTGTAAAGTCCGGGATCTTTATCATCATAGACATGTGACACGTCACTCTTAAACTTATCATACATGCCAAATAGTTAAGATGTATGATTGTGAGCATCTCACTCATCTCCTCCCATACTTTAACAATTAGTTTTTTTTTTCCTTATTTTTTTTAATCTTATAGAAATTATTTTTCACGCAAGTACAATAAAAAGAGAAAAATAATTAAAATCAACTATCTCTCTTGATTTATTAATTAATAGAAGCATAATATTCCCCTAAAGGAATAATTATTTTATTAACTAATTTAATTAAAGAGCTTTATGTGATAAATTATTACACAGCATTGTTTAATTAATGCTTTCCTCAAATAATCAGACCACCAAGTCCAAATTATTGCATATTTAGCTTACCAAAAAAGTTGAAAAACAACAGCATAAAAAGATTTCCATAAATTTTTTCACATGGGAATCCTTTTGTTTGTGTTTGTGGCATTTTTAGCAATACGACCTGTAGATTCCTTTTTCTTTGTCCTTTCTCTATCCTTCTTCTGTTTGGCAATGCATAGAATTTCTCACTTTCATGATTGTGTCCGCACAAAATAAATTATTATGTTATGAAAATAATGCAATATAACACAAGTATTATTCAATGAAAATCGAAGAAATTCGATCAAATTCGTTAAGTTAAGATTTGAATTTCAGTTGGTATATTAAATTTGATGTTTAATAATTAGCTTATAATTAATCTACAACTAATTATATATTAATTTGGGTTATAATGAAGTACTTCTCGTCGGGTCTGTATGCCGGGCGGCCGTGTCGGATATGCTAATGATTTTCCTTATTATAATTTGTGAACGTAGACGAGCACGACCCAATCCTGATACTGACGCACGGCGACGAGTTATCGGCGGAGGAGAGGATAGAGGGGCGGGTGAAGATCTGCGAGTACATCGGAGCGTCGGAGACCGGAGGAGGGGTTTACGACATAGTGTGCCTGACGGAGTACGGATTTCTACCAGAAGAATCGGATCCGGTGAACGCCTATGCCCTGACGGAAGCCCTTTACAGAGCTCTGCTCATCTCCGACAGAAGCCACCTTCCGAAGAGAAACCTCTGGGACTGGGCTCTGCTCGTCCTGTCATGTCTCTTGTGCTTCCTTTCTGCTTTCTTCGCCTGCCTCTCTCAGATTTTCTCCAAACTTGCCCACATCCACAGGACCGGGCTCAAATTCATGTAGGGATGATCATGATGATCACTAGCTAGCTTTATTAGTGCACTGTGTATAAATATTTTCATTACAAGAGAATTGAGTATCTCGTTTTACTTTTTCTTTGATGGTGACCTTTTTTTTTTCTTTGAAGCCATTATAATCCAAAGTGTCAAGTGATATCAAACTCTTTTTCAACTCAAGTATATGTCTTATATTACACAATGTTCTTACAGTACTATCAAATATTTTTATCTTTACATTTTCTATGTCAACAATCTTACAAAAAACATCATTACCCATAAGAACTGATCCAGAGTTTACTAACCTGTAAGTGCTGAACTATTCCTTATTTGGAGTCATGTAATAAGAACATGCCGAGACACCCATTCTTCAGCCCACGGCTGCCATTGCTCTGCTGCCCCTTCTTCTTCTTCGCTGTAGTGAACCAACAGCTCGAGACACCCCTACGGCTTGCTGCTGAAGAGAACCCGAGACCACCTCTTCTCTGCTGCTGCTGGAGGAGCTCTGCCTTGTTGCGTGTGGCTGCTACAACCAGCCACTCGAGAACCACCACCACTCCCCTGTGTACTGCTGGCTACAGCTCCTTCTATCCCATTCGCGGTTGCGTCTCTCTGTGTCTCAACTGCTCCAGTGTTCGTCCGGCGGCAGTTTCTTATCTCTCTCTTTCTTATTTCTCTTCCTTATTACTTTCTTTTCTTTATTTGAATCTTAAATGAGTGTTGGGGTTTATTTTGTTTTGTTAAAAAAGAAAAAAAGTCATATTGCTGCTTTGTTATTTAAAATTATTTAATAATTTTAGATTAATCTCTCTTTGTCCCTTCTCTCATCTTATTACTCTTTTTGCTTTAAATCTTACTTAGTTTTTATTTACAATATTAAAGTGTCTATTCAGTTATTTTGTTCTTCTTTCTTTTGTTCAAAAAGATTTTTACAGGTATTTAAAGATTGTCTTTAGGTAATTTTGTTAATAAAGTTAGTATTTTTCCTCAGTAATTAGTTAGATTTTAGGTTTGGTTAATCGCGAGATAAAATTTGGTATTTTTATTTAGTTGGATCTTCACCATTGATTAGCATAGTTATTCTTGTCTTGTTAGTTGAATGGTTGCAGGTTTATTTACAAAAATAATTTTTTTTTATGATTTAAATTTGTCAAAAAAAATCAGTTTTTATTTAAAATTGTGATTGGTTGAGTTTTTAGAATTGCGTGTTTTAATTACGTAAGAAAGTTATCGTCTTTAATTTTTTTTTTCCCGAAGTTTCAACGCGTGCGTGTTTCAATTCTTGTCTGGCTATTAAACGAAGGATTTCCATTTCTCAGTATTAATTTAGTGCGTGTTAGGAATTAGAGTTTAAATTACATGCTCATTTAATTTATCAAAAGAAATCTCAAACAAATCTAGAAAATCCGAATCTGAACTGTGTTTAGTACCTTTTATTTCTTATTTTCTGATTGGAATTACATAAAATTTGAGATTAAACTGTATTTCCTAATGAGACGATCTGACCTTTGGGTTAAGTATTACACGACTGAACTCCTATACTTGGGATAACTTTCAAGCTACTCATTTTTAGAGTGAGTTAGTTAGAATATTAATATCTTTAGATTCCTCAATGGAACACACAACATAATCAAATTTAGGAGTCATGGATCTTAAAATTTTCTCAACAATAGCAGTATTACCCTTATCATCACCATTTGCTTTCATCTTGTTGGCGATGGTAAGAGTGCGAGAAAAATACTCATTCACAGATTCTCCCGTCTTCATATGAAGAACTTTGAACACCTTTCGAAGATCTTGCAGATTTCCACGCTTCACTCGTGATGTACCTTGATATTTATGCTCCATAGAGTCCCAGATATCCTTTGAAGTCTTCTTGTTAAGGATAGTCTCTAGGATGGAACGATCTAATGCCTGAAATAGATAGTTCTTTACTTTCAAATCTTTCAACTACTGGTCTTCAATATGCTTTCCTCCGTGCATCAGTGAAAACAACAACTTTTGCCGCTGTAGGAACTCCATTTTCCACCAGCCCCTAATACTCCTTTGATCGCAAGAAGTTCTCCATGAGCATCGCCCAATGATCATAATACCCATCAAACTTTGGAATGACTGGCTGTACAAACGAACTCTCTGTCATCATTTGTAGATCACTTGTAGAAGACTGCTACTTCTATTTAATCAGGCCCTTGTTATGGGGCTCTGATACCAATTGTCAAGAAATATAGACTGAAGGGATAAAACAGAGGAGATGGAGGAAATCGTACACTCTACTTCATTGAATAACAGACTTGACTATTAAATAGGCTTACAAAGGAAACTAAAATAAACATAAACATAACCCATGTTTTACAACTGCTATATTGTGGCAGTAAGACTAAATCAATAATTAATAGATACCAAAATAAAAGGACATTACAGATGTGGTGATAACTAACCACTTGACCACTAAGTTAAACATAGAACTAACCGTTTTTAAGAAAACTCAGGCACCACTCCTCATTCTTGATTTTTATATATGTGCTTATTGTTTTTCTTTTTGGCAGTCCGACTTTTGGTAGGTTAGAATTTTTCTACATGTCTAGAATTATGCGTGGTGATACCATCACTGTTTGTTTAGTGGGGTCTATTTCTATGTACTTTTATAGTGATAGAACTTATTAAATGAATAGTGTAGTGACCAATACACATGTGGCAATTTAGGATACTAAAGAAATCAATGTGCTTAATACCTGTTGTCAAGTACGGATTTCTTGTGAATGAATGACATTCTCTCGGTCTAGGGCAAAAAAGATAAAAATTCAATAATTTGAATCGAATTTAATCTGCCTAAATCGATTTACAACTGATTTGTATATTAAATGAGTCGAATATGATTTAAGTTTATTTTATATGCCTCTAAATGAGTTAGTTAGCGGGTTACAAATTTTATCTGATGGATTTGTCTATTTGTTAATAACTAATATTGTTTATATTCCTTAATAATATCATATGCCCTTGTTTTTTAGGCATCAATCCGACTGACACAAGCTCAATTGGACAAGATCTAGTCCCACATTCCCAACTCTTCAAGTCAAAATACTCAATTTTCATAATCAATATGAAAAGGAAAAAAAAATTATAATTTTGTGATTGATTATGAAATGTTTAATAATTTACCAAATTATAATTTAAAAATAGCTTCAATTATTATGTCACGAAATAAATTGTTCATTGGATAGTAAAACAAACTATGCTAGGGATGGGAATGATAAATTATCTGCCATCCGCCATGGATTATCTGACTCGAACCGTAAAAAATTTGCCACTTACTTGAGCCAGATATAAATCGTAAATTTCTCACCCGATAATCTGCTAAATCCGTCACGGATTATCCGAGCCCATCCATTTCATCCGACCCCATCAGCTTACTTAAACGGAAGCATAACCATCTTAAGTTTGAAATCTACAAGACGTGTTGACGAGACGCTTAATATTAGTTAAGAGTAGGCTTATGTCTGATTCTGTGTTTGGTCGGAAATACCTCTCGAAACACGAACTCCGAAAAGATTAACACAGTTTTGTTAGTTAAATATTAGAGGAAAGCGCGTGGAGAAACTAATAACTAAACAAAACCATGCACTAATTGAGGACAGATTAGAGGAAACAAAATTAACAACAGACAAACCTACTAATTATTTGACCATATATAATTGACGAGGACCCTTTTGAAGAGCAGCTATGTTCTTACTGTGGGGGTCACTGGACAGGACCACACTACAAATTAATACTTAAATAGTGGCTCAGAAGAGTTCCCATTTCGGTGGCTCTGGATATGCTATGATCTTTGTGGCAGTCTCCCAGCATATCAGCCACTGTCCATGGACAAATTTTGAATGGCTTCCAATAATCACCACTATTATCGGACCATGATCATGTAAGAAAAAAAAAAGATGACACAAAAATTTATATGTTTTTTTTATATAACTAATATATTGTCGCGTAAACTTATGATAGTTACTGGCTCGTATAGAAAGTTTCTTCTATGAACACAAATACGAGACCTATTTTTGGCCAAAATATAAAAGTGTTTGGCCAAAAATGGACCGGATATTCAATCATATGTCAAAAAGGTGTATTTTTTCGAGACTAATGGTTATTCTGCTAATGTAGTAGTCCATGAACATCTAAAATTCCTCGAGTCGATGAATGCATACTTCCTTGATCTACTTGTTTTGGGAAAAATAATGGAATAATCGAATCTACATAAAATATTTGCACAACGCGCCTTTTCTACCTTACATAAATAAAATAGAATATTGGGTTAGAGATATAGCCAGTAAATTATAATTTTAGAATTTTATCTAGCAACGCAATAATTAAATCACCAAATACATTTACAAATAGTAAGTAAGAATAGAAAAGCAATAAACATTCAAAAATAAAATACCAAGAGTTTACGTGGAAAATCTCAAATCAGGGAAAAACCACGAGACTTCCACTGCAGGCCAAATCTACTTGATAAGAGAAAAATACAAGGGTTTACAAGTTCTACAAAAGCTCTCAATAACAAAGGTAGTTGCAGCAAATCATAAATAATTTTATACGGAAGCTGATTTCACCATCAAGAACTTGAGATCAATAAAAGACTGTCTCACAAGAAAACAAAATATGAAAAAGAATACCACGATCAAAGCCAATTAATCTAAAATCATTGTCATCACAATCGCATAGTTAGAATTTCAAGTCAATCGGATTCTATTTGATCGTCTGATCATGCACCCTAGTGGATTTCTTCTTTCCCATGTCTTCTTTTTTCATTAAGCTGCCATCAACCAATTTAATTTCTAGCACACCCACTCTCACACACAACCCTAGTTTTCTTTTAGCAATAACTTCTCATCTTTCTTTCTTGATCCTTTGAAGGCTTAAAATCACCTGAGTTATTCAATTACACACATTTAATCTTCTAGTCCATATATATATTTTTTAAATCGCTTAGATGTCGTTTGGAATTGTTGTTATTTTTTTTTCTGTTTTTATTTTTATGCAATGAAGAAACAAATTATAAAAATATTTGTGTATGTCGTCAATTTCTAATTTTTTTTGTTGATTTTTAGTTGTTTGCAAGAAAATTGAAAATCATATTTTATAATTTTTAATAGTTTTGGCAAGTTGTCATAAAATTTTGATATCGAAAAATATTTTTTTTAGATTAATTCATCCATTTTACATGCCCTTTTCAATTAAATAAAAATAAAATGATCATATGAATTTAAATTCAATTAAAATAAAAATATACACAAATTTTTTAAAAATAAAAATAATAGAATTCAATTAGAAGATTTTTTTACTGTTTTTTTAATTATCATGTACGATAAAATGTCATAGTAAAGTGAATTTTGAAAATATAATAATTACATAAAATAATTAAAATAAATTTTTTTCATTTAATATTTTTAATTTATATCATGTGCTTTTATTATTTCAATCATATCTTTAAAAGACATTATTTGATTTAAAGATGAGAATGAACATTTTTTAATTAAAATTTTAATTTATTTAAATTAGTAAATATTATCGAACATATCGCTGACTATTAATTTTTAATTTTTAATTTTTATACCGAGATATGAAAACATTTCAGCTTACTTATTCAAGTATTCATAACGATTTATTTGATAAATTATAAATAAAAAATTAAACTTGAAACCTTAAAATCATCAAAATTTAATTATATTTTTACCATGAACAACCTCAAATGAGCATTGCAAGCACTTGTTAAGTCAAATAAAAAGGTAGAAGACAGGACATACAGCAGACAGCTTCCTCATATTCGTGCTCTTTTTGGTATTTCCACTTGCCCAGAATTCATACAGCACGTTAAACAACAGCTAAAAAGGTAGACACTGATTATAATAAGGCTTTGGTCTCCTTCACTTTTTTTTTTTTTTATAATTCGGTGACTCCAGTTACTATTGTGGCACTTTAAACACTATGGTATGGTACCAATCCCAGATATGAAAGCCGTCCGCTCATTGACGCACCCATGATAATTTGCCGACGTAATGCCTCAAGGAAAAATCGAATCCGTGACCTTGGAATCACCAAAATCACAAGTTGCTCTAACTATTTGAGCTGGCCTACCTAGACGCTTTGGTCTCCTTCATTAATTATTTCTTAACCTTGAATGGATCCATAATTAATTGTTATTTTTTAATAGTTTTTTAAAGCATTTGCAACGAGATTTTATAGGCTGAAATAAAAAACTGAAAACGTGTGCTTTGAATTTGAAAATTTACAAGAATAAGTGGTTGTAATATAAATAGTTAAGGGGAAGGTTTTGTGTTTGGATCCGAGTGTGGGGGCATCCCAAATCCCATGGGCCAGCTTCCAGCAGTTTACACGCGCATAAAAATAAAATAAATAAAGACATAAATAACAAAATTATATTAAATTTTTACGAATGTAAAATATAAAAATTCTTACTGCCAAACACATCCTTAAATTACACACATTTTTCAATTTACCAAAAAGCACATCGTTTCAACATATATGACTGATAACTATCATGTCAGATGAATTGTTGGGCAACGTTGGACGGTTACGATGTTCATATTAGATGGTCTGTGGAATAAGCTTCAGTTTTTTTTTTTTTTTCAAAGAAGGGTGACACCTCCATATTTATTGATAAACCCTCACTTTTGACGGAGGAATACCGTGGTTAAAAAACAATCAAAGGGAGAAATAAAAGACATAACTTTAAAGGTCTCATAAATAACAACACCAACATCCAGCCAAAACAGGATTACAAATCTAATCAAAACAAAACAAAACAGAATAAGGACCTACAAAACAAATATCACGCAACAAAACAAATAAAAGATAAACAACATAAAACATAAACCAAAACTAACAGGAAATTAGCTAAACATACCTTATATAAGTCGTACCCATCTTCTCCAATTTATACAACTCATTGATAACTCTTGGGAGTTGACTATTATTTGTAAACAAACTATTCCTCCACCTAGCACCTTAACAAGTCAAGGCATTTGCCACTTTATTTTCTTCTCTATACCAATGTTTTATCGAAAAGTCTACTCCCTCCAATAAACCAATCAGTTGCTTTCAAAAATCCCATAAATACCACAAGGAGCATCTCCTTGATCTTATCCAATTTACAACAATATTCGAATCACATTCAATATCAATACTAGTATGACCCAATTATTTGCAAGTCTTTATTCCCTCCAACACAGCTCTCCATTCAGCTTCATTATTTGAACAAGAACCAAAATATTTTGAAAAACCAAATACAAAAGAACCTGTGGGTCTCTAAGGATGCCACCACCAACCGTCGGCCCTAAGTACTCCAAACTGCTCCCGTCCAAATTTAATTTCAACCTCCCTTACCTCGGTTTTAGCCATCTCACACATTGCATAGTTTTAATTCTTTTATTCACAATTTGCACTTCCAGATTTTGTAATATTCGAAAATTAGGATCCTTTAACTGGGTCATTCCTGTCATGTTCCTGCTCAAAACC
Source organism: Malania oleifera (assembly GCF_029873635.1). Taxonomy (NCBI): domain Eukaryota; kingdom Viridiplantae; phylum Streptophyta; class Magnoliopsida; order Santalales; family Ximeniaceae; genus Malania; species Malania oleifera. Next base: position 105,956,878 of record NC_080421.1, on the reverse strand, counting down.
CCCACCCAATACTTAATGGACAGCCACACATCACTACTACTCTCCAATTTTTCCTCCATTCTAGCCACGCATCTCCTTTTTCACAATCTCCAAACTACTAAACAAGGAATCAAACCCATCAATGATCCCAATTGAGAAAATCTGGAAGTCTTATTAAACCACATTTGGACTCTTTCTTTTAAACTTTGTTGTCTAAGGAAAGGAACACCAACTTCTACCAAAACCTTCCTTCAAACCTCAGTAGCAAGGTCTCTCTTATTTAACACATGCTCTATATCTTCTAGCTGCTTCATCCCACAACAATTACATGCCGACGCAAGCGAAACCCCCACCCTTCTCACCTTGCCATCAACACTTAAGCACTCAAAAGCGGCATTCCACATGCAGATAGCAATTTTTTTTGGTAACCATTTATTCCAAACCCACTTTGCCCACTCAAACTTTGGAGCTCTAACTCTGATAACATCTCATGCGGACTTTGAATTAAAGCAACCATCCTTTTTCGGGAGCCATAACAGTATGTCCGAAGAATTTCTAAGATTTCCTACCTTTTCCATCACTTTTTCCGCTTTATTATACCCCAGAATCCTTTGCAAATTTTCTACATCCCACGCATGCTTGATAACCAAATCTTTTATTCTGATATGTGAATGTGCACCATCTGGACACTCTGCAAACAAAGGTCCCAAATCTAGAAACTTATCATACCACAAATTTACATCTCCTTCTCTAACATTCCCCTTAGATTTACTTAACAGTTCAGGCATACCCTGCAGAACTTTCCTCCAAAAGGAAGAATCCGATCCATGAGATCTACAAAGAGCAATATGTCCTCCTTTCACATATTTAACTCTAAAAAATCTAGCCCATAAAGAATTTTGAGTTAATAAATGCCAACCAAACTTCATGAACAAAAACCGTTGCACTTCCGAAATGTCCCTTACTCCTATGCCCCCCCTCCTCTACAGGAACACACAATTTCTTCCAAGTCCTCCATTTCATTTTTTCTTTTCCATCCTTAAAACCCTAGAAAAAAGAAGCAAACATACCTTTTATCTTTTTTATCACCAGTTTTGGGACATTTAGAACAGTTAACAAATGCAATGACATACTCGACAGCACATGTCTCAACAAAATTAGACGACCTCCTTGAGACAACAGTCTACTTTTCCAGCCCTCAACTCTCTTACTTATTTTTTGAATTAAAAGGTCAAAATGATAGCCCTTCAATTTACCATCCACTATCAGCACACCCAAATACGTAAAATGAAATTTACCTTCATTAAAACCAATTTCTTGAAGAATTTCTCCCTTCCTCAGAACACCCAACTTCTTTGAGAAAAAAATAACTGATTTATCTTTATTCACCCTTTGGCCAGTCCAGTTTTCATACTCCTTAATCATCTCCATTATTTGTCTAACAGATTTTTTTCCAGCATTAGTAAATATAACAATATCATCCGCTTACATTAAATGCGATATAATAGGTGCACCACACAGATGTGCAAACGGTAAAATCCGTTTCTCAGACAGCTTTTTTTGAATTAATTTAGAAAAAACTTCTTCCATGATGATGAAAATATATGGCGACAACGGATCCCCATGCCTCAAGCCCCTTTTTGACTTGAAAAAACCTCTATAAGTGCCATGTATTATGACAGAAAATCAAGGAGTAGAAATACAATTCTGAATCAACTTACAAAACTAGTCTGGAAAACCAAGAGCATGGAAAATTTGATCTACCACCTGCCACTCCACTCGATCATACGCTTTGCTCATATCAAGCTTTAGCATTATATTACCTCCTCTCATCCGCCTATGTAATAATTTTGTCATCTCTTGAGCAAGCGTTATATTTTCAAAAATACTCCTCCCTTTCACAAAAGTACCTTGTGCTAAAGATATTAAATCACCCATCACCAACGAAAGCTTACCAACAAGAATTTTGGAGAAAATTTTATAGATTACGTTACAAAAGCTTATCGGCCGAAATTTATCAAAAGATTGAGGATCCTTTACTTTAGGAATAAGCACTATGTAAGAGGAACAAAAATACCGAGGCAACATATCACCTCTAAAGAATTCTTTTACAGCATCCATCACATCATTTTTAATAATCCTCCAACAGGTAATGTAGAAAGAAGACCCAAACCCATCCTGTCCCGGGCTACTATTCACAAAAATAGAAGAAATAGCTTCATAAACCTCCTCCTCAGTCGGTCCTTCCCTCAATTGACCTATAGACTCCTCAGAAACCACCAAATGGATAATACCATCCAGATTTGACCTTTGTACTGAACTATTTTGCCTCAGGAATAAGCTTCAGTTAATATGGATTCGATTATTGAAACGTCATAGGACACTTTTTGAATATATGTGATGGTATGGTGGATCCTAACAATTATAATGTTGACATTTCCAAGTTGTGAGGTATCATGATTATTAGGCTCATAAATGGTTATTCATATGTAAATGAAAATGCAACAAAGAGTTTATGTCGAGGAATACTAGGAGAGTAGTCTCTCTCGCCAAATGACAAACCTACATGTAACTCAGTGGAGATAGGCACTCTCACTTAATTTTTGAAAATGAAAAGGACTTTTTAGTAACTAAAGGCTTATCCTCCTAAATACTATTCTATCCCCACTATTAAAACAATGAACTTCAAAAAATCTATGACTTAAATAATATATATATATAGGCAAACTAATTATCATATGATACTAGGAAGTGTTTTTTTTTCCTTTTCTTTTTGTTGTAAATAAATGTTATTTGAAGTAGCTATTAATCGTGTTGTATGGGAATTTATGTACATTTTAGTTACATGTATTGAAAATATAAATATTTTAATTTTAATGTTATTTATATATTTCTTTACCTCTATTGAAGAAATTTATGGGTTCACCATTGATCTCCCCTTCTGATATCCTTTTGAGTACTAAGTGTGCACCCTGAGAAGCACTTAAGAGCAAACTATCTTGACATCTTCGAGGGGTGTCCTAAACTTCTATGCGGAGAGTCCGATGAACGACTAATTGAAAAATAAAGTTGCATGTCACACTCGACCGGAGGTTAATTGAAACTTACACTTCCTTTAGTCATTACATATCCTGTTGGATAGTGTCGTCCCATACCTAGTTGATCCTTTGTATATATGTTTAACTCGAGTAGTAAATATGGTATCAGCTTCTTTACCTTCAGTTAGTGGGTCAAAAGTAATAGGTGCTCTTACATAAAGATGGTAGTGTGGGGGTGAGAGTTACTCTTAATGCTAGTAGAATGCAAGTTAATTCTCTCAAGTGACAAATTAATTCAGCTGGAACAAGATAAATATTGTTGGATAGGACTAGTGTAATCTTGTTGCCATTTCTAATGATTTAGGATTTCACAAAATGAAATCCAATGTTTAATAATTACCTTTTCATGATAGAATAAACACAAGTTAACACCAATTAACTCCTACGTACTGACCTGATATGTAAAGCATGAAGCAAACACTATTAAATGAGGATTTTAATCATAGATGGAATTGATAGAGCCAAAGATTGATGAACATATAAATGAGGAGCTCCAATCAATAAATCATCATTATTTTCTAGCATAAATGTCCCTAAATTAATCCATAACCCTGTAAATGAAATAATGTACCCATAAATATTAAATTAAATAAGGGTATACCACCACTACTATAAAAAAGGCACCTCGGGAGGAGTTAAGCATCTCATTCTGACCATTCTTATTTATTGTTGCACTTAAGCATTGAAATGATTCCCCTGAGTACACCCCGAGTCCTCCAAGCTATTCTTGTTTGATACCTTTCTGGTGGTTGCGGTTAAAGGTCGATCCTTGAGAGTCATTCAACTTTTGGCAGCAATAGTTAGCACTGTCTATGGGAACTTGGGAGGTTTTCCGCCTTTGACCATGGTCACGTCACATAACTCCAAATTAGAACCCGCTGTGGGAGATCAATCGCCCCGGACAATTCATTCGACTCCGACAGACAATTTATTACCAAGCGTGCCTTGAAGTGGATTTCTTATTTTCCAGAAGAGAGTGGAAGACATGTTCACTATGATCTTGCACGAGAGACAAGATCATATGGAGCATGATCCATAATCTACACGAATAGAAACAACATCTGACGGGAAGGCAGTGGGCCCATAAGAAGCCGCTGCAAAGGTTTCAGACCCAACAAAAAAGGTAGAAGATGTAAATAGTGTGGGCATCTATGAGCAACGGTCGTAGGAGCTACAAGAAAATTTTAAGAAAATTGACCAACTAGAAAAAACTGGTGAAGAAGGTGTGCAATTATCCCGCTACAGGGGTTTCATCAACCAAATATTTAAACCCTCCTTTTACTAAAGTAAATTTAAAATGCCAAGCGTTGAAAGGGGGTTTTCCAATCCTCTAGACCACCTGGATACCTTTGGAGTGTTAATGCAATTGCAAGGCGCGTCTGATGCAATCATGTGCCGAGAATTTGTAGCCACCCTAAAGGGGAATGCCAAAGCATGGTATCAAACTTTAAAGCCCGACTCCATTAGGTCATTTTTTGAAATGGAGTAGTGGTTTATAGGACATATTTTGTCAGAAGCCAAAAAATGGCAAAAACTTTTTCCCATCTGATGAGTCTTGTCCAAGGGGAGAAGGAGACACCAAAGGAGTTCATGCATCGTTTTGTCAACACTACTTTAGAAATTTGAAACTTGGATCACGGGGTAGCAATAGCAGCTTTGATGATAGCTATTTAACTGAGGGATTTCCTAAATTCGTTGGGGGAAAAAGCCCTAGACCAATCTATGAGAATTGATGATAAGAGCTCAGAAATACATCAATTTAGAAGAGGTTATCACCACAAGGAGGAGTCGGGCCGATTTGAAAAGGAAGAGCCCGAGAGACGTGGATGAAGCGGTTAAGGGGGAAAGAGGTAAGAGAGTAACAAATAATCTAACAGTTCAAAGGAGGTGAAACTCACACCTAAATTCCAGTCCTACACTGCCTTGGATGTCTCTCGAACTCATGTGCTGAGGCATATTGGGGGTAAAAAATATACGTAGTGTTGAATTTGGTGTATTCCCGAGGAGGGGGGGCGAATTGGGAATTTAAAAATTCTTCTTAGGTTAAACCAGATTCCACAAGCAGTATTACACAAATCTAGGGTCTTTTTATGTCATCACAAACTCAATCAAATATTTAAACAATAAACATAAACATACAGGTGCAAAAAGTAAATTGCGAAAAATAAAACTAACACCAGATATGTTATCGGGGTTCCGCCAATACTGCCTACGTCCCCACCTCAGCTCGCAAGCCCGATGATTACCACTATTGCTCACTTAACGGGTAGAGCGGTACCATTTACAACCATGTCAAATTACTAGTGCTGGACCTCAACCTTTACAAACTCTCATTGTGGGGCGGAGAAGACCCTAACAACTGATCCTTACGGGCTAGATCAATACCCCCTCGGGTCACGCCTGGAATACAATCAATGAATATGAAATTTGCATACAATTCAAATGCTTCTTAACTAAACATATATGTACTACAATTCAACATAGTATAATCAATGCACTTCAAATGGTCAACTATAAGCTCAGTGCAACTATGTGATATAACACCCAATGTACTATTAATAAGCAATTAAGTGTAAGAGTGTATTATCAAACTATTTTTGATACAATATATATCAATATATCAATCACAAATAGGGTTTCAAAGATTACATAAATATAATCAAATATCTCAAAATGATTTTAAAAAAATTTAAGCTCAAGAGATATTTTATAAACCAAGCTTGTAAAAAATATTTACTTCACAATACAAAACAAGCGTAAGATTCTTGTAATCAAAATGCAAAGACTCAAAAGCTAAATAAGGTTTCCCCAAAAATGAATTTATAGATTAAATTTTGAGGAAAATCTTTTGGCCTAACTCTCGACAAAATCAACAATCAATCAAGCCAAGAGGAGTATAAGCAATGTAGGATCTCTCAAGATACACTCACTCAGAATGATTTTGCAATGGAATGAGTAAAAGTGAGGAGTATTTGGGCTTGGAGTATGAAGAGGGGCTCTAAATTGGCTAATCATATCACTAATCTTATGTTAATTGTGCAAATGAACCTATATATATATATATATATATAAATATGCACATAATTTTGACCGTTGAGGACATAAGGGGAATTCTTAAAAAAATTTTAAATGAGTTTAAGAAAAATAATCCCATTTAACCCCAATTAATTTCGGTAAAAATTAGGCCAACCCGAGAATTTCAGTCGACCGAGCCATAGGTTCGGTTGCCCGAACAAACACATGAAGAAAAGTAATTTTTAAATTTCGGGTGCCCCCAGATATGGTTTTGATGTTCTAGTTTCTTATGCACTCATTACTAGTAGCGGGGATCCTACTACTTTTCAAGAGGCGGTGCACAGCCAAGAGAAAAGTAAATGGATGGGTGCTATGAGGGAGGAGATGGAGTCTCTATAGAAGAACTAGATGTGGAAGTTGGTGGAGCTTCTAGAGAGGAAGAGAGCAATGTGATGCAAATGGGTGTATAAGAAGAAAGAAGCAGTATCAGATAAAGAAAGAGAAAAATTCAAGGCTCATCTACTAGTAAAAAGTTACTCATAGAGGAAGAGGTTGATTATGATGAGATCTTCGCGCCTGTGGTCAAATACATTTCCATCAGGGCAGTGTTGGGTCAGGTAGCACATTTCGATATGCATTTGAAGTAGATGGATGTAAAGACAACATTTCTCCATGGTTATTTGGAGGAACATATTTACATGGTACAACTAAAAGGGTTTAGTCAGCCTGGACAGGAACACTTGGATTGTAAATTGAGGAAATCACTTTATAGGTTGAAACAGTCTTTGAGGTAGTGGTACAAATGATTTGACTCCTATATGATCTGGATTGACTATAGGAGATGTCAATGTGATTCTTGTGTTTATGTGAAGAACCTTGATGATGGTTTATTTATTTTTCTATTGATATATATGGATGACATATGTTGATTATTGCGAAGAGTATGACTGAGGTCAACAAGTTGAAAACCCTGTTAAGCAAAGAATTTGACATGAAGGATTTGGGTGCGGCCAAGAAGATTCTTGGTATGGAGATTCATAGGGACAGAGCTTCTAGGAGATTGTGGTTATCTCAGCATAACTATGTTGAGAGGGTGTTGGAGAGGTTCAACATGGAAAATGCAAAATCAGTGAGTACACCTTTGTAGAATCATTTTAGATTGTCTACGGCCCAGTGCCCAAAGTCAGATGATTAACTTCATGACATGTCAAAGGTCCCATATGCTAGTGTAGTGGGGGTGCTTGATGTATGCTATGGTTTGTACAAGACCGGATCTGACACAAGCTATTAGTGTGGTAAGCAAGTTTCTTTAAAATTCGGAAAGATAACATTGGGATGGAGTCAAGTGGATTTTCAGATACTTAACGGGTATTACAGACTATGGCATCATGTTCGACAGACAACAGAGTGATCCTTCAGTTGTGGGATATGTGGATGCAGACTATATAGGAGACTGGGATGATAGGAGGTCTACCACAAGGTATGTATTCATTCTTGTGGGGGGAGGGGCTATTTGTTGGAGATCCATGGTTCAGTCTCTAGTTGCACTATCTACTATTGAATCAGAATATATGGTAGTGGATGAGGCTGCTAAGGAAGTAATGTGACTTACAAGATTGGTAAATGAGCTGGGTATTTAGTAAGGTGAAGTTTAGCTGCATTGTGATAGTCAGAATGTCATTTATTTAAAGAAAACTAAGAGTATCGTGTGAGAACCAAACACATAGATGTGAGGTTTTATAAGATCAAGGAATTGGTTTCTTTTGGTGAACTATTGCTTGAGAAAGTTTACACTTCTGAGAATGCAGCAGACATGTTGATAAAGCCTATTACCATGGACTAGTTCAAGCACTACTTGGACTTGATTAACATCTCCAGATGCTAGATGGGAGGCATCCCAACCTATTGTCCTTGGTGGAGCTGCGAGTTATGTTTTTCATTTTCTCTTAAGGGGTGAATATTCACCAAGGTAGAGATTGTTGTAATATGTGACTCATATCAAGTGGAACACATGTATAGAGAAAATAGGCTGAGAAAAAACAAGGAAGCTGGTTTGAAGAATTACCATCGATGGTTTGATTGTTGCATCGATCATTTTAGGTAGAAGCCCAGTTAGGAAGAAAATCGTCGACGATGGTTTCAGGTAGAAGCTAAACTAGAAAGAAAATCTTTGACGGTTTTGTTTAGCGCTGTTTCTGAAATTTTAACTAGGAAGATTAATAGGTTGGGGATATGGAGGCAAATCCTCCAAGGATTGATACAGAGGTATTTGAGGAATTTTGTAATCTCTCTGTACGTGTAGGGTTAGCATAAATACAATATTGTTACTATGGTTTTGATAAATAGTGAAATTCAGCCTCCGCTGGCTCCCGTGGACGTAGGCATTCATCCGAACCATGTTAAATCCTTTGTGTTGTGTGTTTATTACTTTCATTATTTCTATGTGTTTCGTTCATTGTTAATTGCTGCATTACACGATCGTTATTATTTCCGCAACAAGAACAACAGGAGCAATGACAAACTTGCAAATAACTTACTTTTCCTTTTGCTAATAAATTAATTGAGTCTTCAAAGAGACTTCGTTACTCACATACCTTCATATAAATTTAAAAAAAAAAAAAATTAATTGCGAAACTCAAACCCGAAAACACAACAAAACAATTAAAAAAAAAATAAAAAAATAGGGCAAGTGACAAAATCACCACCAAAAAAAAAAATTAAGAAAAAAAAAGTTTTAGAATCAATTAACCAAGTGGTTCTCTCCATTTTTTGTTATGGAGGCAGTAGCTTAAGTCAAATATGTAATGACTTTATAAATCAGTTATTCGATAAATTTAGGATAATTGGGTGGTCTTATGATTCTAAAGAAAATGAAAGGAAGGTGCATTCACCAAATGGGTCATTTAGTAATTTAGGATGTAGGGCAGCGGAGCTAGTGTTTCGAGCCTACGTGGCGGAAGCTTCACCGACCGAGGGGACTGTATCATCAGGTGTGCCTTTTGGTTGGTTCTCTTATAAACTCCTTTCCCTTCCCCTGTTTCGCTCCCAAATTGTTTCACACTCCCTCCTCTCGAGCTCTAGATTCATGTTGTAGTCCTTGCATGGCGCTGTTCCTAAAGCTGTGATCAGACTCTGTAACAGATATTTTCTACTCCAATAACTTCGTTAGCCCAGAAATCATATGCTTAAATTGCTTGCCTCGACATTTATACGCTCTTCTCGGTGATTAAATAAGGATCATATCTTAAGAGCCCGTCGGATCATTATTTCGTCCTATTGAGCTCAAATCACTGAACCCATCAAGTTCAAAACAAGTGATCGATCGCGACGATGGGTGAGACAGATCAAGTGTGTACTGATCCTTCTATCCTTTGTTCTTCTTCATTTTATGATCTTTCTTTTTTTGCTAATCTGTTTTTGGGTTACATGGGTTTTTACTTCATAAAAAAAAGTGATTTTTTCTTATTCTATTTGATTTTTACAGGGATCAGGAGCTGATTACCCGAGTAGCAGTTCATCATCAATGACCCAAGTCAAGAAAAGCTGTGTGGATTGCGGAACAACAAGAACACCTTTGTGGAGAAGCGGTCCGGCTGGGCCTAGGGTAAGTGAATCTTCAATACTTAATTATCTTCTATTTATACTATTCATAATCTATTCAGTTCATCGTCTCTGGTGATTGATCCTTTTCTGATTAGTCGATTTTGTCAATGCTCTGTTTTCAGTCACTGTGCAATGCTTGTGGGATCAGATACAGGAAACAGAGGACGGCTGCTCTGACTTTAAGCAACAAAGGAAAAACTGAGAAGATTAAGAAGAGGGATAGTAGCAGTGGTAGTTCTAGTAATGATTTGGGAGAGAGATTGCTGGTTCTGGGGAGGGAGATGGTGTTGCAGAGAATATTTGGTTCTCAACAACAACAACAACAGAGGAGGAAGCTGGGGGAAGAAGAAGAAGCTGCCATACTGTTGATGACCCTTTCCTCTGGCTCTGTCTATGCTTAGAACAGAGCAACAAGAAGAATAACCAGAATACCTACCGCTCTCTTTAATTGCCTTTCCAATGTCCATCTTTTAACTTTAGTATGTTTTTAATGTTTTTAGTTCTGTCTCACGCTCCGCTACTATTTTTTTTGGGAGACTTGAAGATGATGAATATGGTGATTTTGATAATGAGTAGGTGACAGAAGAACATCAATGGTGAATGCCAAACAGGAAATTATATTAATTAGTCTTCCTTTCAGTTTCATTTCTTCTCTTTCATTGTGTAATTATTTTTCATGCATGCTGTTCTTCAGTACTCTGTCGTTGGTCTAAAGATTTGGATGAAGCTCAAAGATTAGATTTATCTTTTGTCCGATTAAGCTCTGGAAACTGTGTTTGTGTTCTTATTAAGATTAGTAAGATATAAAATACTCGTCTTTTGACTCTTCAAATTATTAATGTTGATATTGATTGAATGATATCAATTTGGATTTCAAGATCAATAATTTTACTTCAGATAGAAAGCAGGAAGCCCAATGAAGTAATGAATTGTATTCATATATTAAATGGGTTGATTAATACTTGAAAGGAGGAGTTAAAAATTTCACATAATTTATTTAATTAGTTAAAAATAAAATTATAAAATTTATAAATTAAATAATACTTCGTTTGACAAATATAAATTTTGTATTAGAATAGGGATATTTTGTATTTTAAATTTAAATGATACATATATTTAAATAAATTTAACCTAATTTTATGTTAAATTCTAGTTGCTAACCATTTAGTGAGAAACATTAAGGATCATTTAGAACATTTGAGGTAGGTAGAACAAATGTTCATAAAAGAAAGAATGATTCTTTCAGAAAGAAAAATCATTTGGAAGCAACCTCAGATAGAATTTTTAGGTTTAAAAGTTCGAGATAATGAAGAGGAGTTTCAACCACATATAGTAGAAATGTTACATGAATTTCTTGATGAATTCAAAGATAGAAGGCAATGTCAATGTTTTCTAGGAGTATTGAATTACATTAGAAAATTTATAAAGGATTTGGTAAAAAAGGCAGTACCCATTCAGAAAAAGGTTTCAGTAAATAATCCTTAAAATTGGACTTCAAAGGATACTGAAGTTGTTAAAGCCCTAGAGAAAGAAGCTAAAAATTTGCCAAAATCAGAATATCTAGACGAAACAGAATTAGATATAATTCTGGAAACCGATGCTTCAGATATAGTATGGGGGTGCGTTTTAAAGATCAGAAAGATCGATAAAATAAAACATCTCAGCAGATATTGGAGTGGATGTTTTAATGGAGTAGAGCTAAATTACCCAGTTCATGAAAAAGAGTTATTGACAGTCCTTAAAGGAATTAGGGCTAATGAACTTTTCTTGAGTAAATCTTTTATCGTTAGAACAGATAGTTCCTATGTAAAGCATTTCATGGGAATTAAGTTAAAACGATGCACTCAAGCAAGATTGGTTAGGTGAAGGAATGAATTACAATATTACTCCTTTAATGTAGAACATATTAAGGGAAAAGATAATATTATTACTGATACTCTAACCAGATATTTAAATTCTTGCAAAACAAATGACGAGCAGTAGCAGCAGCAGTAGCGGCCATATCAGATGCCCAATTTGTCAAGAAAGGCATAAGGTGGCAGATTGCCCAGTTGCCAAATTTGTTGACAAACAAAGGCAAGCATCTTTCAAATCCAAGAAGGAAGACGAAAGAGAAAAATGTGTTTCTCAGAAGAGAGGACGACCAGTACCAGTTCAAGAACAGATGAAGAGAGGGAGTTCATCCAGGAGGGATGAGAGACCAGTAACAAAAGCCACATTTAGTGCTTTGTTTGTAACCAGTTCGGTCACTACAGCACTAAGTGTACCTAGAATCCTAGATCCAGGAAAGGGAGAGGAGAAAAAATACAGAAAAATGAAGAGATCACGATCAATAGAAGTTTTGCTGAAACCAGAAAGGATAAGGAAACAGCTGAAGTCGAAGTAGTCGATATTGATTTAGTTCTTGAAGATTTTCTGTTAAGAACTCTAGAAATCTCAAAAGGAAAAAGGTTTTTGTTAGAAGAGATGATTAATAATTCAGCATTTCCAGCAAATACACCCTTTTCAATCTTTCTTCAGGAAATAGTAGAAATTTTGAAAGAATTTGAATCCATCATTTCAAAATATTTCATAGTCATTAAGAGGGAAAATTAGAAAGCATTAATACAAGTTTATTTAGTTCAAGAAATCTCTTTTTTTTTGAATCTTTGTTTCTATTCCAAACACTAGAGTGTGACGGTTGAAGTTCTGAGGAAGCCCAAGGAAGCTCTTCGGAAGGAGAGCTCGTAGAGGTTCCGCATAGACACCAAGCATACTAGTGGGAGACGAAAGATTACCTATTTCAGCTTCGAACAGGGTTGTAGAAAGAAATCAGGAAGAGGTAATAAATTTGTTATTAATTAATTTTCCTTTCCCCTTTTGTCACTCTAATCTGAGTTTTGAATCCAGTAAGGATTCGCGAGAAATTGGTTTCTGAGTATTTAGTTGGTTTCTGGTTACATCCATATCTTCCTTCTACCCCACTTATCTTGGGACAACAGTCTGAATTCATATAAAGCATGTTCCTTACATCCTGAAACATATGCCTCTGTATAAAATTATCAAGAGAAACTTGATAATTGGAAAGAATTGATATCAAGAAGTATTCTAAAGGTAAATCAGTCGTCTGAAGAAGAAGAAAGTAGTATTGAAGAAATCAAGAAAATATTTTTATGAAGAGGAACCAGATTGGGAGGATTTTCAGAAGCATAGAAAATTCTATGATTTGGTTCAGAATCTGTGGGGAATTTATTTTTTAGAAGTTAGGATGATATCAAACTGTATTTTCTTCTCAGATCATGAAATTTTGATTTCCATTGAAGGAAAGTTTCTCTAAAAATTCGAGGAAGGTAGTTTAGCAGAAATTGCGATTAATGCAAGAAATGTAATTAATCAAATTAAAGATTGGGAGCAGCGTCTTCCTTCAATCCAAGCCATGAAGAGCGATCTTCAGATAGTACTAGCAGAGATGTCAAAAAAGGAGCACGATAAAGAAATCATTAGTGTCCTAAAAGATCTCTAAAGAAGGACGAGATTTTCGCCAAGTGTACAGATTAGATGATAGTCTAGACCCTCATCATATCTCAGGCCAAATTGAGCAGGCTACTCAAGAAGGTCATATTAGACACTTATTGTAATAACCCCAAAAAGGGTTATAAAATATTAGTGGAATGATTCCAAAAAAAAAAATTAATTAATTAATTAATCGGATTTAAAAATAATAATAATTAAAAATTTATTTTTATTTTATTAATAAAATATATTATTAGTAATATTAATTATATATTATTATTATTATTATTATTATTATTATTATTATTATTATTATTATTATTATTATTATTATTATCTCCTGAAGGTTAAAGAAGCTTCAGGAGACTTTTTTTTTTTAAAATTCATTCTTCTTCTTCTTTCTTTCCTTTTATTTTGTTTATTTTTCCTATTGCAACGCAGGAATCTCTCTCTCCTCACGTTCTCTCTCCCTCTCTCCTCGATTTCGTGGCGGATTTTCACCCGATCGAAAATCCGAAGATACTACTGGACTCCATTTGCCGCTGCCGTCATTTCTACCGGAGCGGATCGGTGGTAGGAGCGGCGTAAGCATATTCCTTGGGGTAAGCTATTTTCTCCTTTTTCTTTAATTTTTTACAAAATATAAGCCCAATTGATGAACGGATACCACCATGAGAATCTAGAGATGATTCTCTACAAGTATAGCGGGACGGAATTCTCGTGGGAGTGTCAGGCTAAAACCCTAAATTTGGGGTGCAGAGGTTATTAAGGGGTTTATTTTTAATTAATTAGCAATAATTTAGAAATGCTAAAATATTGAGCATCTGGGGCTGAAGTAGGATTTCTAAAATTTAGGGTCCAGGTGAGCGCCGCGGGTGTAATTTTGAGACTTGCAGGCAAAATTCAGAAAATTAAATGGGGGTGTTAAATAATAGTTTAAATATTAATTTGAGGTATATGGAGTCTAAGGAAGGCTAGATGAGTATTGTTTTGGGGGAAATTAGTTAATTAATCTAGGAAAAAATATAAATTGTAGGAGTTAAATTTCGAGCACAAAGAGCGTGAAATTTTGGGCTCTAGCGAGACTCTCAGTAAACTAGGTAAGGGGAATAAATTATAGCAGTGTTTTTAGAATTATTATTTGAATTAATATGTGAAAGTGGGCATATGATATTTTGTTTGAAAATTATTATGGTATAAATATCAGATAAATTGTGTGGCATTTGAGTGATTTTAAATTGTGGTATTTTGGAGTGTAAAATATAACGATGGGTAATTTCTAAGAAAATATTGAAATGAAAATTATTTTTGTGATTAGTGAAAGATAATGAAATATGGTATTTATATGTGAGTAGAAATGTTTTACTTGAAAAATGAGATTTTGTGAATTACTGATATTAGAAAATAATGAAATATGGTATTTATTTGTGAGTAGAAATTATTTGCATGAGAAATGAATTTGTACAAATTGTTGATATGAGTATTTTGGGAAAATATGAAAAATACGTGAAATATGATATATGATATTACGAGATGATGAAATGTGCATAGAAAATTATGAGAATATTTATATTGAATTGAATTGTGATATATTGGAATATAATTGATGAAATGCCAATACCGCATAATGATTGTGAGTATGTGGTGGTAAACCCTGTTGGATGGTTATGATATTGAGCACGGTACCGTTGTGAGTGGTGTTAGTGCAACCACACAGACTCTTGGAGCGTGTGGCGTGACAGTCGACTGTGCCATTATGTAGGGTTGTTGGGCCCCCTAAGTCCGGATCAGGGTATTAGGCCGGCTAGTCGTACTACAGACGCGATATGTGATATGATATTTGATATAACCGAGTCGGCCAACAGCGGTTAGATCCAGCCTTCGGGTCGCACAACCTTGACCATGGGGGGAAACAAGGCGTGTATAGAAAGATCCTTAGGGTGGCCATGAGTTACAGACGCGATGTTGGTATTTGATACCGATGATACTCATGAGCTGGAAAGTAAAGTGGAAATGAAAAGTGAAAGAATGAAAAAATTGGCTAAAATGAGAAATGAAAGAAAGAATGGAAATTGAGAAATAAAGAATGATAAAATTGAAAAATGGAACCACGTGAGTTAATAATATAAATAATTGAGGTGAAGTAAAACTTTCCGCCTGAGGGCTTACAATAACAACCTCAAAATTTTATCCATTTTTTTTTTAAATATATACAATAAACATTCCTACGCAGCGAAAACATAAATCGTAAAACTATTTATACATAAACTATACAATACCAGAATCCAGAATATATAGACCATACAAAAATATCCCTCTAGTGTCATCTACTCAAAAAGATATACAGCTCTGACAAAAACTCACCCTATAAGCAGAGTGATCTAACTACTTTCTATTCGCGAGCCTGATCTGTTCGCCTAACTGGCTCACCTGAAAAATGGTAAAATAATGGGGTGAGATGACGCTCAGTAACTGGAAATATGTTATTGCTAGTGTGTGACAACTAAGTTAATAATACTTAAAAATAGCAACTGAATTGTAATGTAATAAATAATCTGTAAACCATATCTTTCAAACGTTTCTTTCTTTCCCAATTAAAATATACTGTATTATATGTTTTCTATTTTTCATACTGATAATATATCATACTATTCTCATCATATACTGAAAAACTGTTTTCATACATATAACTATTCTGTATCCCTGGAACTGTGTACGTTATGATTTGACCCCTCATGACAGGGTTATGCGGCCCGTAGGCGGGACTCTATCTGGTCGGCTCTCCAGATAAGTCATCATACTCTACACTACCTCAGCCCGGCCAAACTACATCCTCTCCTAAGCTCGGGACTGACTACTACCTCGTCAAACCGGCCCCCTCAACCCAGTGTACTAGGGAGCTGCATACTCTCCAAGCACGACTGACGGTACCCACCTATTATCTGAGATATGTGGTTACACTCTATCTGTATTCTAGCAATGGTACCGTGCTCTGTAATCTGTATTTGTCTGTGTATCTTTCCTCAGGGATCTGATACTATATACATATATACATATATATACTCTTTTACTATTTTCATCATGTTTCCAAAATTACCGTAACTCCTTCTTTCTATACTATAAATGCTGTAATCTCTGTATATATAACATTCTGTATAAAACTGCGATACACATAATGATTTGAATAAATATGCATACATGTATATGTATATATATATAAATATCTGTTCATGAAACTACTTGTATAAAAACTGTATATGCATGTAAATTTTTCTGTATATGTATATCCTTATCTGTATACTCTGTATAATTTCTCACTGAGATTGAGGCATTATGTATCGCCATCCCTCAATTTGGTATAGTATGATATATTATAAAAACTGTATAAATTTCTTCATCTCATAAAAATCTACTCAAGCCACACAAGCATTTAGACTCATATTCTGAAAATTTTGTATAGTAAAATGGTGTAGTTATGCATCTATAAAATCTCTAATATCATTACAAAAACTCCTAGCATAGCATATTTCCCTTACCTCAACTTTGAAAAGCCCCCTATAAAAATCTGGCTCTATACCCGCAGGGTTCCAAGCCCAACATCCTGAAAACGCAATCCCCCAGAACAAAACATCAGTATTTCTTAGTTTACGTCATTTTCTATAACTGCCAGGAAGTCAAAAACTCAATAAAAGACCTTACCCTGAATTTGGGATGAAATCTAACTTCATTTCCTAGACGATCTGCTCTGGTAAACTTGTAAAAAATTCCACCAGGAGCATCATGGTAGCTTCGGATCGTCGATCCGGCGACTGGTGGGGCCGAAAACGAAGAAAGAAGGGAGAGAGAGTCGTAGGAGAGAGAGAAAGAGGAGAGAGAGAGTGGCGAGAAAAATGATAAAAATCTCAGTTTTCCCATTTTTATACTACCGGATTCGTCGACGAGACACGTCACTTCTTCGACGAATCCTTCATTAAATTCGTTGACGAAGCCCTGTATTCGTTGATGAAATTCAGGCTGCCCCCAGAACCCCTCTTTGCATTTTCTCATCGACGAAACCCTGTGTTCGTCGACGAAATCCTGTGTTCGTCGACGAAGCTTGGCAATTTCCCGCAATTATGATTATTTAATATTATCTCCAAAATGCAATGTCGTCGACGTCGACGAAATCTACGGCCTCCTTCTGTTTCTGTATCTATTTTCTCTTCCTCTTATTATTAAAATATTATTATTCTTCGGGTGACTACACTTACTGAGTAAGGTGAGTGCCCTGATAGGTATTAGATGTGGCCATACGTGGTTGCATAACGCGTTAGGGCAGAGGAAAGCTACCTGTATGGGCGGGTAATCTTCCCTATTATCAGGAACTTCACAGGTAAAAATGTGTTGGAATGATCGATTTTGAGAAATGATTTTTAAAGCTTATAAAAGCTTGTGTTGTATATCTATATGATTATGAGAATGTGAATATCAGTGTATTTTCTCAAATGAAATGATGATTTGAAAAACAAAGTGTATTATAATTATACTCATATGGCCACACACTGTAAATAATTTATTCCTTCTTACTGAAATGTGTCTCACCCAATTTATCTAAATTTTTCACGGAACAGAGGTCGGCCGGGTGATAGAGTTCCGTGATAGTAGGGAGCTGAGACCCTGATACAGAGGGTGAGTTTTTGGACTAGGGGAGATGTAATTCCCCTAGAGTTGAGTAGTTATTTTTAGTATGGGAAGGTAGTGTGAATATTTGTATGTATGTTGATAATTTGGGTTTGTATTCTGACTGATATGTATATACTGTCTTCCGCTATTAGGTTGTATAATAAAATAACTTTTTATCCGGTACCCAATGAGGGTCAGGTCGTATGAATGATAGTAGGATTGTTGACGTGGCCGATTTGTGTGTGTTGTGGATGACGTGATTATTTATTATTGGAAAAAAAAAAATTTGTATGGAAAATCAGGGCGTCACACCTGTCCAAAAACATGTCATATCCCAGGTCTCGTCAAAAGGACGATTCGACGGGTCATATCATTTGTATTTAGTCAAAAGTAGCTGTAGCTTTATTAAAGTTGTGTCGGTATTTTGTTTTGTTTTGAAATGATGAGTCAGTAAAGTATGCGTTGTCTTCCTCTTTTATTAAAGTTGCTCTTACTTTATGGCAAAATAGGTTTTTCTTTAACTTTATGTCAGACATCTGCTTTTGAGAAAACAAGTTAGTGCTTATCCATTAGCGATTGCTTGCCTATTTAAGAGAGTTTCGACCCTGATGTTCAAAGAGAGAAAATTAGAAAGCATTAATACAAGTTTATTCAGTTCAAGAAATCTCTCTCTTTGAATATTTGTTTTCATTCCAAACACTAGAGTGTGACGGTTGAAGTTCTGAGGAAGCCCAAGGAAGCTCGTCAGAAGGAGAGCTCATAGAGATTCCGCATAGACACCAAACATACTAATGGGAGAGGAAAGATTACCTGTTTAGATTGGTTATTCACAATATGGAGTCTTAGGCCTGTATTTTATTTGTTTGATAATGAAAAAGTTAATATATGAAAAAAGAGTATCACAAATAATGTTAATATTATTACAATAAAAATAATAATTTAGGGGTCCAAAATTTATTAAAAAATTAAATTACATTTTTTTTATATTTTAAAATATAATTTTATTTACTATAGTAGAAAAGCCAATATAAAAATAGAGTATTATAAATAATGTTAATATTAGAGACTCTAAAATTTTTGGGGCTAGGCAAGTACTTTAACTGCCCTTAAGGTCAAGCCAGCCTGTCCGGATTAATCATCCGGACCGGAGCAATGAATCTATTTGAAGTTGATCATTTCGTACTGGAAAAGCCATGTATGAACAGATATCCCCACAACATGATTACTTTCCAATCAATCATTTGGCCTTTTTCTTTTCTTTTTTTTTTTTGGCAGCTAAAAGGCAGGAGGGAACTAGACTTTCCCATGCTTCTCGTTGCCTCTGGTTAAACCCTAAAAATTGAAAAAACACAGGCTAGACAAACAGAAGAACAACCGGCCAACGCGTACGGCATCAAAGCGGTCAGAAAGTTGCCAAATCGATAAATCCCGACACGTGTCACCACGCAACATCCCTTCCAGAATATTACAGCAACTTCTTCCCAGTTTCTGTTCCTCCCCTTAAACTCTCTGCTCTGCATCTGCATAGCGTCACTTTCGTTTTCATTTTCATCTTCCCCAACTGAAATTGAAAGCGAAGCAACCTCAAAATATTGAATTAACATGCGATCGAGCTTAGGAATCACATCAAGAAGGTCGTATCGGGCCTTCTTTCAATCCAACAACGCTCACCGCCCGCGGAATCACGACATCGCTGCAATTGCCGCTGTAGAGAGAAAAACAGAGCACAAACCCATCACCGGGAGCCACCAAGAACCGCCGCTTTCGCCCCCGAATCTTCCGTATCCCTCTTCTCCGAGGCTCCAGATCTTTGGGGTTAAGCGGCGATTGGACCCAACTGCGCTGCAGAAGCGCAGTTCGTCGTCAATTGAAGAGGTCAACTGCGTGGGGCTAGACGGCACGCCGGTGGGGGGAGAACGGCGAGAGGTTGAAGACGGCCGCGCCGATGAGGAGCAGATGGTGGAGTACTACAGGCAGCACAAGGCGTCGCCGCTGTCGGAGATAGAGGTGGTGGACACGAGGAAGCCGATCACACAGGCGACCGACGGGACAGCCGGAGACTACGAGGGCAGAGGGGAGGAGCGGGTGGTGGGGTGGAGGCCGGAGCAGCTGGACACGGCGGAGGAGGCGCTGAGGAGGGCCATGGAGATTTGGAGGGAGAACGCGATGCGGGGGGATCCTGATTCTCCGCATGGTAGGGTTCTCAGAGGTCTGCACGGTGAAGTGTAATGGATGATCTTCTTTTTGCAGTTGATGATGATGTACAGTTGTGTTGATGAGTCAAATTGTAAATAGCAAATAATAAATCCTTTGTAATGATTAATCAAAGTATTAAGGCTACATTAATGACGTAATTTTTGAAGAATTTAACAAAAAAGCATAATTATTGCTTTTAAAAAATTATTTAAAATTTGATAGTTTTTAAATATTTTATTTCGTGGTTTAATATTAATTGGATATTATTTTGAGTTTTATATGGTATGGAACAAAATAAATATTGGCTAAATAATTAATTATTTTGCATTCTTATTTTGGTTTTGTTTAGTATTCTCTTTTAATTGAAGTAATTCCTTTATTCTACATTTATTCACTTCATATTTGACTTAATCTTTAATTTAATTTAATATCAGATCGAATTATTTTGAGTATTTTAATAAATTGAATTTGAGTTATAATATTTAAATTGAATATTTGGGTTTGATTAATTTTTTAAATTTTATTATGTATTACATATTAAATATTCAATATTATATATATTAAATATATTTATATTTATATTTAATATTAATTTATAATTAAAATTTAATAAATTTAGGTTAAGTTTGAGTTAATAAATTTGTAGTTAACTTGAGTTTGATTTGAATTTAATATTTTAAATTGAATTTAATCTCAGTGTATTTTTGATTTTATTCTTGAGTGGAAATTTTTTAAGACATGACTTTTCAGATAAGATTGTTCATAGATTGTTGAGAAGAGAAAGGGGAATCTATGCTAATGGAAATATTAACAATAATCTTATTTCTAATTGTCCGTTTTGTTCAAAATTTGAACTGCAAGATGATTTTTTTTATTAATATAAGGAGAAATGGGAAATTAATTTTAAAATTTTAAGAGATAATTTGGAATCTTTGTATAATTGTTTTTTAAGAAAAAAGTGTTGAATATAGTAAGTGTTTATAATTAATGTTTTATTAAAAAAGTGTTGAAAATTTTAAATCGTGTTTAATTATGTTTAAAATAAGAAGCATTTGAATACTTACTTGTTATAGGATAATTTCGGATTACTTTCAAACATATTTTAAATTATAAATAGTGTTATTTTGAATTTATAATTTTATTACTATTACTTTAATTATTTATAATGAAAGTTCAAATATTTTCTATTGAAAAAATAATGCAAAATTATTATTTTTAGTTAACAATAATTTTATGTTAAATATATATTTATAACATATTATTATCATATTAAATTTTGATAAAACAATATTATTGAATACATTAAATAAATTTATAAATAATTTTTATTCTATCCATAATTGAATTATAATAATATGCCATATACATAATAAAATAATATATATTTATTTTTAAATATATTTTAAAATAAAAATATTTAAATTTAAATGAGATTTATAACAAATTCATAATTAAAATTTTAATATTTTTTGTTGAAATTAATGTATTCCCAAGAGGGGAGTGAATTGGGTATTTAAAATTTATTCTTAAGTATGTCCAAATCAACAGCAGTAATACTCAAGCTAGAGTTTGTCTGTATACTCATAAACCCAAATGCGCAGATAAATGTAAGATGCAAAAATTAAATCATGCACAACATTAATAATATAACATACAAATGCAGTAAATAAATTGTGAAAATGTAAAGTGCACACATGATATGTCATCGGGATTCGACAAATTACCTACATCCTCGCCTCAACTTGCAAGCCTGAGGATTATTACTATTGCTCACTTAACGGGTAGAGCGGTACCGTTTACAATTAGGTCAAATTAAATCAAGACTGACCTTAACCTTTACAAACTCTCCTTGCGGGGCGAAAATGCCTTAAGTTAAATTCATAGGGCTGACATCAACCTGATCCTTATGGGTTAGATCAAACCTCCTCAAGCCACGCTTGAAATATAACAATGACTTACAAATTTGTGTACAATGCAAATGCTTTTAAGCAAGCAGATTATGTACCAATACGCAAATGTAATAATCAACGCACATCAATATGATAAGAACTATAAGGTCAGTGCAATATGTGTGCTAACACTCAATCTTAAGTCAATATTTAATCAAGTATAAGAGTGTATTATCAAACTATCTTTGAAATAATATATTAATATACCTCAATCACAAGTAGAGTTTCAAAGATATCCAAATATAATGATCAAATATTTCAAAAATGATTTTCGAAAATACTATGCACAAAAGATATTTGAGTATAAGCTTGTAAAAAATATTTTACTTCACAAATCACAAGACAAGTTTAGGAGTCTTCCAATACAAATGCTAAGACTCACAAGCTAGCAAGTTTTCCCCACACAATGGATTTATTGATTAAATCGGGGGGAAAAACTTTGGGCTAAACTCTCAATTGCAAAGCAATCACACAATCAAAACAATGAGAGTTATAGTTTTGTAGGATCTAAGAGATTTATTACTTTAGGCTTCTGTTATGTAAAATCCTGCACCGAGAGCTCATCCTATGGGATGAGTTTATGTTGCTATTGAACGAAATTATTTGCAGCTGCTTAAAAAAAAGGGAGGGGGGGGGGAAGGGAGTAAATCGTATTTGTTGTTTATAAGAAGGTATTGAATTTTGAATTCTTTATATATTAAAAAAGGTTATGTTTAGGATAGTGACGTTATTCGTCAAGTAGTATTGTAGGATAATATTTATGTGAATCGTACATTTTCTGAATGTTTGTTTTATTGTTTCAGTATTATGATTAGATTAAGTAAAACATTCTTTTAAAGATCTACTTTTGGTGTAATGAAAGTGTGAGGGAAAATTGGTCCATAGAATAAGTGTCATAGTCACACATTCACTACAAAAAATGGTCTTTTTAGTGACGAAAGTATTAGTAACGAAGCAAAAATCGTCACTAATAATGCACTATTAGTGACAAAAAATAAATTCGTTACTAGTAGTTAAGTCATTAGTGACAAAACTCGTATCTGTCACTAATAATGCATTATTAGTGACGGTTTTATATTCATCACTAATAGTTTCGTTAGTAAAAGTAGGTTTTTCCACTCAAACAATCACGCGAAAATATTAGTAACGATTTATCGAACTAATACCCTTTTAGTAGTGACGGTTGTCGACCGTCACTAATAGTCATATTATAGGGATGGTTTTTAAAAACTGTTACTAGAAGTGATCTTTTAGTGACAGCTTTTAGAACCATTACTAAAAACTTTCTCCAAATGTCCCCTTTGCTTCCCTCGTGAAAAATTCCGCGCATTATCCCAAATCCTTACTCTCTCTCGCTCCCTTCCATCCCCTACGTTGCAAAGCCACTGCGTGCGATTCTTCAGAGAGCCACCGTCGCCACTGAACAAGGATAGTCAACCAGTTGTTTGCCACCTATGGCGACCAAACTGGGACCGCCTGCCACTGTGCAGGCTGCCTCGTTGTCGAAATTTCAGGTTTGAGTCGTTTGACCAAGCTTTTTATTTTAGTTTAAAGTTGGAAGTTTTTTTTATTTCTTTTATTTTTTATTTTATGAAATGCACTATTTAGAGTTTTGTTATGGACTAAAATTTGTTTGAGTTAGCACATTTTAGTGTATACTAGCAGTTTAGGCGAAACACACATAAAATGTAGGATTGGAACATTACTAGGGAGACCCCTGCATTTTTGTTAACCATGTTGAGATTCAAAATGTTTATGAAAACTAAGGTGTAGTTCCAAGAAGGGGGGGGGGGGGGGGGGGGGGGGCGGGGGGTGAATTGGATTTAAAAATTTCTTTTACTTATTTTTAATGTATTCTTGACTTCTTGTTGATTTACCAAACACACAATAGATATTCAAAACAAAATTCAATCCACAACCACAATACAAGTACTTAAACAATTAAGTAACCAATCAACCTTTCAATCAACCACACTATCCAAACCAATCAAACACATTCAATTAAGATATACGTTGCAACTTAATGAAAATTCTCAACTTTTTCAACTTGTGTGTGGCCCCGTTGTTAATGGAATCCTTTTGATAATGAATTAACTTTCTCAAAGTATTTTTCAACCAAAACATTCACACTCTTCCCAAAATTCAGAATTCAAATAAACTCTTAATTAATTTATCTTTGGGTGTTAACCAAGTAACGTACTCATGTATGGTTTCTGCAAAGTATGGTTTAACCAATGTACTCCCTTTTGGTTTCCGCAACCCAAATCAAAATTAGAATTTAAGTTTACTTGATTTCCAAATATACGTAGTATATATGATTACCAATTAAACCATCCACACAATTTATTTGTGCTGAAAATAAAGAGTAAAGGAAAGAGAGAGTGAGACTGAGATTTTTATGAGGTTCGGCTTATACCCAGCCTACGTCCTCGCCTTTGGCAAACCACCAAAGGATTCTACTAAATCAGTTCCTTTGCTGGGCGAAACAACATCGTTTAAACACTTCTTTAGGAGGCTAGAGCCCTCCTCTCCAAACGATGTACCCTCGTTCGGTTACTCCTTCAATTAGGCTAGAACTCGCCTCTCTAGGTAATATCCCCTTGCTTAGCCAACGATCCAAGTAACCTTGAACCGTTAATATATACAAGATGTAAATCAAATAGATGTTTTGTAACGACTCGAAGAATAATGGTATTTAAATAATAAAGAGGGAGGGAAATGGAAACTGCAATAGAAGGAGGCAGCCGACTTCATCACGTTGCACTTTTGGATGTAATAATCCAAGGAATTTTCCCATGGCCTCATTGACGAACACAGGGGATTTGTCAATGAGGGTACAGGAGGGTCTCGTCGATGAGGGTATGTTTCATTGACGAGAAGATATCGAGAGGATATTTTGGGCGATTCTGAATTTTGTCGACGAAGGGGAGAGTTCGTCAACGAATTGCTTCTTAGACTCGTCGACGAGATGATGTGGTTCATCGATGAAGGCCGCAGTATAAATAGTGAAACAGTCGGATATTTACGTAGGATTTTCAATAGAAACTCTCTTTTTTCTCTCTCTACGGTCTACCTTCTATCTCTCTTCAATTTCGGCTCTGTAAGTCGCCGGATTGACAATCTGATGCCACCACGACACTCCTGGCGAAGTTCTCTCCAAGTTTACCAGGGTAGATCGTTGGTGAGATTGAGTTGAATTTATCCCCAGGTTCAGGGTAAGGTCTTTTATTCAAAATTAGACTTTCCAGCAGTTATAGGAAATGAAGTAGACAGAGAAATAATGATATTTTTTTTTTCTGGTGAATGTTGTTTTCAGGGAGTTGAGTGGGAAACCCTGTGGGTGTAGGACAGATATTCAGTAGGGGTTTTCTAGTAGTAAGGTAAGGGAAACATGTTATGTTAGGAAACTTCATTATGATTTCAGTACAAAATATAGGTTGTTATCAAATTATTATACAAATTATATATACGGTTTTCAGAGTCTGATTATGATAATATATATTAGTGTGGCTTAATTTGAGTAGAGTATAGTACCGTATTTATACAAACTATGAATACCATGTTTACAGTTTATAAACAAAAATACCATGATATTTACATGCTTATAGAATAAAGGACTTTCAGTATACAGTATACTCAGAAAAATGTATTTCTAGTAATTTTAGAATAATTAGTTTTTCAGTACCATAGTGCCCTGATATTCAGTAATATAGATAACAGTTCAGTTATACAGAAATCAAATTTTCAGTCAGTTAATTTAGAATTTTAGATAAATTTTTATGGGGTTATGGTTATTTCAGAAATCATGGTAGAATAGTATGTTAAAAATATCAGCTACCTATATAGTATCAGACCCAGATGGATCAGATTCAGCAGAACACGGTACCGTAGCTACAGATATTCAGTTCAGAGTGCAACCACTTTACTCAGATAGTAAGTGGTATGAGGTCGATCGTGCCCACGTCGACACAGGCTCTCCATCAGATATGGATTGAGGGGGCCGATCAGACTGTCGGAGTTCAGTTGACTTACCCTGGTTGGCCAACCAGGATAGGTCCCGCCTTCGAGCCGCACAACCGTATCATGAGGGGTTAAATAATGACATACAACCATCTAGGGAAATTTTCTCAAATATTATAAGTATAAGTAGATTTCCAGAAATAGTAGTAGTATTATGAAAAGTAAATTTATGTAGTTTTAATATATGTTATTTATACCAACATTTACAACTTCAGTTATCCATGATATTATTTTTAAATCAGATTATTTATATTGAAATATAATTCAGTAGCCACACACTAGTAATAGCATGTTTCGTCTTACTGAGCGTTGACTCATCCCAATGTTGAATTATTTTTTAGGTGAACCAGCTAGGCAAGCAAAGCAGGCTCGCAGGTAGAGGGGCTGTTGTACTGCCCTTTTTGAGAGTGAGTATTTTTGGGGGGCATGTTTTTGTATACCCTTGGTATCAGTAAGGGTAGTTTTGAGAGAACAGTGATGATCGTATATCATGGGTTGATTAGACGCTCTGGTATTGTAATTTATGTGGTTATGTTTATGTATGTGGCTTTCCGCTGTTTAGGTTAATGTTTGATATTAAAATAGGGAAAAAGATTTTATTTTATTAGCAGGATGTTACAATTTGGTATCAGAGCCTATGTTGCCAGGTTCTGTAGACTTTAGAGTGCAGCGGAAGTAATACCAGAGTATAGGAAATGATTTGAAGTTTGTTCTGTGGTCTGGATACAGGATTTTTCGTGGTGATTTATGTGTTTTTCCTAGGGTGACAATTTCAGAAAAACCATAGTAAACTATCATCAGGTCGTGTGTCTAGGTGGTAGGACTGAATTTTGAGTTAAGATTAGGGAGGGTAGTTAATTATAAGTATAGGATTTGAGTTGAATAAAATGGATTAGGTCTATGCATGAGATAGGATTCTTAAGTGTGTTCTTGTTTTTTAGGATGGACCCAGGAAGCAGTGGCACGAATACTGGGGGAGACAGGCCAGGACCTTCTTGCATGGGTGGTGATACCGATACAGTACTGCGCAGCGTCACCCAGCAGGTGATGGCTGAGTGGCCAGAAGTTTAGGGGAGCGTAACTGTACGATTGAGAAGTTTACTTGGATGAAGCCCCCATCCTTTGCTGGAGGTGTTGACCCAATTGTAGTTGAGAATTGGGTCCAAGACATCAAAGAGACGTTGGCAGTGCTTCCTTATTCGGATGAGTAGAAGGTGGTATTTGTGGAATTTAAACTGACAGGGGAGGCGAAGCGCTGGTGGAGATCAGCGCGACTGATAGAGGAGCAGAGGTTGGTTCCAATACCAGTGACATGGGATTGATTCAAGGAGCTATTCTTCAAGCGATATTTTCCTTTTGTCGTTCGGAGCGCGAAGGCAGCAGAGTTTATGCATCTGGTACAGGGGCATATGACCGTATCTCAGTATGCGGTTCAGTTTATCGAGTTGTCACGTTTTGCTCCACATCTAGCACCCGATGAAGAGAAAAAGGCAAGGAAGAAAGGGACTATGGCAGAACTTGTTTGAGCAGGTAATTAGCTTCAAAGCTCAGACATTTACAGAGGTTGTGGATAGAGCTGCGATCATTGAGAGTGGTATTCAGAGGGGTTTAGTAGCTCAAAGTCAGAGGAAGAGGTCTGTGCCTCAGGGTTTTCAAGTTGGCTTCAGTAGAAGTTCGTGGAGAGGAGGTCGTGATAGAGGAGATCAGAGGCAGACAGTAGGACCTCGGGAGTACTAGGGTATGCAGACCTTTCCAGTGTGCCAGACATGACGTCATTCGGGGGAGTGCTTGGCAGGGAGAGGTGTATGTTACCATTGTGGGAGACCCGACCATATGGCACGTGCATGCTCAGGGCCGCAGGACCAGGTTCCAGCTCCCAGGCCCTATTGGGGAGGATATCAGGCAGGTCAGGGAGGATATCAGGCAGCTCGGGGAGGATATCTCATGCCTCGTGGAGGCTAGCAGAGGAATATAGCCCCAGTGCGAGTTTACGCTCTGATGCCGGGTGATGCTGAGGATTTTACGGATGTGGTGTAGGTACTTTTACTGTTTTATCATATCCAGTTATTGTTTTATTTGACTCAGGTGCTACACATTCATTTTTCTTTGCATCCTACGTTAAATTATCTGGAAGTGAGACCCAATTGTTAGATATGGAATTGTCAGTAGCTACACTATCAAGGTCACTGATATGGTGTTAGAGGGTGCTCAGAGGTTATCTGATAGAAATTTAGGGGAGAGTGCTACCAGCAGACCTGACTGTGTTTGAGATGTGTGGGTTTGATGTAATACTGGGCATGGATTGGTTGGCAATTAATCACGCCAGTATTGATTGTTCTTAGAAGGAAGTAATTTTCAGACCCCCGGGTGAGCAAGAATTCAAGTTTGTTGGCTCTTGTGTACGTGCTCCATTGCAGATAGTATCAGCTATAAAGGTGAGCAGACTGCTCCAAGAAGGAAATCAGGGGCTTGTGGCTTTTGTAAAGGAAGCGTTAGAGAATGAATCGAAGCTCGACAGTACCCCGGTCATACGAGAATTTCTAGATGTATTTTCGAAGGAGCTACTAGGGTTGCCTCTCGCACGTGAGGTGGATTTTTCTATAGATTTACATCTAGGGACAACACCTATTTCTAAGGTTCCCTACCGTATAACTCTAGCTGAATTAGGAGAGTTGAAGGATCAGCTGCAAAACCTGCTGAATAGGGGTTTTATACGAACTGGTGTATCATCATGGGGAGCTCCAGTGTTGTTTGTAAAGAAGAAAGACGGGTCTTTGAGGATGTGTATTGATTATAGAGAAATCAACAAGGTTACTATTAAGAATAAATATCCTCTACCCCGCATAGATGATTTGTTTGATCAGCTCCAAGGTACACGAGTATATTCCTAGATCGACCTCAGATCAGGGTATCATCAAGTGAGAGTAAAGGCAGAGGACGTTGCAAAGACAGCCTTCAGAACTAGGTACGGGTACTATGAATTTCTTGTTATGCCTTTTGGTCTGACGAATGCCCAGCTGTGTTCATGGATTTGATGAATAGAGTTTTTCACCAGTATTTAGATTAGTTTTTGATGGTTTTTATTGATGATATACTGGTATACTTGAAGAATTCTGAGGATCATGAGGTGCATTTGAGGCAGGTATTGCAGACACTCAGGGAAAAGAAGCTTTATGCTAAGTTTAGTAAGTGTGAGTTATGGCTTGAGCAAGTTGCATTTTTGGGCTATGTGATCTCAAGAGATGGTATTTCAATAGATCCCAGCAAAATTGATGCAGTGGTGAATTGGGTCAGGCCGAAAAATATGCAAGAAGTTAGAAGTTTCTTGGGACTGGCGGGCTATTACCGTCGGTTTGTTGAGGGGGTTTTCAGCTTTGTCAGGGCCTCTCACACGTTTAACCAGGAAAAATGTTAGGTTTGTGTGGGTTGAAGAATGTGAGTAAAGTTTCCAGGAACTAAAGCAGCGCTCGTCACTGCACCAATTCTGACGATTCCATCAGGAGGTGATGGGTATGTGATTTACAGTGACGCGTCTTTAAAAGGGTTTGGTTGCGTACTAATACAGTACGGTAAGGTGGTTGCGTATGCTTCTAGACAATTGAAAGAATATGAAAAGAACTATCCTACTCAAGATCTAGAATTAGCTATGGTTGTACACGCACTAAAGATCTGGAGACATTACTTATATGGTGAGAGGTGTGAAATATTTTCTGATCACAAAAGCCTAAAGTATTTCTTTACACAGAAAGAGTTGAATATGCGGCAAAGGAGGTGGTTAGAACTCATCAAGGATTACGACTGTACCATCAGTTACCACCCAGGTAAAGCCAATGTGGTGGCTGATGCTTTGAGCCGTAAATCAGAGGATACAACACTGCTAGCAGCAGTAGTTCAGCACTCAATTCAGATGGACTTGGAAAGGCTCGGCATGGAACTAGTAGCAGATGATCCTTAAGTGTTCATGGCCAGTCTGGTTGTACATCCTACACTTTATGAAAGGATTAAAGCTGCTCAAGGGAATGATCCAAAATTGGTAGAAGTGATAGCCAGAATACAGGATGGTCAGGGGGAAGAATTCAGTATTTCTAACGATGGGGCTTTAAGATTTCGCACTAGATTGTGTGTGCCTGCAGATGATAGCATTAGAAGGACGATTCTAGAAGAGGCACACAGATCTCTATACACTATTCATCCTAACAGTACGAAAATGTATAGGGATCTGCGAGAATATTTCTGGTGGAGTGGCATGAAGAGAGAAATAACAGAATTTGTGCAGCTGTGCTTGATGTGCTAGCAGGTTAAGGCTGAGCACTAGAGGCCAGCTGGTCAGTTGCAGCGACTTTTCATTCCTCAATGGAAAGGGACCACGTATCCATGGATTTTGTTACTGGGCTATCGCTAGCGTCCCATGGTTAGAATGCCATCTGGGTAATTGTTGATTGGCTGACAAAGACAGCTCATTTTCTGCCCATTAGAGTTGGCTACCCTATGAACAAGTTAGCAGAGATTTTCATACAGGAGATTGTTCGACCCCATGGAGTGCCGATATCTATAGTCTTGGACCGTGATACACGTTTTACATCGCGATTCTGGAGGAGTTTGCAGGAGGCGTTGGGGTCTCAGCTAGCATTTAGCACCGCTTTCCATCCTTAGATAGATGGTCAGACAGAGAGAACGATTCAGGTACTTGAGGATATGTTGCGGGTGTGTATATTGGATTTTGGGGGAAGCTGGATTTAGTATATGCCATTGGTGGAATTTTCATACAACAACAGCTATCAAGCTAGCATAGGGATGGCTCCTTATGAAGCACTTTATGGTAGGAAGTGCCGTTCCCCCTTATACTGGAGTGAGCTGGGTGAGAGGCGAGTTTTAAGGCCAGAGATAGTTCAGTAGGTGTACGATAAAGTTCGACTCATTCGAGATAGAATCAGTGCAGCATAGAGTCGGCGGAAAAACTAGGCGGATACTCGCTACTGGGAACTGGAATTTGAAGTCGGTGATGATGTATTTTTGAAGATAACACCACTGAAGGGTATCATAAGATTTGAAAAGAAGGGTAAGTTGAGCCCTAGGTTCATTGGCACGTTTGAGATACTTGAGAAAATTGGGTTAGTGGCCTATTGGCTAGCTCTACCACCATCTTTATTCAGGATTCACGACGTGTTTTATGTCTCTATGTTAAGGAAATACGTCTCAGATCCTTCCCATATCATTAGTTATGCAGAATTGGAACTCAGTGGTGATGTAGCATACGAAGAAGCTCCGGTGCGGATCCTAGATAGAAAAGAACAGGTGTCTCGCAGCAAAAGAATACTGTTAGTGAAAGTTTTGTGGATGAATCATGCGGTAGAAGAAGCCTCGTGGGAGCTTGAAGATGAGATTAGACAGAAATATCCCCACTTATTTAGTGAACACAACGGTGATGTATAGATTAGGGTAGTAGTAATTTTATTTTGTTTAGTATAGTGTAATTGTAATATAGTGTATAGGATAAGTAATATTTTAGTTTTGGGGGAAATTTTTCTTTTATAGTTGTAATCTCCCAAAACTACCTATGTAACCACGGTATTCCTCCACCATAAGTGAGGGCAGGTAATAAAATAAGTAGACTGTTTTGCCTTTAAAGGATGATGAGTTATATGAATAGTAAATTTCAAGGATGAAATTTCATAAGAAGGGGAGAATGTAACGACCCGAAGAATAATGGTATTTAAATAATAAAGAGGGAGGGAAATGGAAATAGTAACAGAAGGAGGTAGCCAACTTTGTTGATGAACGCTTTGCTTTCGTCAACGACGTTGCACTTTTGGATGTAATAATCCAAGGAATTTTCCCATGGCCTCGTTGATGAACACAGGGGATTCGTCGACAAGGGTACAAGAGGGTCTCATCGACGAGGGCATGTGTCATCGACAAGAAGATACCGAGAGGATGTTTTGGGCGATTCTAAATTTTGTTGACGAAGGGGAGAGTTCATCAACGAATTGCTTCTTAGACTTGTCGACGAGATGACGTGGGTCGTCGACGAAGGCCGTAGTATAAATAGGGAAACCCTCAGATTTTTACACAGGATTTTCAGCAGAAGCTCTCTTCTTTCTCTCTCTACGGTCTCCCCTACATCACTTTTCGATTTCGGCCTTGTCAGTCGCTGGATCGATGATCTGATATCACCACGACGCTCTTGGAGAAGTTCTCTCCAAGTTTACCGGGGCGGATCGTCGGTGGGATAGAGTTGAATTTCTCCCAAGGTTCAGGGTAAAGTCTTTTATTCGAAATTAGGTTTTCCAGCAATTGTAGGAAATGAAGTAGATAGATAAATAACGATGTTTTGTTCTAGTGAATGTTGTTTTCAAGGAGTTGAGTGGGAAACCCTGCGGGTGTAGGATCGATATTCAGTAGGGGCTTTCCAGTAGTTAGGTAAGGGAAATATGCTATGCTAGGAAACTTCATTATGATTTTAATATAGAATATAGTTTGTTATCAAATTATTATTCAAATTATATATATGGTTTTCAGAGCCGGATTATGATAATATTTATTAGTGTGGCTTGAGTTGATTAGAGTACAGTATCGTATTTATACAAACTATGAATACCGTGTTTACAGTTTATGAACAGAAATACCATGATATTTACATGCTTATAAAATAAAGGACTTTCAGTATACAGTATACTCAGAAAAATATATTTCCAGTAATTTCAAAATATTCAGTTTTTCAGTACCATAACGCCCTGATATTCAGTTATATAGATAACATTTCAATTATACAGAAATCCAATTTTCAGTCAGTTAATTTAGAATTCCAAATAGATTTTTATGGGGTTATGTTATTTCAGAAATCATGGTAAAACAGTATGTTAAAGATATCAGCTACCTATATAATATCAGACCCTGATGGATCAAATTCAGTAGAGCATGGTACCGTAGCTACAAATATTCAGTTCAAAGTGTAACCACTTTACTCAGACAGTAAGTGGTATGAGGTCGATCGTGCCCACATCGGGGCATGCTCTCCATCAAATATGGATTGAGGGAGCCGATAAGACTGTTGGAGTTCAGTTGACTTACCCTGGTCGGCTAGCCAGGATAGGTCCCGCCTTTGGGCCGCACAACCCTATCATGAGGGGTTAAATCATGACATACAGCCATCTAGGGAAATTTTCTCAAATATTGTAAGTATAAGTAGATTTCAAGAAATAGTAGTAGTATTACGAAAAGTAAATTTATGTCGTTTTAATATATGTTATTTATACCAACATTTACAATTTCAGTTATCCATGATATTATTTTTGAATCAGATTATTTATATAGAAATATAACTTAGTAGCCACACACTTGTAATAGCATGTTTCGTCTTACTGAGCGTTGACTTATCCCAATGTTGAATTGTTTTTCAGGTAAGCTAGATAGGCGAGCGAAAGTAGGCTCGCAGGTAGAGGGGCTATTGTACTGCCCTTTTTGAGAGTGAATATTTTTGGGTGGCATGTTTTTGTAAACCCTTGGTATCAGTAAGGGTAGTTTCGAGAGAACAGTGATGATTGTATATCGTGGGTTGATTAGACACTCTGGTATTGTAATTTATGTGGTTATGTTTATATATGTGGCTTTTCGCTGTTTAGGCTAATGTTTGATATTAAAATAGGGTAAAAGATTTTATTTTATTAGCAAGATGTTACATGTGTACAAAGAATGCTCACACAAAGAGCTGATTAGTACAAGTTAATTATGAAGCTCAAGAAGATATCGCCGTAAGCCTTCTTTCTAGGTTGAAAGAATTAAGAGTAGACTCAGAATTTTCTTGATAAATTCATAGGAAATCTCAGTAGTGAAACTTAGAAATTGATTGCACAAGAAAACTTTGAGAGAATTGGGAGATTTGAGAGCAAAAAAGCTTGTTTGTTGTATTTTCTTGGTGTAATTAATCCTTAGCCTTGGGGGGTTATTTATAAATGATAAATCAAGTTTATTTCATGTTCCCCAAGTGGCCTGGAGTGTTTCCCAAGTTTATAGAAAGTTTGGAGCACAATAACTATAAGTATGAATTTAAAAAATTTTAAAAAATAAGTCCGTTAATAGTGTTCAGACGACTGAAGTCTCGGGTTCAGTCGTCTGAGGTGGTTTTGCCTCTTTAGAAAACGTTCAGAAAAATCTTCAGAAGACTGAACTTAATCTTCAGTTGACTGAAAATATTTTTCTCGACGTCTAAAGTTACACTTCAGTCGTCTGAAGTGGCAATGTCTGCTATTCAATAATCTGAAGTTCCGCCGTGAACAGTGTTCAGTTTGCTGATAGCTTTGACCCCATTTCAGTATTGTGGTCATAACGTTTTTTGTACAACTCCAAATTATTTTCTTAGTTTCAAAAGAAAGGTAATAAAAAAGCCTACAACTTTCATATTAAACACGTTTTAAAATAAGGAGTTTTTGATAGAGAAAAATGTACCTCAATGCGGATGTAGAAAAAATGACAGCATTTGGAAAAACCTCTTTTTGATACTTTTCATTCCAAAAATAATTTTAACCTTTTTGAAATATCTTTTGACCTTATAAAAATATTTTTCAAGTATTTTAAAAGGTATCTAGGTTCAAGAAATTAACCTAAGAGTTTCTTGTATCCATATTGAAATCGAATGATATACTTACATAAAACTTCCATAAGATTCCTTCAACTCTTGAAGTCTTCATGTATGTCCTTGCTTTGAATCCATCTTTTCTTCAAGCTTTCAATGCACTTTAGGCTTTTAGTAAGTTCACTTTAATATGCATGCTCTCATAATCTTCAAACTTTATTTAAATCATCTTTTAAATCCATGCTTTCACATTTGTGATCTTTGTGAGTTCTGAAATATCACTACTCAACCAAAAATGTTAAGTTCCACTTATTTGTTAGCATCAAAACAAGATTTAAAGTCTTGTAAGGCTAATAATCTCTCCCTTTTTGATGATGACAAATAAGGAGTAAAAATTTGAGTAAACCTTAAAAAGGCTCTCTCTTTCAATAAGCATCATCTTAATAATTTTTGCAATCTCAAGGTCATTTAAAAATATTTTCACGTATCATGCTCATATATCAAAATCACATTATTCTATATTAATATCAGTCAATATCAAATACTTATCCTCCTATACATATATATATATATATATATATATATATATATATATCATGCTCGTAAATTTTTAATATCATGCTCATTTTTTGCCGCCCAAAACTTCTCCCCCTTTTGACATCAATCAAAAAGAATAAGACTTTAAGTACTAAGGCTATGAGCAACCATAAAAAGTATAGTACTTTAAACTTCAGCATGCATAATAATTCATGATACCAATTATTTATTCCATGATTCAAATTTAATAATTAGGGAATAAACATAATACAAGCAATAAGTCATAATACTCCTCCTAAATTTAATACATTCAGATTTGATACCAATTATGCTTTTAAGTTTGTTATCCATGCTTCATATATTGATTCATATCCTGTATGTTCTCGTGAACACAATCATCAAATATCAATATTATGTTATCATCAATATCATAACATGCTCATGAGTTCAATTATGCTCGTCATTCTTAAATATCAATTTGTGATACCAATTGAGCCTTCTAAATTGTGATACCAATTAAAATTTTTAAAATGTGATACCAAAAATAATTTATAGATACCAAAGCTAATATCACATCATGCATAGTTCATGGATAAAAATATCATTCATAGCTCATGGATACCAATATAAAGAGCAGCATAAGACAAATTTATCCACTTGATTTATTATTAGCATGCATAGTCAAAAATTAATTTTATATCAAGATTCATGCTCATGCTCAAACTCCATACTTCTTATATCAAGATTTAGCTTCATAATCATGCTCAAGTTTGCAATATAATGAGCCATACATTATTAATATGAGTCAAGTCATGATTATACATGTAGTATATATAGCAAATTAGCACAACATATATTTCATTTCCATTTGCTTTGTCATATTGCTCAAGTTGTCTTCAAGTATCTCTCATTCTTAAAATGTTTCTTATCAAATTATTCATGTAATATGCTTGATTTTTGCTTTCATATGAATTTTCTTTCCAAATTTTAAAACTCTCTATTTTAAGCTTGTATGAATCATCCTATGATTTTGACCAACAATGTTATTTGTGTTTTTATTTGTTCTAATAAATTCTTTGAGATTTTTAAGGCCTTTTATCTAGGTAACCATACTTTCTTGGGTCCAGAAGGTTTCATAAGACTGATTTTTCTTTTATTCTCCATATTTGTTTAATTTTTACATCCTTTCTCTTTAATGGACATTCAAACTTTATATGACCCTTTTTCTTACATTGATAGCATATGGTGTTAGTGTAAGCATTAGAAGATGTGCTAGCATAATCTTTGGATGCTTTTGAAAAATATCCCATGTAAAGATTCTTTTTCTTTTTATTTTCAACCCCATTAAATCCAATGCCTTCTTTGTTTAAGGTCATCCTTTGTGAGCCTATCATTTTGTCAAAGTTTTCCTTTCCTTTTTTGAAGTTGTAAATGATCTTTTCTTTATCTTTGTAATGAACCCACTCGAGATGGTGAAGAACTCAACACAATTTGTAATGAACTCAAGAGAGAGGTAATGCCCTATTGAATGAATTACTTGCAGGAGAACGAGATTACAGAAATGAACCGAATTGAATAGTGCAATGCATACAAGGAAATTGAAATAATGACGAACATGTTGGTTGGTTCGAGAGAGCCACTCTTTAGAAACAGAAAACAAATTGATTCCAATTTTCTAACAGACCCCTATTCTTGCTGACCCGTAGCTTTATACGTAGCAAACTCTAACTAACGACTTTGGAATACCCCATGCGCTCTACTACGTTTGGCCCCTTAACACTTAAGACAATAATAAGCCGTTAAGGGAGTTCGGCCCAACACCTAGCCTAGCTGCCATGTGATCCATGCCTCGGCCCACGATGACTCGGGCTGCAAAGAGCCGACCTGCGAATGGCCGACCCACCCCAAGCCCCTCACTCTGTTCGGCCTCTTTTGACGACCTCAGCTTAGAACCATATGTCCGAGCTTCTCTACGACCATTCGTTCCGTCTGAGCCCCTCAAGCCTGCTGTTCGAGTTCCCCTGGGACCAGCAGTTCCATCTGAGCCCCTTAAGCCCTCTGTTCGAGCTCCCCTGCAACGAGTCACCTTGTTTGAGAGCCTCAACCTACTCGGCATCTTCTACCTAACAATCTTCTCGAAGCCCTTCTGTTTGAGTTTCCTGGTGAAAAGTGATCTTGTCCAAGCCCCTCGATCTGCTTGGATTCCCCTCTGGTTGTCGACTTTGACCTTATTCATGACAATACCCTCCCCTTCAGAGCACCTTGTCCACAAGGTAAGGGAATTTATCCTTCATCATGTGGTACCACTCCCATGTCGCCTCTTCCTTCTCTTGTCCCTCCCACTGAACCAGTATCTCAGTTGCCGAAAGGTTCCCCCTTTCTTTCATACGTTACTCTAAGATCTCTTCTGGCTCTAGGTTGAGGATTCTATGGGAATCTGTGGGGGGCAGTTGTGGGTTTACTTGAGTGGATGCCCCAAGATGTGGCTTGAGCTGAGATATATGAACAATCGGATGGATCTGGGTTTCCTTTAGGAGTTCCAGTTGGTATGCTACTTCTTTGATTTTTTGTACCACTTGAAAGGGTCCGTAGAATCTCGGTGACAATTTCAGGCTCCACCGAACTGCCACGGTTGTTTGCCGATAAGGTTGGAGTCGAAGGTAAACCCAGTCGCCCATTGAAAACTTTCGTTCCCTTCTCTTTAGATTAGTATACTTTTTCATTCGCTGTTGCGCTTGTTGCAAGTTATGTTTAAGGAGATCTAGGGTGACCTCCCTGTCCCTGAGGTACTCGTCTACCATCGCCACCCTGGTGGTCCCTGGAATATAGCTGAAGAGGTGTGGTGGTGGTACACCATACACAATCTAGAAGGGGGTAGTTTTTGCCGAGGTGTGGTAAGATGTATTGTACCAATATTCAGCTAATGGTAAGTGCTTCACCCATTTTTTTGGTGTGTCTCCCACAAAACACCTAAGGTATCCTTCCAAGAACTTGTGTTAGCATTGGTGTATTCCCAAGAGGGGGGTAAATTGGAATTTAAAACTTTTTCCTAGATTTGACCTAAATAGCAACAGTACATTCACAACCTATGGTTTGCCTATGCAGTTCCAAATGTGCAGATAAGTATAACGTGCAGAAATTAAAATCATACGCAACATTCACCAACTATAACATACATGTGCATGAATGTAAATTGCAGAAAGATAAACAATGCACACAAGATATGTTATTGAGGTTCGACCAACTGTGCCTACGTCCCCGCCTTGGCTACACTAGCATAAGGATTCCACTAATGCTCACTTAATGGGTGGAGCGGCACTTAATACAACCAAGTCAATTAGCACAGGGTTGAGTTTAACCTTTACAAATTCTCCTTGAGGGGCAGAGGAGGCCCTAGGTCAAATTCATAGGGCTAATCCCAACTTGATGCTTCCAAGTTAGATCAAAGCCCCTCAGGCCACGCCTGGAAATACAACAGTGTTCTTCACAATGTAACCGATACAGTGATTATGCTTCTCAAGTAAAGTAGATATGTACCCAATACACAAAGTATAATCAATCAACCACACATCAACAATATAGGTAAATGTAAGCTCAGTGATGTGCATTTTAGTGCAAGCTACACTCAACAAGATACGATCGCTTATATGCTCAAGAGTGTTCTAATCAAGTTATTTCTTTGAAACAGTATATATCAAATCTCAATAATAATTAGGGTTTGAAAGATGCTAATCAAATATTCAAACTATCTCAAAATATTTTCCTTCAATGTAATGAGCACAAAAGTAGTTTGAAAGATATTATAGCTTGTAAAAATATTTGCACAACAAAAGTAAAGCTATTGGAATCTTGCAATGACAATGCAAAGATCCTTAAGCTACTGAGTTTATCCCAACACAAGATTTATTATATTCAAATCTGACGGATAAACTTTGCTAACTCCCCAAAAATTAATCAATCAATCGCACAAGCACACTAGGAGTATTAGCAATACTAGCACAACCAATATACTCTCACAATACTAAAGTGTATTAAGGAAATAGAAATTTGAGAGTATTTGGACAAAAAGAGTATTTTTAAAAGAGAGGATTTTTGGCTAATCTCACTCTAATCTTGCAAATGAACCCATATTTATAGATAATGTTAAAAATATAACCGTTTGGGACATGTTGGGAATTATTAAAAAAATTCAAAATGTTTAAACACCATTAACCCACATAACCCAATTTTACCGCGGTTAAATAATTTTTAAATTGCCAAGGTTCGGGTGGCTGAACTGAGGTTCGGTCGCCCGAACAGATGTAGTAATAAAAGTAATTTAAATGAGTTCGGTCGCTCGTGTCTTGGTTTGGAAGCCCGAATCAAAATTAGTAGCATTTGTTCGTAGGTTTGGGTGCCTAGTCCTAGGTTCGGTAACCTAAACTCTTGTGTTCGGTCGCGCGGGCCTTATTTTGAACTAAAAGGTTCGGGTGCCCAGGTTGGTGAAAAGCACTCTGAGATGGGTTTGGTCGCCCGAGGGCGATGCGCTTGTTTCTGGTTCGGTCGCCTGAAGCCTGGTCAACTTGCTGACTTGTCAGCGATTCGGGCACCCGATGTGTTTTGAACACCTAGGGTTCGGTCGCCCGAACTCTCATAAAATCCCTAATAATATTCAATTTTAGCACAAATTTAACACTCATATATATTATATGATATGTGTGTGAGTGTTGGGACCTAGAGTTACGCTAAGGTCTTTTCAAGGGCCATTTTGAGATAGTCCCAAAAATTCGTCGTCGGTCGACCGAAGGGTGTCCTAAGGTCATTCGGTCTTTATGGTAACTCTGTGGCATTTTTAGCTTACAAATCCTACATGCATGACATATAAAGATTATTATAGACCTTTGAAATGAAATTATTACAGACCCAAAATATAACATGAATTACAATATAAAATAGATCGTCTAGGTCTTCAGTCTTCAAGTTTTCACGTGCCATCAAATGATCAAGCTAATATGAACCTGCACACAAACTTGAAAGCTATCAAATACAACAAGTATTTGTCATTATCAAAACCGAGTGTGACCTATCAGGTCAGCAACTTGTTCACCACCTTTGTTTGGCCGTTGGTCTGTGGATGGTAAGCCGTACTGAATTTCAGTTGGACTGCTTCTAAACTAAAGAGTTCTTGCTAGAATTTACTTAAAAATGTGGTTCCCCCGTCGGAGACAATTGATCTTGGCATGCCATGTAACTTTAAAATGTTCTGCATGAAACTATGTGCTACATGACTTGCTGTGTATGGATGACTTAGGGGTAGGAAATGAGCATATTTATAGAGACGACCCATCACCACTAAAATGACGTCTTTCCCATGTGAATTGGGGTAAATCTTCTATGAAATCCATGCTGAGATCTGTCTACACCTCTCCTGGGATGGGAAGTGGCTGTAGTAAGCCCACCAGGTAAGTATTTTCCCCTTTCATTTGCTGGCAAATGGGGCATTCCTTGATGAACTACTTAACTTCTCTCTTCATGCCATTCCAATAGACATCTCTTTTGGCTCTCTGAATTTTTTTTTCCTATTCCTTATGCCTTGCTACTGCATTGCCATGAAATGTTTGTAATACTTGTTGCTTGATCTGTTCCTTTCGGCCTGTAAACAGCTTGCTTTTGTATAATAAAAACCCATCCCTCAGAGTGAACCCTTCTGCTGGTGTGCCCAAATGAACTTGTTGCCGGATAT
The DNA here is from genome assembly GCF_029873635.1 of Malania oleifera. Taxonomy (NCBI): domain Eukaryota; kingdom Viridiplantae; phylum Streptophyta; class Magnoliopsida; order Santalales; family Ximeniaceae; genus Malania; species Malania oleifera. The sequence goes on along the minus strand of NC_080421.1, from coordinate 105,916,033 downwards.
TTTGTATTTTAGCGTCATCGGCGTACGAGGCTTTTAAATCTTCAATCCACCCAAGAGTGGGGAAAGAAATAACCATTATACTTGCCTCATTGTTTGTTGCATGATCGTCTGTTGGGCTAAGAGTGTCACCTTCTGACTCTTTTCTGGATAGAGCATCTGCTACTCGATTCTCTTGTCCCCTTTTGTACTGTACTATAAAATCATATCGCAATAGTTTAGTGATCCACTTCTGTTGCACTGGAGTACCCATTCTTTGTTCCAACATGAATTTTAAACTTTGCTGATCTGTTTTGATAATGAATGGCTACCCTAAGATATCGGGTCTCCACTTCTTAACTGCTGTCACTAAAGCTGCCAACTCTTTCTCATAGGTTGACATGAGAAGGGTTTTGCCCTTCAGGGCTTGACTGAAGTAAGATATTGGTTGCCCTTGTTGCATGAGTACTGCCCCAATCCCCTTGCCTGATGCATCACATTCAACTGTGAATTTCTTCGTGAAGTCTGGTAGGGCTAGAATAGGGGGAGTAGACATTGCCTCCTTTAGTTCCCTAAAAGCCTTCTCAGCTTCCTCATTCTAGTGGAACCCTTTTTTCTTAAGTAAAATGGTTAGGGGCTGTGGCTATGGCTCCATACCCCTTAATAAATCTCTTGTAATACCCGGTAAGACCTAGGAATCCTCTTAGAGCTTTGAGAGTCTTAGGTAAAGGCCAATCAATCATAGCTTGTAATTTGGAGGGATCTTCTCTCACCCCCTTACCCGAGACCAAATGTCCTAGATGCTCCACCTCTCGACAACCAAATTTGCATTTACTTCTTTTGGCAAACAGTTGTTGATTGAGTAGAATTTGCAAGGCCATTCTTAGGTGTTTGAGGTGTTCTTCCATAGATTTTCTATACACCAGAACGTCGTCAAAGAAAACTAGAATGAATTTTCTAAGGTGTGGTTAGCATACCTCATTCATCAAGCCTTGGAAGGTTGATGGTGCATTGGTCAGCCCAAAGGGCATCACGAGGAACTCAGTGTGCTTCGTGTGTCCGTAAAGCGGTCTTAGGGATGTCCTCTACCTTTACCCTTATCTGATGGTACCCGGATCTCAGATCTAGTTTTGAGAAAACCTCAATCCCAAGTAGCTCATCCAACAACTCTTCAGTTATAGGCATAGGGAATTTATCCTTAATGGTAACCTAGTTCAGAGCACGATAGTCCACACACATTCTCTAGGTGCCATCGACCTTTCTTACCAACAAAACAGGAGAGTAGTAAGGACTATGGCTCGGTCTTATGGTCCCTAACTCCAATAGCTCCAGAACAATCCTTTCTATCTCTTCCTTTTGAAAATAAGGGTATCTATAGGGTCCTACACTGTTGGGAGATGTTCCCTCTTTAAGAGTGATCCCATGGTCACATGACCTAATGGGCGGTAATCCCCTAGGCTTTGCAAAGACTTGCTGAAATTCATCCAAATGGGAGGTTAGAGGCGGGGAGATGCTGTTTATTGCCTCTTCTTTTATCCCTTCCAATGGTTGTAGCAGGGTTCCCTTCCTCTCCAAGTGGGAGAGTTTTCCCTCCACTTCTTCCTCCATTAACCCCTGAGAAGTGAATCCTTTCAAACAAACTGTTTTGCCATTATGATGGAACTTCATAGTAAGTTCTACAAAATTCCACATGATTTCGCCCAGCGTATTGAGCCATTGAATTCCCAGTACAATATCACATTCCCCCAAAATCAGGGAGTACATATCAGCTTCAAATCTAGTCCCTTGTACCACAAAGCTCAGGGCTGGGCATCTTCCCTCACACCATATCTCTTCTCCATTAGCTACTTTCACCTTCACTTTCTCACCACTATCCAAGGTCAGCTTAAGTCTCCTGACCAGAGCTGGATCAATGAAGTTGTGAGTGCTGCCTAGGTCTACTAGTATCACAAAGGATTGTCCCCTAAAACAACCAACTACATTCATTGTTTTAGAGTAAGGGGATCCCGTTAGGGCGTGTAGGGTAATTTCCACTTTGTCCTCTCCCGATTGCTGCTCCACCCCTCCTTCTCCCAGGCAATCATGCCATATGACCTCAGGGGGTTCCTCCTTCTCGTTAAAACAGTTGAGCTCATTTCCTTCCAACAATAAAAGTTTAGCAGCCCCACATTTATGCCCTGGATGCCATTTGGCATCACAATTAAAACATAACCCTTTTTTTTTTTTTTTTTTTTTTCTTTTATCTATTTTGGTGAGTATTTGTAGACCTGGGTGTTGGGTTTGGCTACTGGTTTGGTCACAACCAGGTGATGAGATGGGGTAGAGTGCTTGGGTATGATATACCTCTTAGTTTCTAGGAGGTTTTCCTCTTGTATCCGGGCCTTGCCATAAGCCATATAGACATTGATTTGGTTTAAGAGTTTCACTGTCCACTTGATCTCCTCCTTTAATCCCCCTATGAACAAACTAAGCCAATGGCCCTCATCAAGGTCTCTGACTCTATTGGAAAATTCCTCGAACTGTTCCTTGAATGAGGTTACATTAGAGGTTTTTTTTAGGTTTGATAATTGCTCCAACAGGTTGTCATAAGGAACGACCCTAAATCGGGTATGCAACGCTCTTTCGAATGTCTCCCAGCTTGTTAATAGACCAGACCTCTCCAAGTCTTGAAACTAGATTGAGGCCTTGTCCTCCATGTGGAAGGAGGCCAACAGAACCCTTTGATGGGGGGGGGGGGGGTTTCATGAAATAGGAAGAAATGATTGACTCTATAGAGCCAACCTGCTGGATCCGAACCATTGAATTTAGGAAAATCAACTCTCACCATTTTAGTTTGAATACCTACTTTGTCTATAATGTGTCTCTCCCCATTGAAGCTCTCACAATGTTGGTATTCGAACTCAAGGCTCTATGTCTTTTTTGGCCCTTCCAGGTCGAGTTTCTGCTTGCTGAGTAGCTTCATAGCATCAGAGAGAGCTCCCAACTATTGAGTCACGGTGATAAGTAGCTTCTGCTGTTTTTCTTGAGTGATTTACATCTCTTGTTGAGCTTTCTAATGCTCTTCTTGTGACCTCTTTAGGGCAACGATGGACTTCAACGTCTGGTTCATGCGAGTTCCCTCTCCCATGGTGGTAGGAGTTTGGCTCTGATACCAATTGTAATGAACCCACTCGAGATGGTGATGAACTCAACACAATTTGTAATGAACTCAAGAGAGCGGTAATGCCTGATTGAATGAATTACTTGCGGGAGAATGAGATTACAAAGATGAACCGAATTGAATAGTGCAATGCATACAAGGAAATTGAAATGATGATGAACATGTTGGCTGGTTCGAGAGAGCCACTCTCCAGAAACAGAAAAAAAATTGATTCCAATTTTCTAACTAACCCCTATTCCTGCTGACCCCTAGCTTTGTACATAGCAAACTCTAACTAACTACTCTGGCTTACCCCATGCGCTCTACTACAGTTGTCCCCTTAACACTTAAGACAACAATAAGCCATTAAGGGAGTTCGGCCTAGCACCCAGCCCAGCTGCCATGTGATCCACGCCTTGGCTCACGACGACTCGGGCTGCGAAGAGCCGATTTGCGAATGGCTGACCCGCCCTAAGCCGCTCACTCTGTTCGGCCTATTCTAACGACCCCAACTTAGAACCATCTGTTTGAGCTCCCCTACGACCAGCCGTTCCATCCAAGCCCCTCAAGCCCTTTGTTCAAGCTCCCTTGCGACCAGTCGTTCCATGCGAGCCCTTTAAGCCCTCTAACCGAGGTCCCCTGCAACGAGTCACCTTGTCTGAGCCCCTCAACCTACTCTGCATCTTCTATCTGACAATTTGCTTGGAGCCCTTCTTTTTGAGTTCCTTGGTGACGAGTGATCTTATCCGAACCCCTCGATCTGCTCGGATTCCCCTCTGGTCGTCATCTCCGACCTTATTCATGAAAATCTTCAAATTGATTTTAGAGATCATTTATTTCAATGTCTTTCTTGTTATCAACCTTCTTTAGTGATTTTTCTAATTTTTAGGATAGTTTTCTGATTTTATCCTCTAATTCAGAAATATATATGTCTTTCTCATATTCCATAGAGGATAGGGATCAAAGGTCTTCTATCATCTTTTCATTCTTGCTTTCTAATTTCTTGATTTTCAAGTCTTTTTATTTTTCAGAAAGATTTTTAGTTTCTAATTCTTTTATTGCAGCATGGTACATATTTTCTATTTTCTTGAGTTTTGAATCTTTTTCATTTTCAGCAATCTTTCTTGATTCTAGCTCTTTCATCATTCCATCGATCTTGTTTTTCAATGATGTGTTTTGTTTAGTTACTTTGATTAGCATCTTATGTACTTTGAATAAATCATTTTGTAATTCATCATAAGATGGCATACACTCATCATTGGATTCATTTGAAGAATCACTTCAAGAATTAGTTAAGGATTTGGATGAGGAGCCTTCCTCATCGTCCCATGTCATAAAACAAGAATAAGCAACCTCTTGGTCACTTGATTCATTTTCTGAACTACTTGTACTATCCTAAGTAGTGGCTTTTATGGCCTTTTTGTTTTTCTTCTTAGACTCTTTCTTTAGTAATGGACATTCCAATTTTGTATGTCCAATTTTGTTGCAATTATAACATGTAGGAGTTTTATTTTTAGATTTCTTTTTGTTAATTTCTTCTTCCTCCTCTTCATCTAATTCAAACTTAGATTTTCTTTTGAATTTATTTTTCCTTCTTAGTATCTTTGCAAGATATAAAGTCTAGTTCATCTTCATCGATCTCTTCTTCACTACCAGAGTTTTGTTTTGAGGCTTTAAAGGCTATAGTTTCTTAGGCTTTGTTTTTTCCACTCCTTTCATTCATTGCCATTTCGTATGTGAGAAGAGAACTTATATGCCGCGATTTGCTTAATTTCCCCATATATATTTTAAAATATAATAAAATCAATATCATAAATCTCAGCAGATCATAATCAACCTGGACCTGTGGGTACCAGGGATACATCAGAAACACATCACGGAAGCTTATGCAGCAGGAAACATAAATCATAAACACCTCATTATACCATACATCATAATACCAGAGTTACTATAATCACTGTATACATATATACACATCACTTAACCCAAAAATATGTCTTAGGGCCATTTCCACAAAATACATCCGACCCTATCAAAATACTTACCCTTCTGGAAGGGCAAATCTACCGTACTAGATCAGCGGGGCTTTACCCGCTTTCCTATCAGGGGATCCTGAAAAGTTTATAAAATTTTGGGGTGAGATACCTTCCAGTAAGGGAAATAAACTAATACCAGTGTGTAGCAACATGAGTATTCCGTTTTATACATATATCATACAGAACATATTCAGTAAACTGTTATATCAGATCTGGGAAAACATATATATCATCAAAACATGGCAGAACATACAACAATTTCATAAACATATTTCATCTTATATAATAATAATATAAAAACATTTCTGGTAGGTTAGCTGGTTGTTGTCATGTATTACCCCCACATGACTGGGTTGTGTGGCCTGAAGGCGGGACCTGACAATGGTTGGTCGACCACTGCCAAGTCAAAAGTACAGTCTATAAGTCTGATGGGTCTGCCAGACCTGGTCCGTACACTAGGGGTGCTCACACACTTCTTAAAAACCACATCGACCATCCAATCTCACACCATTCCGTACAGCAGCGTTAACACAAATATCATGATCACGAAGACCATGGACACATAGCAACGGTACCGTACAAGTGCTAGTCTAGACCAAGCCAACCAGATTCTGATATTATATAACATATACTAAAACTGTGATACATAGATATCTCATATCATTAATTATCAGATCAATCATATCATTTTGCATATATACGTATATCATGAAAATCATCGGCCTGTACGCCGGTATTTCACATTTTATCATAGTTTGGCTCGTACGCCGGCAAATCATAGCACAACCTATACACTGGCAAATCACATCCATAGCTCAGCCCGTATGCTGACAAATCTTATCATAGCATAGCCCCGTACATTGGCAAATCACATCCATAGCACGACACGTACGCCGGTAAAATATATCCATAGCTCAGCTTGTACGCTGGCAAATCATACACATAGCACGGCCCGTACGCCAGAAAAACATGTAAAAATCTTGACTTGTACGCCGATTTTCCATTATAAAAATCCATATCATAATCAAATTTCTAGAAAACAATATTTCATAACATTTTATACTCATGCCACACTAACAGATTTTCTGCATATTCAACATACCATCATTTTCAACAGTATTTTCTCAAATATAAATCATATATATGATCATATTTACTTTCCTGAAATAAAATGCTATATATATACATACATTTTCTCAAAAAGAACTGGCTTAGTTTATCTCCTTACTTGATTCCTGAAAAGCCCCTAAGAAAATCTGTCCCGCACCCATAGGGTTCCCAACTCAACACCCGGGAAACAACATTCCCCATAACTAAAGTTCAGTATTTCTACGCGTATAACACTTTCTACAACTGCCAAAAATCCAAATATTGAGTAGAAAACTTTACCCTGAATTTGGGATGATTTCCACTTCAGCCCCACCGACGATCCGCTCCAGCAGACTTGCAGAGAACTTTCCCAAGAGCATCGTGGTGGCTTCAGATCGTTGAATTGGCAGACATTCTGCCCAAAATCGAAAAGAGAAGGAGGATGGACAGAAGGGTAGGAGAGAGAAAGGATCTACGCAGAAAATTTCAGCTGAAAATGAGCTTTAAGCCAATTTAAACGGTGGCTTTTGTCGACGAGCCACGTCACCTCGTCGATGAGGTCAATACAAAATTCGTCGACGAACTCTCCCCTTCGTCGATGAAATTCGGAAACCCCAAAATCATCCCCTCAGTATTTCCTCGTCGACGAGCCACATCACCTCGTCGATGAGCCCAATTATATTTTCGTCGACGAGCCCAATTATATTTTCGTTGACGAATCCCATCCTTGTCGACGAGCTCCTGTTATACCCTCGTTGATGAGTCCCCTATATTCGTCGACGAGGAGTTGAAAAATTCCTGAGATTTATCCTTTCCAAAATGCAATGTCGTCGATGAACGCTTTGCGTTCGTCGACGAAGTCGACTGTCGTCTTCTATTTCCGATTTTCATTTCCTTTTCTTTTATTATTTAAATACTATTATTCTTCGGGTCGTTACACTATAAGTTCATTTAGGGAAGTGTTTTTAAGGTTTTTTCCTTAAGTTATTGCAGTGGCTTTTGGTTTTGAAATGAGGAATAGCTTCCCAAGAGGGGGGTGAATTGGATTCTTTTTATATTTTAATGATTTTTAAGCTGTTGATTTTAATTACCCAGAAAATAAGATATATATGAACGATAACCACACTTAAAAATAATGAAATTTAAATTCACAAGTCAATTAATGAAATCAAGACAATTCAATCACTCAATCAAAAAGTATTAAAGCTTTTGTTGATTTCCTTGTAAACTCTTAGTATGCACTTTACTTGATCAAGATTTCCGTAGATTAACTAATGTACTCCCTTTTTGGGTTTCCGCAAACGATTAGTCAAAACGTACTTTTTAAATATCAAGTACCTTTGTTTCTTTCTTACTTAAGAACTTGCAACTTGCACTTTTAAATCATACAACAATGGCAAGTAAAGAATATAAAGTAAAGCAGAGAGAAAGAGACAATAATTTTTACAAGGTTCGGCTTCAACACAGCCTACGTCCTCGCCTTTGGCAAAACACTAAAGGATTCCACTATATCAGTTCCGTTACCTAGTGGAACAACACCTATTTACAACCACTCCTTCTGTTAGGCTAGAGCCCGCCTCTCCAAACAATAATCCCTTGTTTGGTCCAACAATTCAACAGCTTTGAATCGTTTAAGAATGATGATACAGAAATTTTGTGTACAAAAAGAACTCTCACAATAGAGTAAATTAGTATAATGATTAGCACACTTATACTCCAAGGTAATTCAAGTATAAGAAATTTGAAGCTGAATACTTAGTATGAATTACCAAATAATTTTTCAAAGAAAATGAAAGATTCTGATTTTTGAAAGCTTTGCTTCAAAGTATAAATCAATATTAGATAAAAAATTTAAGCTCAAGAGAGTTTTAGATCCTTTGAGAATTTTGAATACTTGAAGTTTGGTTGATCTAAAAACCTTTGAAAATTTGCTTAATCTAAAAATCTTTGAAGATTGCTGGATCTGAAAACTTTTAAAGATTGCTAGATCTGAAAACTTTCGAAGATTGCTTAATTTCAAAAACCTTTGAATATTGCATCCATGTTAAAACTTTTGAAGATTAGGACTATTTATAGATGTTTTAGAAGCCATCCATTACTCCCAAAGATTCCTAAAAATCATTTCCAGGTATTTTGAAATAAATATGTTCAAAAACGTGGTTTAAAAAATCTTTCCATTAAGAGATTTAGTGCCAACGTTCGAGTGGTAGTCGCCTATCACAGAGCAGACTCTCAACACAAAATGCTGGCAGTCGCTTGGCTTGTTCACGCAGGCGCCTGGCAGGTTAGGTAGTTGCTTGTCTAACTACTGACTTTTTGAAAAACTATTTTCTTAATGTGGCAGTCGCCTGCCTCATCATGGCAGTCGCCTGGCCCTTCATTATTTGAAAAAATTTCTTTTCTTAAACCCTTTCTTTTTATTTATTTAAAAAGTATTCTTTAGAGTATATATATATAAACATATTTTTGAATTTTTATGAGCTTCAAACCACTTTATATTTGAAATTAACTTTGAAGTACTTATATTTAGAATATCCTTGAAAAAAAAATATAATTCTTTTAGTCTTCAATCTTGTTCTTCCATCATCTTTGTGGTTGCAATCTTTTCTTTGAACTTTTCACAGTATAACTTTGTTCTTCATGCTCTTTATAATCCATAAGCTTTGCTTTGTGTTCTTCAAGGATTCTTTGTAATCCATAAACTTCGTTATGCACTTGAGCTTTGTTATTTTCCTGAAAAACTTTTACTTGAAACATATTAAACATATCATTTGATTTGTTATCATCAAAATAAGAATTGTAAACCTTATTAGGCCAACAATCTCCCCTTTTTTGAAGATGACAAATCGAGAGCAAAAATAATAAGATTTTAATATTCATGGCTCCCCCTATCAATAAGCATGATGTATTTAAAGGTATAATTCATGCATATAAGTCCATAAGATAATCCTTGAATAAATTATACATATAAGTACAAAGAAAATCCATCCATCCATAAAGGTTTACAAACCATAAGTATATCATATTTTTGCATTCACAACTTCCTCTTAAACATTTCTCCCCCTTTGGACATCAATCAAAAAGGAGAAAGAGATTCAAAAATAGAGAAATGTTGCAAGTCAAAGTACTAGTTTTAGAATACCAGAAATACCCTATCCGATAAAGCTTGAATACATAAAAGCAGATAAAAGTGATAAATACCTTATAGATAAGAGCACATCAATCATAAGCTTCCATAGACTCACTTTCATAATCTCCTTCTTCTTGTTCTCCAGATTCATTATTTCCTTCCTCTTGTTCACTTTCATCATCTCCTTTCTCTTGGTCACCAGATTCATCCTCACTGGATGTAGCAGAACTGATACTTATAGGAGATTTTCCTTTAGAAGAACTGGCCAACTATTTCTCAATCTTTTCAACTAGCTTATCAATATGTGAACAATGAGTTTCTATGGATGTAACCTTCTCTTGTAGAGTACCAAGGCCAGATTTCATACCATCACTGAACGTCATATAATGGTTAAAAAATGGAACAAATCATGAAGGAGTGTCTGGATCAAGCTGAACTGAATGTGTTTGAATTGAAGATGAAGAAGGTGGTGGTGCAGATGAGACATTCCTATGTCCTTTATGAAACCACCCTTGAGGAGAATTTTTATAGCCCATCCGTTTTAGAACGGTATCAGAAAAGACATCATAATAAGTCTTGCTAGTGAAGTTGAATGATGGTGTTAAAACATTAAAATGAGCAAAAACCATATTCAACATTCCAGCATATGGTAGAACAATACGGGGAGCATCGACTTTCATGATAATCCACTGAATGATCAAACTTGGAAGATCCATCTTCTTTCTTTTGAGAATGCACCACATTACAAAACAATCCAGAAACGAAATGTGATCATGAGAACCAGATCGTGGTAAAATGTTGTTTGTAATGAGCTTGTGCAGAATTAGGGCTTTCAGACTAAGCTGCTTATAAAGTGGAGGATATCCAAAGTTAACAGGAGTTTCAGTCATAACTAGAGGCAAAAACTCTTGTGGAGTAAAACCTTGAGCCATAATCCTTTGCTTCTCAATAATATGAACCTCAAAATCCCCTGGCTTAATTCGAAGAATCTTTCCCAAGGATATTGAAGTTAAATGGATGTTTTGCCCAAGCAAATTTATTTTGATTCCATTATCGCATCGCTCCATGTTTGCATAAAAAATTCGTACAACATTTGGATAATAGCCTTTAGCTTGGTAGGTAATAAACTTATCCCATCCAATGTTCTTGAAAAGTTCTATGATTTCGGGGATATCTGAATTGAAGAACATTACGTCAAGAACCTTACCTAAAATCGGTTCAGCTGAAGCAATTTGATTTCGGTAAAGGTGCTTAGCGTGTGGAGTGACCAACAATTTCTCCACCTCATCTTTATTGATCCTTGTTGAAGATGAGGATCCCTTGACACCAACGGATTTGGATCGAGGCATATTTGTATAGAGAAGGAAAACAAGGAAACCCTAAGTTAAGTTCGGGATTTGGTGAGTAGGAAGGATTAGATACTTGGTTGTAAGATTCTTTGACCAAGATCTGTGTATGGAAAGTGATAGAGACGAAGGATTTTAGAGAGAAAAATGAATGGTCAGGCGCCTGGTGGGTTTTAAAATGACTTAAAATAGGATTTTAAACCCTACCCGCCGCAAAGCAGTCGCCTGCTTGAATGTGGCAGACGCCTGTCTATGTGGAATTTTAAAAGACAGTAGCCAAACAGTCGCCTGCCAAACAGAACAATGTTTAGCTTACTTCTTGACTATGAAGCATGCCTAATTCTCTTCTTATAAATATGAATCTTTATTCCGAAAAAGGTTTTGTGAAAATATCTGCTAATTGATCATGTGTATTTACAAATTCCAGTACTATATCTTCGTTTTGCACATGATCTCTCAAGAAATGATGTCTTATGTTGATGTGTTTTGTTCTTGAGTGAGATACTGGATTTTTTGAAATATTAATAGCACTTGTGTTGTCACATTTGATAGGGATAGTTTGATATTGTATTTGAAAATGTTTTAGTTGTTATTTCATATACAATGTTTGAGCACAACAACTTCCTGTAGCAATGTATTTTGCTTTTGTTGTGGATAATGCTATAGAGTTTTGTTTCTTTGAAGACCATGAAACTAAAGATGTCCTAGAAAATGACACGTTCCACTTGTGCTTTTTCTATTTATTTTACATCCAGCAAAGTCTGCATCTGAATAAATAATCATTTCAAATTCATATTCCTTTGGATACCATAATCCTAGTTCAAGTGTGCCTAATAGATACCTAAGGATTCTTTTGACTGCTATTTGGTGTGATTCCTTAGGAGCTGACTGAAACGTTGCACACATACATACACTAAACATAATATTCGGTCTTCTTGCTATTAAATAAAGTAAGCTTCTTATCATTCCTCGATAGTGTTTAGTATCAACTTGTTTCCCTTTTTCATCTTTGTCAAGACTAGTTGAAGTACTCATAGGAGTTCCTATAGATTTACTTTCTTCCATATCAAACTTTTTTAACATGTCTTTAATGTATTTAGTTTGATTTATGAAAGTTCCATTTTTTGCTTGTTTGATTTGTAATCCAAGAAAGTAATTTAGTTCTCCCATCATACTCATCTCAAACCCTTTTTGCATACATGTGGCAAATTCTTTACATAGATCTTTATTTGTAGCTCCAAATATAATATCATCCACATATTTTTGAACTAATGACATATCTTTGTTTTTAGTTTTAATGAATAAGGTACTATCAACTTTTCCTCTTGTAAATTCATTTTTAAGTAAGAATTTACTTAACCTCTCATACCAAGCTCTTGGAGCTTGTTTCAAACCATAAAGAGCTTTTGTTAATTTGAATACATGGTTTGGATTTTTAGAATTTTCAAACCCTGGAGGTTGTTTGACATATACTTCTTCATTTATATATCCATTTAAAAATGCACTCTTCACATCCATTTGATATAATTTAAAATCCTTATGGGCTGCATAGACTAAAAGCATCCTAATGGCTTCCATCCTTGCCACAGGTGCAAAAGTTTCATCATAATTAATTCCTTCTTCTTGATTATATCCTTGTGCCACTAACCTAACTTTATTTCTTACAACAACTCCATTTTCATCCTTATTATTTCTAAACACCCATTTAGTTCCTATAATTGATTTATCTTTGGGTTTTGGTATTAGTTCCCATACTTGACTTCTTTCAAATTGATTTAATTCCTCTTGCATAGCTATAATCCAAGAATCATCATTTAAGACATCTTCAATATTTTTTGGTTCATCTTGGGATAAGAAAGTATAATGATTGCAAATATTTTTTAGTGAGGCTCTAGTGGTTATTCCTTTTGATGTTTCACCAAGAATTTGTTCTTTTGGGTGATTTTTGTCATATTTCCACTCTTTAGAAAGTTTCAGTTTCTCTGAAAGGTTGTCATTTAATGCATCATTGTTCTTTTCTTCTTTTATTTCAAGAACTTCTTCCTTTTGTGAAGTAACTTCTTTTTCATCATTCATATCTTTAATATTATAATGATTTGATTCATCAAAAGTTATATGAATTAATTCCATAATTGTAGAAGTTTTTTTATTATAAATCCTATAAGCTTTACTATTTGTAGAATAACCTAAAAAAATACCTTCATCCGATTTTGTATCAAATTTTCCTAGGTCATCTTTAGTATTTAATATAAAGCATTTACAACCGAATACATGAAAGTAGGATATGTTTGGTTTTCTATCTTTCCAAAGTTCATATGGTGTTTTATCTATTTTTGATCTTATTGATACCCTATTTATAATATAACATGCTATATTTACAGCTTCTGCCCAAAAATATTTAGGTAAACTATTTTCATTGAGCATTGTTCTTGCCATTTCTTGCAAGGTTCTATTCTTCCTTTCAACAACTCCATTTTGTTGTGGAGTTCTAGGTGCTGAAAAATTGTGAGTTATTCCATGTTCATTACAAAATTTATCAACTTCCTTATTTTTAAACTCTCTTCTTTGGTCACTTCTAAAGCTTGTTACATTATAACCTTTCTCATTTTGTAGTTTCTTGCATAAGGTTATTAATTGATTGCAAGCTTCATCTTTGTTTGCTAAAAAGATTACCCAAGTAAATCTTGAAAAATCATCTACTATTACAAAAGCATATTGTTTTCCACCTAAGCTTAAGGTTCTAGTTAGACCAAATAAGTCTAAGTGTAGGAGTTCTAGGGGTCTTTTGGTTGATATGAATTTTTTCTTTTTAAAACTTGTTTTTACTTGTTTTCCCTTTTGACAATCACATATCTTGTCTTTTACGTACTTAATATTTGGTAATCCTTTTACAAGATTCTTCTTAGATAATTTAGATAGTAGGTTCATGCTAGCATGTCCTAATTTCCTATGCCATAACCAACTTACTTCATTCATAGCTGTTAAATAAGTTATGTTTTGATTTGCTATTTTCTCAAGATTTATACAATAAACATTATTTATTCTATGAGCCATAAACAAGATTTCTTTATTTTTGGGATTCTGGATAACACATTTTTCTTTCATGAATATTACTTCGAACCCTTTATCACTTAATTGACTAATACTTAAAAGATTATGTTTTAGTCATTTTACTAATAGCATATTATATATAGTGAGTGAAGATTCTTTACCAATTTTACCTATACCAACAATTTTACCTTTGGCATTTTCGCCGAAGGTGACGTATCCCCCATCCTTTTGTTTTAAGGTAGTAAACTTGGTCTTGTCACCGGTCATATGTCTTGAGCATCCGCTGTCCAAGTACCATTTGTCCGTTGTCGTTGTTGTCCTAAGGCAAACCTATAATGAGGGACACCATGTGTTAGTTTTTGGAACCCAAATTCTTTTGACTTTCATTGTTTTATTGTTGGTTCCACTATTTATTTTCCATTCTCCTTGAACTTTAACATATTTTTTCTTTAATGGGCAATTGAACATCACATGACCTTTAGTCTTACACATATAGCAAGTGATGTGTTCATGTTTATTATTCGATGAAGTACTAGCATAAAACTTAGCTTCCTTAACAAAATATCCCATGTATAACTTTTTGTTCCTTTTATTTGTTTTACCGTTGTAGCCTATTCCTTCCTTGTTTCCATGAAGCCTTTGCTGTCCAATCATCTTTTCAAAGTTTTTATTACCTTTAGTAAAGTTATAGATAATCTTTTCTTTATCCTCAACTATCTTTTTGAATTCATTTATTTCTAAATCTTTCTTATTCAAACCATTTTTATGAGTTTTATCTAATTCTTGTTTTATTTCTTCTTCCAACTTCTTAATATAAGTATTTCTTTCTTATTCAATAGCTTTGAATGATTCTAGTTGCTTTACTAGTTCTTGATTCTGATCTTTCAAAGTTATATTTCTTTTAGACACTTTTATAAATCTTTTATGTAGTGAACATAATTCAGTTTGTAATTCCTTGTAAAAAAGCAAACTATCACCTGACTCATCACAAGACACATTTTGAGATTTTGTTGAAGAGTAATAAGAATTTACCTCTTCATCGTTTGCCATGAAGCATATATTTGTCATCTCTTGTTTACTTGATTCAGTTTCAATTTCACTGGAGCTTGAATCGTTCCAAGTAGCTTTCATTGCTTCCTTCTTTTTCTTCTTGTCCTTCTTGAATAATGGACACTCCGGTTTAATATGTCCTGGATTTTGCAATGATAACAGATTGGTAGTTCATTCTTACCTTTATTTTCTTTCCTACTTGTATCTCCTTTTTCAGTTTTCTTTTTATAGAATTTTCTAGGAAACCTTTTATTTCTTTTATAGAATTTTCCTAGTCTCTTAGTAATGAATGCCAATTCATCTTGATCTAAGTCACTTGTTTCGCTTTCTTCTTCACTAGTGCTATGACTAGATGCTTTTAGAGCTATGGATCTTTAATGCTTTGGTTCAGGATTCCTTTCTTTCAATGCCATTTCATATGTAAGAAGTGAACCTATAAGTTCATCCAAAGAAGTAGTCTTAAGATTTCTACCTTCCGTGATAGCTGTGGCCTTTGGTTCCCAAATAGAGGGTAGACCTCTTAGAATTTTTCTGATCATTTCATATGTAGTATAAGTTTTTCCTAAAGCACTTAAAGAGTTTATTATGTGGGTAAATCTGGTGTACATCCTTGATATTGTTTCATCAGAATTCATTTTGAATGCTTCATATTCACTTGTTAGCATGTCTATCCTATTGTCTCTAACATGAACGGTTCCTTCATAAGTTACTTCTAGTTTATCCCAAATCTCCTTGGTTGTTTTGCAGGTCATGACTCGATTAAACTCATTAGCATCTAACGCACAATATAACGCATTTATAGCACTTGCATTTATTTGTAGCATTTTATAATCTAAGTCAGTCATGTCTTTCTTTTCTTTTGGAATATGTTTTCCATCAACTAACTTAGTGGGGATAAGATTTCCATTCATAACAACTTCCCAAACTTTCCAATCCATGTGTTGGAGATATATTTCCATTCTCTTTTTCCAAAAAGTGTAATTGTGTCCACAAAAGATTGGTGGATGGGTTGAGGATTGTCCTTCACCAAAGGGTGCTACTCCAATGTTTGCCATTAGATCTTTTTATAGTTTCTTCTTAGGAATTTCTATAACTAGGCTCTGATACCAATTGAAATGAGGAATAGCTTCCCAAGAGGGGGGGGGGTGAATTGGATTTTTTTATATTTTAATGATTTTTAAGCTGTTGATTTTAATTACCCAGAAAACAAGAAATATATGAACGATAACCACACTTAAAAATATTGAAATTTAAATTCACAAGTCAATCAATGAAATCAAGATAATTCAATCACTCAATCAAAAAGTATTAAAGCTTTTGTTGATTTCCTTGTAAACTCTTAGTATGCACTTTACTTGATCAAGATTTCCGCAGATTAACCAACGTACTCCCTTTTTGGGTTTTCGCAAACGATTAATCAAAACGTACTTTCTAAATATCAAGTACCTTTGTTTCTTTCTTACTTAAGAACCTGCAACCTGCACTTTTAAATCATACAACAATAGCAAGTAAAGAATATAAAGTAAAGCAGAGAGAAAGAGACAATAATTTTTACAAGGTTCGGCTTCAACACAGCCTACGTCCTCGCCTTTGGCAAAACACCAAAGGATTCCACTATATCAGTTCCGTTACCTGGTGGAACAACACCTATTTACAACCACTCCTTCTATTAGGCTAGAGCCCGCCTCTCCAAACAATAATCCCTTGTTTGGTCCAACAATTCAACAGCTTTGAATCGTTTAAGAATGATGATACATAAATTTTGTGTACAAAAAGAACTCTCACAATAGAGTAAATTAGTACAATGATTAGCACACTTATACTCCAAGGTAATTCAAGTATAAGAAATTTGAAGCTGAATACTTAGTATGAATTACCAAATAATTTTTCAAAGAAAATGAAAGATTCTGATTTTTGAAAGCTTTGCTTCAAAGTATAAATCAATATTAGATAAAAAATTTAAGCTCAAGAGAGTTTTAGATCCTTTTAGAGTTTTGAATACTTAAAGATCGGTTAATCTAAAAACCTTTGAAAATTTGCTTGATCTAAAAACCTTTGAAGATTGCTAGATCTGAAAACTTTCGAAGATTGCTTAATTTAAAAAACTTTTGAATATTGCATCCATGTTAAAACTTTTGAAGATTAGGACAATTTATAGATGTTTTTGAAGCCATCCATTACTCCCAAAGATTCCTAAAAATCATTTCCAGGTATTTTGAAACAAATATGTCCAAAAACGTGGTTTAAAAAATCTTCTCTTTGAAAAATTTAATGCCAACGTTCGAGTGGCAGTTGCCTGCCACGACTTGGCAGTCGCTTGTCACAGAGCAGACTCTCAACATAGAATGCTGGCAGTCGCTTGCCGGAACCAAGGTAGTCACCTGGCTTGTTCACGCAGGCGCCTAGCAGGTTAGGCAGTCGCCTGTCTAGCTACTAGTTTTTTGAAAAACCATTTTCTTAATGTGGCAGTCGCCTGCCTCATCATGGTAGTCGCCTGGCTTTTCATTATTTCAAAAAGTTTTCTTTTCTTAAACCCTTTCTTTTTATTTATTTAAAAAGTATTCTTTAGAGTATATATATAAAAACATATTTTTAAATTTTTATGAGCTTCAAACCACTTTATACTTGAGATTAACTTTGAAGTACTTACATTTAGAATATCCTTGAAAAAAAATATAATTCTTTTAGTTTTCAATCTTGTTCTTCCATCATCTTTGTGGTTGCAATCTTTCCTTTGAGCTTTTCATAGTATAACTTTGTTCTTCATGCTCTTTATAATCCATAAGCTTTACTTTGTGTTCTTCAAGGATTATTTGTAATCCATAAACTTCCTTATGCACTTGAGCTTTGTTATTTTCCTGAAAAACTTTTACTTGAAACATATTAAACATATCATTTGATTTGTTATCATCAAAATAAGAATTGTAAACCTTATTAGGCCAATAGGTTCCCATATAGGTGGCAACCCTCTAAGAATTTTCCTTATAATCTTATAAGTAATGTAGGTTTTTCCTAAGGCATTTAGGGAATTTATTATATGAGTGAACCTAGTGTAAATGATAGTTATGGATTCATCCGAGTCATCCTAAAACCTTCATATTCACTTGTAAGCATATCAATCCTATTATCCCTAACATCAATAGTGCCTTCGTAAGTGACTTCTAGCTTATCCCATATTTCCTTAGTTGATTTGCAAGTCATTAATCTATTAAATTCATTAGCATCTAAAGCACAATATAAAGCATTCATAGCACTAGAATTAACTTGCAACATCTTATGATCTAAGTCTGTCATATCATTTTTCTCCTTGGGAACTTGTTTTCCTTCTACTAGTTTAAGGGGAATTAGGTCACCATCCATGACAACCTCCCAAGCTTTCCAATTCATAGTTTGAAGATAGATTTGCATTCATTTTTTTTTCAAATAGTGTAGTTATGTCCACAAAAGATAGGAGGCCTAGTTGAAGATTGTCCCTCTCCAAAGGGAGTTACGCCTATGTGAGCCATTAAGATTTTTTTATAACTACTAATTAAGATTTTCTATAAACACTTTCTAACACCAATTCAAAACTAAGGTGTAGTCCCAAGATAGGGGGTGAATTGGATTTAAAATTTTCTTTTACTTATTTTTAATGTATTCTTGACTTCTTGTTGATTTACCTAATACACAATAGATATTCAAAACAAAATTCATTCCACAACCACAACACATGTACTTAAACAATTAAGAAACCAATCCACCTTTCAATCAACCACACTATCCAAACCAATCAAACACATTCAATCAAGATATACGTTGCAACTTAATGAAAATTCTCAGCTTTTTCAACTTGTGTGTAGCCCTATTGTTAATGCAATCCTTTTGATAATGAATTAGCTTTCTCAAAGTATTTTTCAACCAAAACATTCACACTCTTCCCAAAACTCAGAATTAAAATAAACTCTTAGTTAATTTGTCTTTGGGTGTTAACCAAGTAACGTACTCCCGTATGGTTGCCGAACCTCGATAAAAACCAAGTGCCACTTTTTCCCTATACTCTTTATTTTTCTGTATTTGCCTGCTAATATTTATACGTTGATAATATTGCTTGTGCATTTTAAATATTAATTTGTGTTTGATTGGGAAATACCCAAGTTGTGATACTTGTATAAATTATTCTTATATCGGTTAGATTAATATTGGATTATGTAGACCCTAAGTTGTGAAATACTGATTGTTATTGTAATTTGACCTAGTATATTTTAAAATATCCAATTCACCCCCCCCCCTCCCCTCTTAGGATTACACCAAAAATCACATAACAAGCTATGATAAGTACAAACTCAAATGTAAAGATTAATTAAATTTTTATTAGGTTAGACATCATCAAAAAGGGGGAGATTGCTAGCCTTGGTGGCTACATAATCATGTTTTATATGTTTTGATGATATTAACCTATTTGTTGTTCCTAGTGTATTCTTTTTTTGGAGATCATGTTAAGTAAAGGCGCAAGTGACAAATACATGGAAGTACTAGATCAAAGGCAAAGATAAGACTGAATTGATGTCAAGTAGGAAAGATCAGATGGACACTCAATCGGAAGAACTCAACGACAACCAAAGGAAGCTAATGTAGAATTATATGCAATGGGGAGTGTTTGAGGTAGTATTCTTTTGTAACTCTTGCAGTTTCATTTCATATATGATTTTTGAGCAAGAGTTGAGCAAAATGTACATGCATATTAGGACACAAGAGTATTAGGATTTAACTAAGTCACAAACTCAACATTCATAGTTTTCAAAGTTAAAACAAAGAGTTTGTCAAAAGCATCCTATACTCAAATATGTTGTCTAAAGGGACAACTTTTTAAACATCTTGGTATTATAAATATTTACATACTTAGTCCCAGTTTTGTTAGAACATGCTTTATGTCATAAAGTTTCAAGAAAGTCAAGTATATTTTTATAAAGGACATACTTAGTATATAAGATATCGAAATAAGCTTTCAAATGTGTTTTATTAAGTAGTTAATCTTATATTCAAGTGGAAACTCACTTGGACAAGTTTTAATCTTCATTAAACTTAATATATTTTATATACTTTTGTCCAAGAATGTTTTAAGTCATTAAAAGGCTTTTTGACATGGAAAAACAGAGCAATCGTCGACTAATGCAGTGCCTTCGTCAACTAAAGAATCTAGTAAGCCTAATTGAGTTTCTGCCTTGGCGACTCATCAATGAATGGCGGTGATTCATCAAAGAAAGGTTATTGACTCGTCGACGAAAAAGTCCAGTGGCCAAAATAAGCTTTTAGCCCAGGTGACTCGTCAATGAAAAGGCCTGACATGTCGATGACTGGTCTCGAGTCCTGAACACCCTTTGGCATTTGAGGCAAAGTCCAAAAAGGATGATCTTAGTGTCTATGGAAAGTTAAGAAAAAATCCCACAACTTTGTGTTGATGACTTTTAATAATTTGGGCATTCGTCAATGATTAAGTGCAATTCGTTGATGACTTCAGGCAGAATGTTAATGATCACAAGCAGAATGTTAATAGTCAACAAATGGGGGCCAATAGTCAACAATTGGCATTTGGATTCAGTGCCCAATGGCTATAAACAACTAATTTTCAATTTAAACATATAATATATCTCCCCCAACGTCCATAAATCAGCTAGTAGCCCATTTTGGCTATAAATACAAGTCCAGAGACTTGATTAAATAAGTTTTTGAGGGTTTACAAGTTTTTAGTAAAAAGCATATCCTAAACATCAACCCTAAGCACTTTAAATTTTAGTTCATATTCACAAGTGCTCATTTCTCTCTTGCTCTCTAATCTTGTTTGAATCATTTATTGAGAGAGTAGTGCGTGGTTTGCTTTGTATTTGATATCAGCTCAATAAGGAGCATTTTATTATAATCATCCTCGTGTTACAAAAGGTTCTTTGTGAACCAAGTTACAAGGTTCTTTGTGAACCGTTTGGTGAAGGTTCTTGGTGAACTGACTTGCAAGGCTTCTTGGTGAACCTTGTGGCTCTTGGTAAGCAGTAGAAATTTGTTCCCGAGTTGTAAGGCTTCTCCGTTGGTGAAGGAGTTTCTTAGTGGATTGTGAAATCCTTGAGTTGGTCTCAAGGCGTGGACTCAGGCTTGGTGCCAGATCACGTTAAAAATACTAGTGTTAAGCTTTTCTAACCTACTCTTTATTATTTGTCTCGTGTATGATTTACTTTGCTTATATTATGATATAATTGCTTGAATCTTGTTAAGAATTTTATTTTGTAGAGAAAATCGAAAATACGTGAAAGAGTCCAAAATACTCCCGAGCCGATGAGTGGTATTGGAGTATACCATACTTTCAACTATATTTATGTTAAGTAAAGGATAAGGAAAACTCCAAAACAAGCAAGGAACCGTTGGAGAATCTTTGAAGTTTACAACAAACCTTGTTTATCCTTCCCTCTTTATAACCCTAGTATGCACTGTCTAAACATATACAAACATAGGATAGACAAAAGATATGTGAATTTGGTTTATGGTTATATTTTCACATTGGGTTGTGGGTTTGGGCTTGCATTCTAAATTTGCTTGGGCCTTGCATGCTTAGTGGGTTTTGATTGGAATTTGGTTTGTCTTTAGCTCAATTTAGGTTAACTCCATTTTAAATTGTTTAAAGTAGTGATTGGAAGTATAAATTTAAAATCTTTTAATTTGAGTAGAGTGAGTCACGTGCATTGCACGTGAATTCACCTCGTACATACATAATTGCATATATTAATTTACGTACAATAAACACATAGTAAAATGCATTTAAACAATAAAAAAAATCATATCTTGTTTATACCTTCATTCATTATATGCATGTGTTCATTGAAACTTAGACGCATTCAGGAATCGTTACTATACATTCATGTCTTATCATAAATGTGAGAGAAATCAATTAATATTCAATTGATTATTAGTCATATGATCTAGATTAATAATCAATGGAATTATTTGATTTATTTATGATTAGTGATATTTGTATTTCAACCATTCTTGAATTGTCCAATGTGTGAACAGTTTAGGAATTTGTATTTACATTGTTATCATCATTCATGATTAGTTCATTCTCATTACATATTTTGAGAGCGTCTCTACTTATGTTCTCTGGGTACATAATGGGGTGTTGTGACAATATTTTATTGATGAAAAACTAGCAACATATTCACTTTTCCCATCATCTCGTGTACTTGGAGAACCATGCGGAGATGCTGCTGAAATAAAGAATGAGTATGATCAAGGAATTTGAGCGATAAACTGTAATGTAAATGCATCATTCCTGAATGGGATATGATCCGTATCCTTTAGACAAAAGATAGTTGATTTTAGGACTCACAATGCATGCCTCATAAACATGCATTATGAGAATATAATCAACATCATTTACTTGAACATGTTATAGAATAATTAATGAACATAGATAAGAGTTAGATGAAGGCTCAAGGTAGATTTCTGCCGGAATACGTCAAAGGGGTACATGATTTCATAGAGTTCGCGCGTCCTCGTACTGACAAATCCAGTAGAATAAGGTGTCCTTACAAGAAATGTCATTATAAAATTATAAGGGATGATAATGAAGATGAAGATGAGGAGGCTAATATAGGAGGTGGTGATACACGTTCAGATGGGTTAATCGAAATGTTAGGTGACTTGCAAAGGGGGAATGCAGTGGATGTGGAGGATGACAATGTGACGCATATTGGTTTTGAATCTAGTTCATTAGGTAGAATACCTTGTGATCATAGTCAGTTAAATCAACTCGGTAAACCGTTTGTTAATCTTATGAGGGATGCACGGGTGTCACTTTATCCAAATTGTGAAAATTTCTCAAAATTGAAGTTTCTGATAAAGTTGCTTCATTCAATGACAATGCATCGTCAAACTTAGAGTGCATTAAACATGAATTTGAGGTTAATTATGGTGGTATTGCTTGATGGTGAAACGCTTCCAAAGTCTTTTTATGAGACAAAGACATACATGCATGAGGATTTGTAAGGATTAGTATTCAGAGATGGCATTAATTATAATATGGGTTGAGCGGGTTGTGGGTTTGAGTCTTTGTCTGGGAATTTAGGAAGCTAGGAGCTGGGCCTGAGCTTTTTAAATATTGTGGCCCATTTGAGCCACACTATTTGTTTACCTTACTATGTGCCTTATCCATTTATAAAAAGATTAGTATGCATATGTAAAATGTGGTCTTGTGCTGTTTACGATTGTTGTCCACAGGCCACATGCAACCATGCATATATACCACAAATGCCACATAGTACTTGTGAGGATTACATTCCCTTATTCTTATATCACTTTCGTTTAAGATTAATAAACTACCAATGGACTATTATACCATTTAGACTCTGTTGCTTGATCTTTGCGTTGGAATAGTAGATGAAGTATTATTTGAGAGGTGATTTCCCTTATCAATGGTGTGGCTAAGAATGCTATCTGGTGGGGTATGTGTTTTGTAAAAAAGTGTACTTAATATTTTGTGATTGTTCCTCTATAGAGAGTTTGAAATCTTCAATTCTAAGATGTCACATTATTATTTGAATTTGTACAAATAAAAAATAGAGTTTAACATGAGTTTCAACGATACGTTATTGGTACTCTCATATCATGATTTTAATGAATTCAAATACTATATATCAAATATTAATATAATGTTTTAATTGATAATCGTAGAGTTTAAGTCTTACATGGTTCTAATGTTATGGATTTGCAATGATTTTTATATTCTCGTTTGTAATTAATCAAATTGTTATGTTTGTAATCATTATATATATGAATGACCGTATTAGCTATTCCCCTTAGGGATATCACTAATCCCCTAATCCAGTGAGTGAAAACCATGGTTTTAAATTACAGTATCGAGCAGGTCTTTCGATGATATTGTTTTTAAGGAAAGTCACTCTTCCGTACATATCATCAAACACTTCACTCTTAAGAAACTATTGCTTGTATTGTTTGTTCATGATGTAAAATTATAACAGAGATAATTAACTGTGTATTTTGAGAAAATTAGGTTGGTTTAAATTATTTGATAAACTCGATTGCTTCATTTTATTAAAAAAAAAAAAAGAGAATTTATCTATTTAGCCTATTTTTAAGAGCAATCATGAAAAGAAAAATTAAACCTTTGATTTTTATTTATTTATTTATTTATCTTTTCTTGAACTCTCTTCAATTTGGAGAAACTCTAGATATAAAATGGTATTTCACATGCCACATGTGCGCCAGCCTATTGTTTTGTGTGTGCGCTGCTCCCGTTAGCAAGTAGCAGCCAAAGCCAGCTCACCGCCGACCTGTAACGTGCGCCTTCCTTATAGTGGACGCCAGGTCCGCAAACTTGGACACAATGCTACTGACTCATCTTCCCCAGAAGAACTTGTAAAAAAATATTTTATATCGAAAATTTTAACTTTTTTTTAAATAATGATGTTCGAGATTCTTTAGACTCTTAATTAATCTATCGGAACAAGATCCGTCTCCCCACTCTTCTTTATATAAATATTAAGATATTATTTTATATAAAAAGTAATAACTCTCAAAATTTGGACCCTCGGTCACTTAATCAGGAGAGTTTTGAATTTACTAATACCCTACTCTATCTTTTTTTTATTGACCTTACCTTCTTATTCTATTGGATGAACATATTTTTAATTATTTATATTTTGTATCTTGGTCAAAACATGGGGTGGATCCATATGTACCTGCTCATGTGCTATTTATACTAGAGGGATAAAGATTTAAGACTAACGTTCATGCCAGTGATTAAGTAATTGTCATGATAATGTTTTTTATAAGTTATTTAGTTTAATCATGATTGTCACAATATATACTCTTTTTTTAATAAATAATTAGACTAAAATTAATTAACCATCAATCTGCATGCGATGTACAATAACAATAACAACAACGATAAGTTTTAAGTCCCATTAGGAGAGATCGGGTATATGTGTTGACTTTTTGAGTTCGATCCTTATTTTGATACCGACAAAACATCTATATATTATGTGTGTATTTAATTTGTGAATAAGTTCATATTTCAGTACATACATAAGGATTAAGAGAAATGGAAGCCAAGACGGATCTTAATGTACATACACCTAGCGTACTCCATGAAGTAAAGAGCGAAAGATAAAAAAGAAGACATTTAATTTTATTGTATTGCATTTAGTTTATATTTTGGTCTATAATAATGCGTGACATGCATGATATGGATGATAAGCTTAGGATGGTAATAGACCGATCCTAGGTATCAACACTTCTCACAGAAACTCTTTTCTTAAATAACTAATTGGTTAGAGTCAAAGATTATGGTTAAAACGAAGTTTACAAAAATTTGGTTGATCGATATTAGATTTTTAGGCTTAATTTAAAAGCCTAGTTGACTAAACAGACAGTAGGCGAGAAAGCCAACAGTTTGACTAAGTCTCGGTTGACCAACCAATCTACGTTATAAACACTTCGGTCGATCGAACGGGTAGAAGTAGAATATTTGACTTGACTCGGTCGACCGATACATTTTTGAACTGAGCTTCCTCAGTCGACCAAACTTCAAAAGTACCTTTTTTAACCTTCCCCAGCCGACCGAACCTGTAGTTTAAAATGACTTCGGTTGACCAAAATTCAAAGTTTGACAAACCGAACCACTAACTTGATTGGCCGAACCTACGAAGGGTTCAAAATCGCTCTGAGATAGTCGACCAAATCCATAGTTCAAAATTATCATGGTTGACCGAACTTATTAAAGTGGTCTACCGAACATTGGCCACAGTTGACTGAACCTCTTGGGTCAGCCATTTTTTAAATGCCTAAACACGTTTAAAAATTAATTAATCTTTTTAACCCAAAAACTCTCTCAAATTTTATACTCAACATATACTCTCTTTATTAATTCTTTTGTTAAATCTTTCAAGAGAGCTTTACTTTAAACATCCTTTGGGCATTTATTTTACAATTATAAATCGTTTTTACTCTTAGTCTGCATATATCTTTTATATCTTATTTTGAGAGTATTATTTTATTTTCTCTTATATATTTCATTTGATAAATATTCTTAGGAGTTAATATTATTTTCTTGTGAATCTTGCACATCCATTGTAAAATTCAAAGGCTCATTTGCTTGTGCTTGCGAAAATATTTTTGAACCGTAAACCCTAGATTCTCCAACACCTTATTTAGAAAAATATTTTTGGAGAAATTTCTTATTTGTGCATAAAATCTTTGAGCACTCATCATACACATTTTTATTCAAATATTATTTTTGTGAAAATCACATTATCACATTGAGCTTATTTGCATATTATACGTGAGTGTATTTGTGCTTATTGTTGTACGCATCTACTTGTAGTAGAAGTATTTCCTTATGCACAAAAATTATTTGAATATCTGTTGTATTCCTGATGGGTGGTTGGAAGAGGGAGACTAGCCCTGTGAATAGTCCCGAATTGCCCAGACTCGGTTAGAAGAGCACCAAACTGGTTCAGACCTGGTTAGGAGAACTAAGTGCACCATCCTGGTAAGGTGTTGTAAAGATTGAGGTCAGCCTTACTAATCTAACTTGGGGTATTCCCTTACCCAGTAAGAAAAGGGAGGTTGTAAACGGTTACTGAGATTGCTTTAATTGCTTATATATCTGCTCAGTAGTTTATCTGTTGAATTGGTATTTGCTTTAGATAGACCCTAAGTTGTGTTATACTACTGTCGAATAGTTGACCTAGGAAAAAAATTTTAAAATACCAAATTCACCACCCCTCTTGGGAACACACCAATTCCAATAATGTGAATTCTTTTGCACCAATTTACTCGATTCAGAGCATTTTTCCTCTATTAGATTAAGGGTTATTAAATCTTTCCTCACTACCTTATTCCAAGTAAGTTTAGGTCTACCTCTACGCCTTTTCATGTCTGAAACCATAACTAACTCACTCCTCTTTACATGTGATCTATTAGGTTTGCATTTTAAATGTCCAAACCATCTAAATTGCTAATCCCTTATCCTGTTTTCAACCAATTCTATGCCTAATTTTTTGTGTATGTATTTATTTCTTACTTTATCTTTTAATGTTAAACCATAAAGCATAGTTGACCTTATAACTATCTTATAAAACTTTCTTTTTATTTTAAGGGTATTCTACTATTTCACAACACATCTGATGCACTCCTCTAGTTTACCTGACCTGTATTAATTCTATATATTGCATCTTCTTTAATTTCTCCTTCACCTTACATAATAGTTCTAAGATATCTAAATCTATCAGTCCTATTAATTTCTTAATTATCCAATTTAATCTTCTCTTTGCTGCTACCCCTTACATTACTGAAATTACATTTTATATATTCAATTTTATTCCTGCTTATCCTAAATCCTTTACACTCTAATGTGACTTTTCAAAGCTCTAGCTTAGATTCTACTCCACTTCTGTTATTATCAATCAACATGATATCATTTGCAAACTACATACACCAAAGAGTCTCATTATAGATATATCTAATTACTAAAGTAAAAAAGATAAGGACTTGAACTAGAACCTTGATGAATACTTATTAAGATTGGGAACTCTCTAAACTCTCCTTTTACGGTCTTGACACTAGTCACTACTTTATCATACATATTTTTAATGGTTTCATTGTATCTATTGTAAACTTCATTCTTTTTTAATATCCATCAAAATATTTCCCTAAATACTTTATCATAAGCTTTCTCTAGATCGATAAAAATCATATGCAAGTCTTTTTTATTTTCTACTGCAAACTCCCTTCTTTTCTCGAATGCATGCAATGTCACCACCAAAATTTCACATTTCTTTATTTTCCGAACGTACATGAATTACTACAAGAAGCTAGCTAGGCTTCATATATTTTATTCTCACAGAAAATTACAGAAATTACAAACAAAAAGAGATCGAAAAATTAATCAATTCCTCGATCCATGGAATCACCACAAACCAGAGATATTTTTCTCATAAAAAGTAGAAAATTAGAGTACTAGGAAAAAGAATGGGGATAATAATGAACTTCAATTGAGATTGAAGCTCATAATTAACATTGGAGTTAGACGACACAGTAGAAGACGGCGATGGCGGGGCGCGGAAGTAGAAGGGGAAGTACGGCATAATCGGGTTCGGAGGTGGCTGCGCTGGGTACGTCTCCGGGGCAGCTGGCGGGGTGTACGTTCCGTTTACTCCTCCGTCAGGCGGCAGCGGCGGCGGGTACAAGTCGGAGGGTCCCGACGGCGACGCTGGCGGAGGGTACAAGTCGGGGGTTCCCGACGGCGAAGCTGGCGGAGGCGGCGAGTTGTAGTAGTTGTCGTCGTCGGACGATGGTGGCGGCGGCGAGTAGTAGTAGCTGGTGCCGTCGGTACACGGAGAAGGCGGTGGCGGGGGGCAGGTAGAGATGGGTACTGGAGCGGGTGGCGGTGGGGAGGGCTCTGAAGGAGGCGGAGGCGGCGGCGGCGGCGGCGGCGGCGAAAGGATGGGGTAGCAGGGGTTATCGCAGGCGGAGCACATTGTGCAGGAGGTCTGGTCTTTGGATGAGAAGGAGAAGGCGATGGGGGAGATCATGAGAAGCAGAGCGATTAGGATTACTCTAATTGGGTAGGGAAAAAGATTCGCCATTGATGGAGAGATAAGAGAGAAGGTGCGTCTATGGAGAGAGAGGGAGAGAGAGAGAGGAGCATGTGGGTGCGTCTTGATGGCCGTCCCATTCTTCTCCTTTTATCTGCTCTTGGGGAACCATTATGGGAACTCAAGCTTCTTAACTCCCAAGTTGTTTTGCATTTTGCATTTTTTGTGTGTGTTGTGTGTGTCCATATATATATTGTAAGAAATTTTTCATAAATATATTGTTATTCAATTATCATGAATTTCACATATATTGTAAGAAATTTTTCATAAATATATTCATTTTCAATTATTATGAATTTCACATCTATTTTACTTTTATGCGGAAGATAAATAAATCATAATATAAACTTCACATATCAGAAGCAGTCATAACAAATTAACCAAAAAGTACATCCGGAGAAGCTGTAGAAATCGTTTCTCCTACTTTTCCTCTATCTTTTTCTTTCTTTCAACAGATTGATGTGATTTCCTGATGATCAGAGAGCAGAAACAGAAATAGGACAATTTCCTATATGCCTTCTTTCTTTCCTTTACCTTACAGCCAACATCACCATTCAGCTAACCCTTAGAGCTCATAAACTTAGTTTTTTCTTTCTCTTCTTTAGCTCACTTTTCCTTAGCTTAACTTGATATTTGCTTGCCCTTACAGCTACTCCTCATAACAATAACTAATATATATAATATAGAAATACCCTTCAAACTTCTAACCATAAATATCTCATTAATTTTAAGCTAATCCTTTCATGTTAACCCATAAATACATTCATTCAATATCTTTTGGGATATAAGCATATACCCTTCATGTGGGACCCATATCATTCATGTGAGACATATCCTTTGGGATATATATCCTACATTCTCCCACTTGACCCATATGAATGATACTAATATGAATTAACAAATAATCATGATATGTATAAAATATTAGCTTATTTATACTTTCAACGAGATTACCATACTATCATAATTAAGCAACCCATTAACATGAGTCATAGTGGTAAATATCATTAGAGCGACATCTTCCCTTCCATGTACCACAATACTAATAAACCACTTAACTATGATCCATACTAGGAAGTTACCATACTGTCCTTATAATATCTTTGTTAAAGACCATTTTTTGTTTAATAGTAATACATCTTCCATAATTACGTAAATGATGGTAAACATAAATAATGTTTAGAAACACTTTTATTGATATCATTATACATGCTATAGAACAAACCATAAAGATCCACTATCATACATCAAGGATTACAATAAAGACTCATGTGATCAGCATGTTCTTTAAATGCCTTTGGTGTCAATCCCTTCGTTAAAGGATCTGCTATCATGAGCTCAGTTCTTATATGTTCTATAAGTACTGTCTATTTCTGAACTTTCTCCTTAACAGCCAAATACTTGAGCTCCATATACTTAGCGCCATTAGAGGATTTGTCATTTTTGGAGAAAAAGACTACTATGAAATTGTCACAATAAATTCTCAACACGACTTGGCTATACTGTCGACAATCCCAAGTCTTGAAATAAAGTTCAATAACTACAAAGCCTGAATCGTGGCCTCAAAGCACACCATAAATTTAGCTTCCATAGTAGACGCTGCTATGATAGTTTGTTTGACGCTCTTCCATGATATTGCTCCTCCAGCTAATAGGAACAAATAACCATACGTTGACTTTCAACTATCAACGCATCTAGCAAAATCTGAGTCGGAGTAGCCAACCACATCCAACTGATTTGTTCTCCTATACGTGAGTATACAGTGTTTGGTTCCTTTTAAGTACTTCAAGACTTTCTTTGCAGCTTTCCAATGCTCCATTCCAAGATTACTTTGGTATCTTGCGAGCATCCCAACTGCAAAACTAATATCTGGTCTCGTACAAGTCTGCGTATACATCAAACTTCCAACAACAGATGCAAAAGGAATATTTTCTATACTTTTCTTTTCTAATTCATTCTATGGACAATCCTTTACACTGAACTTGTCCCCTTTACAAATAGGAGCTAGAGTTGGTTTACATTTAGTCATATGAAATCTTTTTAGAACTTTATTAATCCATCCTTTTTGAGACAACCCTAACAGTCCAAGTGATTTGTCCAAGAATATTTCAATTCCAATCACATAAGTTGCCTCACGCATATCTTTCATTTCAAAGTTCATAGAAAGAAATCTCTTGGTATAATTTAATAAACCAAGATCACTACTAGCAAGTAAAATATCATCAACATATAGAATCAGAAAGATAAACTCACACCCACTGACCTTTAGATATATACACCGATCAACGGTGTTTTTTTTAAGTTCAAAGGTCGTGATGGTATCATGAAACTTAAAATACCATTGCCTAGAAGCTTGTTTAAGTCCATATATTGATTTCTTTAATTTTCAAACCATATGCTCCTTTCCTTCAATCATTCAACTTTCAGGAAGATCCATATACACCTCTTCGTTTAAATTCCCATTTAGAAATGTAGTTTTCACATCCATTTGGTGCAACTCTAAATTAAAATGAACCACCAAAGCCATTATGATTCTAAAAGAGTCTTTTTTAGACACAGGAGAAAACGTCTCTTTATAATCAATACCTTCCCTCTGAGTGAAACCCTTTTTTACAAGTCTAACTTTATATCGTTCAATGTTGCCATTATAGTCGTGCTTGGTCTTAAAGACCCATTTACACCCAACTGTTTTAAAATCTTCAGAGAAGTGTATAAGTGTCCCAAAAATTAAATATTGGGAGAAGTTTAAGATTTTGGAAATTTCATATGCGTTATATATATATGATATACCCTAAATATATCAGGGTCAAACATTCAATTTGCAGCAATAAAGCACATTCACAATCAAAGCCACCATTGCTCAAGGACAGCTGCCCTAAAGGGATCAACCCCATATAAACCAGGGCAATCCACGCCCGCGCCACAGACAGCTATTGTCAGCTCCATAATGGCCAAGGCAATTCATGTCTGTGCCATAACTCGCCAATAAATGCCCATACACCCTCGGGTCAATTTCTGCCACAATAAATAGGGACTTGAGCAAGAGGCCAAGGTAAGTCATTCTTAACCCACTTTACTGTTGCATTCAACCTCTATGGAACGTTTCCTTACTTAGACATCAGAGTGATCCCTCGGAGTACACCTCGGGTCCTCCAAGCCTATTTTTTTTTTTTCACCCCTTTCAGGTCATCAAAAGTCAGAGCAACGTTGTAGGTCCCAACCATTTTTATCCCATAACAGTTGGCACCATCAATGGGAACCGTTTCTAAAAGGTGCTCATCTTGCTTCCGACCTCCGATTCCTGAATATGACAACTACCAATGGCTCAAGCTTTGGCCCTGCCGCTAGTAAAGAATCACCCCAGTCCGTTCATTCCACGCCTGGAGATCATTCGGGGGTCACCAGGGAGGAATTCCTCACTTTCCAAAGGAGAATGGAGGCCTCCCAAAAGAAGATGGAGGATATCTTCAACCTACTCTTGCAGCAAAAGAGTAAGGAAGAACATGTCCCCCGCCAACAATAGGTCAGCACCGGCTCACCTACGAATGCAGAGAACCCGAAGGAGAGTGAGGAAAACACTAACCTCACTAAAAATGGTGGAAGACGCGACAGCGTAGGAGTAAATGAGCAAAGATCGAATAAGTTAGAGGAGAGGATAAAAAAAAAAAAAAATCAAATAGAGAAGATGATGAAAGAGGGGCGAGCCAACCCCTCTTACGGGGAAACCTCTTTAAAATCCTCGGAGCCACCATTCACCAAAGAAGTGATGGAGGCCCCGTTCCCCAGCAAGTTCAAAATTCTGACTTTTGAAAGGTACGAGGGCTTGATTGACCCGATCGATCATCTGGACACCTTTAAGGTGTTGATGCAATTGCAGGACACACCTAACGCCATCATGTGTTGCACATTTGCAGCCACCCTTAAAGGTAGTGCAAGGGATTGGTACTGAACCTTACGACCTGGATCAATCACCTTCTTCTCTGAGATGGAGTAGTAGTTTACCGACCACTTCATTAGCAGTCGGAGAATTGTCAAAACTTCGGCTCATCTAATAAGCTTGGTTCAAGGAGAACGGGAGACATTAAACACTACAAAAAGTCAGGGTATTAATGAAGGATCAAATTCTTCACTAATACTATTAGTGACCGATTTATACGTATTAGTAACGGTTTTAAATTAGTTGCTATATCTGTGGTTACTTCTAACTATTTGTGACAAATTTAAAATTCGTCACTAATAATACAGTATTAGTGAGAGATTATAACTATCACTAAAATCCTAATACCGTTACTATAAATTCTACATCAGCTTTGCTCAAATTCCTCACTGATAGTTGGGTATTAGTGAAGGATTAATATTCGTCACTAATAGTAGGGTATTAGTGACAAATTACAAATTCATCACTAATAGTGCAGTATTAGTGAATGTTTTAACTTCATCACTAATAGCCTACTATTAGTGACAATTTTGAAAACCATAACTAATACTCTACTATTAGTGACGATTTTTTAATTCATCACTAATACCCTACTATTAGTGACGAATTTGAATCCTTCACTAATAATTAAAAATTTTTAAAAAAAATTAATACTAAATTTTTTTTAATCATCAATTCTTGTAAAAATTTGTAATTACATTTTCGCATACATAACTTGAAACCATAATTACTACAAAATTCATAAATTATTCAAAATTTCGAATTCAAATACAAATTCAATTAAAATAAAGAAATAACATCTGTTTAGATAACAAAAAAAATTTCAAAAAATTCAAAATTCAAATACAAATATATTATACAAATTCAAATTAAAATACAGAAATTTCATTTGTTTAAATAACAATAAAAATTACAAAGAAATAATCAAAATTTGCATTCGATGATTGTAGTGCATGCATGGCATTATGCTGATGTTATGATAGCCGCGAACCCTACAAATTAAGAATCATAAAAAAAAAATTAGCATACAAATGGAGAGCATAATAGAGAGCTGGCACTTAGTATAATCAGGAAGAAAAATATAGAGAGTGTGTCGTACAATAATTTTCAACCCTAAACAAATAACTGAAATGAATGTGAATGGCGTACGTATGAATATACATAGTTGAATGCATCAAACCACACATGTAAACACTTTAACTCATTCTTAAAACAGAATATCCCTGGTGGTGGACAAATGATAATGATTATCCATAGTTAAAAGCAAATGATATGTCGTGTATGTTAATAGATGCAAATTTAGGGCTTAATGAAATGACTTTTCGTTTAACTTTCACTCATCTTTTCAAAAATATTTTAACATTTATTTTATCATAATTATCTTTGTACATGATTTTTTTTTTTTTTTTTGAAAAAGTTTTAACGAAATTTCGATAGCATGTCGTCTATAAACTGGACATTTTCCCATAAAACTTGTACCTGAAACATGGTTGTTTTCACAAAATAAAATATTTCAAGCATGTAGCAACCTAAATCCACTAACAGCATGTAATTCACAATATAATGCATCAGTCATGCAGTTGGCGTTCAACACAAGCATGTATTTCAGTAGTTCAATATACAATTCATATAACATAATACCATCCACCAAGAAAATATTACCAAGAAAAAGTTAAAACACAATTCAACTAACCTTGAACCTCATCAACAAAGTCGTATCCTCTTCCAGGCATAAATCACCCTAGCCTCTAATTCCACAAATCGCTTCTTCCAAACCTCAACCCTCGCCTCGGCTCTTACCTTCACAAGAACTCCGAATCATTCAGCTTATTCTTCACATAGGCAACAACCTCCTTCTCACCTTCACGAGAACTCCTTGAAGGCCCCAAAAACATCTCGCATCCCTCCTTCCTCCTCTTTCCCCTATAGCTCGTTAATCTGTTATCCTATCACAAACGAATGATCATCTCTTTAGCGTCTTTGTAATTTTTCTCCAAGTATTCCAATTGATCTTCAAGCAAGGGTTTACTAAGCACTAGCTCTCCATTACGCTCTCCATTCGTAAGTGAACTTCACCATAAGAGCACTCATGAATGGAGATCATAATGGAAAGCTGGCGCTCAGTAAACCCTTGCTTGAATATCAATTGGAAGGCTTGGAGAAAAGGTGCAAAGACGCTAAAGAGACAATCATTCGTTTGCGAGAGGATAACAGAGTAACAAGCTATAAGGAAAATAGGAGGAAGGAGGGATGCGAGATGTTATTGTGACCTTCAAGGAGTTCTCGTGAAGGTGAGAAGGCTCACAAGAGCCGAGGCGAGGGTTGAGGCTCGAAAGAAGCGGTTTGTGGACATAGAGGCTAGGGTGATTTTTTTAAGTGGCAACTGGCGAGTGGGTGATTTGTTTAAATCCTTTTTGGTGAAGTGACTAGGCAGCCGAATGAAAGGCCCAATCAACTAATTCAATTTATATCTGAAAGATATAAGTGGTAGAAAACAAAAAAAAAGAAAGAAGAAGATACAAGTAAGCTTTGAACACTATGATCTCTTTATATATATATATAAATACACACAGGGTGGAAACCCTAGGGGTTCCTCTGCTTCCTTTCTCCCTTCTATAAAAAAGCACAACTCTCATCTTCAACGACACAGCCGGGGGTGGAGTATTCAAAAGAAAAAATAAAAATGAAAAACCTAAGCTTGCTCTCCTTCACTCTCTTCTCCCCCGCAACCCAGCCCTGACCTCAGTTCCATTCTCCTCCACAACCATTCGGCCACCACCCAGCCTCCCACAGCCATGACACCATTCTGGCCATAGCACCGTAGCGGTAGTAGTAGCAGCTGCCACCGTTCCTCTGTAGCCCCGCTTGCCTAGCCTCCCTTATCTGTAGGCATCACTCACGAACAGTCCCTTCGGCAAACCACCCATTCTCCTGTCGGCATCTCACTTGGACTCTTAGGCTCTCCTTCATCATCGCTGTTTTCTGCAACCTCTACCCTCACGAAGTAGCTCTCCACCTTCCACGACCACGACAGCAATGCTAGAAGAGTTCTCTCCACCATCACAGCAGCCTCTTCTCCACTGACACCGTCGTCCATGCTTCTGGCCATCACCGTCGCCACCCCGCCGTTCACCATTGTGCCCATTTCCATTTCCATCTCTGTCTTAGTCGTCGAAGCTTTGACAACCCAACTCTGTCAACACACAGTGAGTTCCCTGGTAAACTCCTCTTATATGCGAACACACACACACACACACGTGCACGTGTATTTCTTTTCTGTTTCTTTTCTTGTTTTAATTTGTTTTAAAATTTAAAGCTTAAGACTTCATTGTATATGTGTGTATATTAATATATTATTTATTGTGGTATTTAGTTAATATTCATATCTAGGCTTTTATCGTATATATGTTAAAATTTTAACATTGTTATTATAGGTTGCATTTTATCGTTGTGATGGTTGTTTAGACTTTTTGTAGCATACTAATTGGTTTGTTTTTGTTATTGTAGGATTTTTTATTGCACAGGTAAGAATTATATCGTTTAATATTTAAATATGATAGTGTGTATTATTGTATATATGTGAGTAATATTTGATGTCGGGCAGGATTGTTAAATTTTTTTTTTATTGCCATTCAGGGTATTTATTATACGGAATTTTTATTATCGTATATTACTAGAGTTTTCTTTTATTATTATTGGTATGTATTAAAGTTTTTAATATTGTTTATTGTACATAATCAACGGTGTTGTACATTCATTTTTAATAATTATTATTTGTCATTGTTACCTTGTTTAATGTCTTGATCATTGTTATATGTATTCGTGTATATTGTAGCTATATTATTTCAAGTTTCGTATTTATTGTTAAATTATTTAGGTTGTGTTGGTATTATTTAGTTTTTTAGTCTCTATTTAATTTTTTTTTCTAGTATTATTATCGTTGTGATATCATACATACTTAGGGTCTGGATTACTTCATGTTCACATTTATTAGGGTCTTGATCACTTCATAGTATTTTTGTACACTTGTAGGATTTAAATCGCTTCCATATAGATTACGTATAGTGTTTTTGATTGGTTTCCATGTTTAGGATTCAATTAGTTACCTATAATTTGTGTGCTAGTTTTAGCGATTCCATAGTGATCTTAAGGGTTTCCATATGATGTATATTAATTTTTAGGCTTCTATATTATTAGGTAGAATTCAATTTATTTCCATATTTATTTTTAAGGCTTCCATTTTATGGCATATTGGTTTCTCTAGAGATTATGTATATTTCATATTAGATCCGTGACTTGGTTTATTTCCATAATTTCTTTCTTTTTCTTTACATGTTTATATATTATATATAATTTCTTGGGTTTAATTATTTCCATACTAGGGTATATCATTAGGGTTAGATTGATTGTTAATACTTGGGGTTTTATCATTGAGATTTTGACTATTATGATATATAATATTCAACATGTTATGATTTATAGCATTAGTAGTATATTATTTTCTTTATTAGCTATTTGAAATTTCGGTAAAATACAAAAAATCATAAAAAATAAAAAATTAGGAGAAAATTCAAAAAAGTATTTTTGACTCTACTTTCATTGTTTTCTTTAATTGTCTTTTTGTTATTTCAAAATTCAGAAAAATGTGGAAAAATATAAAGAAAAATAGAAAAAATCAAGAAAAATATTTTGAGACTTGTAAATCATTTTTTGACACCATTTGAGTTCCAAAAACCTCCCAAACTAATATTTCATACTTAGAAAAATCCTATAAGATTTCCAATCTTTGGGAGTGTATTTTGTTAAGTATTTTTTCGATTTTTGTCCCTATGATTTTAAAATGGGGTATGAGCTTTTGGGCTTCACGTACCTTAGTGCTGAGGGAATATATATATATATATATAATATATTTTTGTGTGTATTTCAAAAATTCACTAAAAGGGAGTAATTTTAAAGATCTATTAAATTGAATTAGGGATAATTCCAAAATAATTAGGTACAATTCGTAAGAACGGGCACGTAGGGGGTGTTCATACCTTCCCCTCGCGTAATCGAACTTCCAACCCCAGCTTTGGTAACATAGGCCGAATCTACCCTTAATTGGGTAGTAATTTAGTGATCTAACCACATTAAAAGGTTAGTGGCGACTCCATTACACTATTTTTCTTGAAAATATAAAACAATTTTTATTTCGCCACCTAGGGGCACACGCTCTACGGGGACGTCGTGACACTACGAAGAGCAGCTCGGCAAGAAATGTCTTGAAGAGCAACTCGGTAGAGAATGCCACGAAGAGCAGCTCGGTAAAAAATTCTAGGAGGAGCAGTTTGGCAGAAACAGCTTAGCAAGAATGCCACGAAGAGCAGCTCGACTAGAAATGCTCGAACGAGCAGTTGGGTAGAAACTGCTTGGCAAGAAATGCCACAAAGAGCAGCTCGGCAAGAAATGCGCTAAAGAGAAGCTCGGCAAAAACAGTTCAGCAAGAATGCCATGAAGAGCAGCTCGACAAGAAATGCTAGGAAGAGTAGCTCGGTAGAAAGTCCTTGGCAAGAATGACACGATGAGCAGCTCGAAAAGAAATGCTACGAAGGGCAGCTCAGCAAGAAATTTCATGAAGTGTGTCTCAGAAGAAACAGCTCTACAAAAATGCTACAAAGAGCACCTCGACAAGAAATTCCAGGAAGATCGGCTTGACAAAAATAGCTCGGCAAGAATGCCACGAAGAGCAGCTTGGCAAGAAATGCTCGAAAGAGCAGCTTGGCAGAAACTGCTTGGAAAGAAATGCCACGAAGAGTAGCTCAACAAGAAATGCCCTAAAGAGCAGTTCGGCAGAAACAACTTGGCAAGAATGCCACAAAGAGCAGCTCGGCAAGAAATGTTAAGAAGTGCAACTAGGCAAAAATAGCTCAGCAAGAATGACATGAAGAGCAGCTCGACAAGAAATGCTACAAAGGGCATCTCAGCAAGAAATGCCATGAAGAGTGGCTCGGCAGAAACAACTTGCCAAAAATGCTACGAAGAACAGCTTGGCAAGATGTGCTATGAAGAGCAGTTTGCTAGAAATAGCTTGGAAAGAATGCCACAAAGAGCAGCTCGGCAAGAAATGCTAGGAAGAGCAACTTGGAAGAAACAGTTAAGCAAGAATGCCACGGAGAACAGCTCGGCAAGAAATGCTACGAAGGGTAGCTCGAAAAGAAATGCCACTAAGATTTATAAAATTTAGATCCAAATCCATCCGGTCCCACACTGCTTTCTTTGGGAATAGAGAACATCGCTCTTTTAACTTCTTCTTTTTTCGGTTCGGTGCAGAGGAAATTATTATCAACATCTGAAATTTGCCTTTGAATTAACTCGGAGAGATTGCGTGGTTCAACCGCTAAAGACTTTGAGATAAAATTCTGGGAAAAAATAGTTGTCTCATTATGAATTGCTTCTGCACCCTCCAATATCCTCCCATCGTTCAGAATCATACGGTCTATACGACTCTTATTCCGCTTTTGATTGATAACTGAATGAAAGAATTTAGACTTTTGATCCCCCTCGGTCAACAATTTTTTTTTTTTCGCAATTTGTCCTAGGTGAGATGCTTCCCTCTTCTCCCACACCTGAATCTCCACCTTAGTAGTCAAGTAATCAGCTTCAACGTCCTCAAAAAAACCTACTTGTAGTTGATTTTATAGATATTTCATTCTTTCCTCAAGAGCTTTTAAATTTTCTTCCACTCTCCCAAAGACATTTTTATTCCATGCACTTAATACAACTTTAGTTCTCTTAAGGCGAATAGCAAGTTTCAGAAGACCTAAGGTCGAGTCATTCCTGATCCAGACATCTTTAATGTATGATAAAAACATATCATGCGAACTCCACATATTCAAGAACCGAAATAGGGTAGGGCCATACCGGGAGAAAGACGTATTTGTATACACCACCATAGGGCTATAATTTGATTATTTCCGACTCAGATATTTGAATTGAGTCGAACCATATAGGTTGGAAAAACCATTATCAATAAGAATACGATCAAGCTTAGCCCAACTACGAGCCACCCCTTCATGGCCATTGCACCACGACATTCGTGAGCCTGTGTTTGATAAATCAAAGAGACTACAATGATGCAAACAGTCATTAAACTCCATCATAGGTAACAGTGGTCTTGGATTTCCATCAATTATTTCAGTATCCATTTGAATTACATTAAAATCACCCATGACCAACCAAGGAAAATCTGATTGGCACTCCTCCAATTGCCGCCATAACTCTCTTCTTTCAACATAAGAACATTTGGCATAGACAAAACTCACCAAAATTCTTTGTCCATCCTTAAAAAACTACCTAGAAATCTTCTGTGTCGTGATTAAAATCACCTCAAAGGCATTTATATCCTTACAAAGTAGCCACAATTTACCGTCTTGATTTTCATTAGATATAAAATGGTGATAATTCAAAATATTACCCAGCATTACCATCTGCTCCTCAGCTGCGAACGATTCTTAAATAACAAACAACCCAACATTAAACTTTTTAATTAGCTTTTTTAACATGCCTCTAGATCTACCCAACCTCCTAATATTCCAGAAAAGAATTGTATCCGTCATAAATTTAATTTATGCGGTCAGATGAGAACCCTCTGAGATTTCCTCACCGATTTTTTTACGGAAATCCATCCCGGCCCTGTATCAGACACATACATTTTTTCTTTTCCCTTTAAAATTGATATTTCACCTTCCTCCCTCTCAGACGAATAACCTCGAGCCAATTCCTCCTGTTGCAAACCTTGGTCCCCACCTTCAGCCAGTTTAGAACTATCCACGTGATCCACTTTCTCTTGAGATAGAGGTTCATCATTTGAAATTGAGGATCATCATCACATATGACTTCTTCACACTCCCCTTCATTCTCTTTATTAATTCTTTTGTCAAATCTTTCAAGAGAGCTTTTCTTTAAACATCTTTTGGGCATTTGTTTTATAAATCTAAATCGTTTTTACTCTGATCCTGCATATATCTTTTACATCTTATTTTAACAGTATTATTTTTGTTTCTCTCATGTATTTCATTTGATAAATATTCTTAGAAATTAATATTATTTGCTTGTGAATCTTGTACATCAATTACAAGATTCAAAGGCTTATTTGCTTGTACTTGAGAAAATATTTTTGAGCCATAAACCCTAGATTCTCCAACACCTTATTTAGAAAAATATTTTTGGAGAAATTTCTTATTTGGGCATAAAATCTTTGAGCACTCATCAGACACATTTTTATTCAAAGATTATTTTTGTGAAAATCACATTTTCACATTGAGCTTATTTGCATATCATACATGACTGTATTTGTGTTTATTGTTGTACATATCTGCTTGTAGTAGAACCATTTCCTTGTACACAAAAATTATTTGAATATCTGTTGTATTCTGGATGGGTGGTCGGAAAAGGGAGACTAGCCCTGTAAATAGTCTCGAATTACTCAGATTCAGTTAGGAGAGCACCAGACTAGTTCAGACCCGATTAGGAGAACTAGGTGCATCATCCTGGTGAGGTGTTGTAAAGGTTGAGGTCAGCCCTGTTAATCTAACTTGGGGTATTCCCTTGCCTAATAAGGAGAGGGAGGTTGTAAACGGTGTCGCTTCACCGGCACGTGATCACATTTAGTGAAATCCTCTTTCCTGTGAGCTTGAGGCAGGGACGTAGGCAGTATTGGTTAAACCCCGATGACATATCTAGTGTCAGTTTTATTTTTTGAAATCTACTTTCCGTACTAGTATATTAATATTTATTGCTCTGAATGTTTTATATACTGAGATTGCTTTAATTGCGTATATATTTGCTCAGTAGTTTATCTGTTGAATTGGTATTTGTTTTAGATGGACCCTAGGTTCTGTTATACTGCTGCTGGTTAGTTGACCTAGGAAGAAAATTTTAAAATACCCAATTCACCCCCTATTGGGAATACACCAATTCCAACAATATGAATTCTTTTGCACCAATTTACTTGATTCAGAGCATTTTTCCTCTATTAGATTAAGGGTTATTAAATCTTTCATCACTACCTTATTCCAAGTTAGTTTTGTAACGACCTGCTTATAAACTCATATAATATAATTAAAATAAACAAAACAGTCAATCCGAACCCGTGTGTAACAGGGACACCTGTCATTCACAGCAGAAGCCTAAGCAGCAGTAAATATTAATCACATTCTCAAAACCATTAAATATATAATACCAGAGTCTACTATAATCCCATAATACTGTGTTTATATACAATCTCCAAAACATCCAAAATAAACCTAGAATCATACCAAAAAAA
The DNA here is from genome assembly GCF_029873635.1 of Malania oleifera. Taxonomy (NCBI): domain Eukaryota; kingdom Viridiplantae; phylum Streptophyta; class Magnoliopsida; order Santalales; family Ximeniaceae; genus Malania; species Malania oleifera. The sequence continues at coordinate 105,874,335 of NC_080421.1, read as the reverse complement.
ATCTCCTGATCTTAGTGCAATACTTACCCTCCTAGCGGGGTAACTTAATAAACTCAACGGCAACCACGACCCGCCGGTCTCTCAGGGTCTCCTGAAAAATTAATTAAGTTCAGGGGTGAGACACTTCTCAGTAAAGGAAAATAAACTAAATATAGTTGGGTGGAAACATGAACATTTATTGATAATATAGATATACAGTACATTCTTCATACCAAAAAACATTCATCATTTAACAACTGCATAAGCGTACACCTTCATATTTTATAAAGCATACTAATCATAACTATCTGGTATAGCTAGTAATTCTGAAAACATACCCAAGATGAATAACTACCTGATGTCATGTATTACCCCCCATGACGGGTTGTGCAGCCCGAAGGCGGGACCCGACAATGGTTATTCAACCACTGCTGAGTCAAAAATGTTTGTAAGTACGATGGGCCCGCCACACCCTTGTCCGGATTTCCAGGTGGACGTCTACACTCTACACTAAAAGTCACATCAACTATCCATCTCCCATCCCCTCGTGGGATGGTTAGCACCAATCTAATCATAGATATCTGATCTATAAGCTACGGTACCGTGCTCCTGAACTGAACTAAACTAACATCCGGGTTCTTATAACATATAATACATGATAATATAGCATTTAACATAAATAGATTGATAGAATTTCAATAATTTCATAAATATGGCCTCGTGCCAAACATTTCATGAATATAGCCTCGTGCCGAACATCTCATAAATACGGCCTCGCTCTAAAATCAAATGTAAAACACGGCCTCCTGCCGGCTATCAATCATGGCCTTGCACTGAATATCTCATACATATCATTCAGAGTAATAAATCAATAATCATGTATTTTCAATATCATTTTGTACTGTAATAATTCATATTCCTGAAAGCATGCTTCATTCATAACAAAATCATATCATAATACTTCTCACGTAAAGTAATATTCATGCCACACATTTGTTGTATAAAACCATACTGTATATTCTAAAATCATAATTTCTGGCATCTCATACATATACATACATTTCAACATAATAACAATATTTTCCCAAATGTGCATTTCCTCCGTAATATATTGATATAATACACACTTTAGTGAAAATTTATTTACTGATAAATAATAATAATTTGCATGGAAAATATCTGTTTTAGTTTATTCCCTTACCTAACTATAGAGAAAAGCCCCTATAAACTCTAGTCTCACACCCTTAGGATTTCCTATTTAGCACCCTGAAATCGACAACTCGCAAAACTAAACTTCGGTATTTTCATGTGAACATCATTTCCTATAACTACAGTAAGACCAAATTTGACTTAAAAAGTCTTACCTCAACTCAGGGATGATTTTCAACGGAGTTCCACCGAGGATCCGCTTCGGAAAATTTGGAGAGAACTTCCCTAGGAGCATCGTGGTGGCCTCGATCGTCGATCCGGCGAGCAACGGAGCCGAAATCGAAAAGAGAGGAGAGAGAAACCGAAGGGAGAGAGAGTGTGTGTTTTTCTTAATTTTGTGTGTTTAAATATGGATTTCTACTATTTATAGAGTCAGAATCGTCGACGAGACATGTCACATCGTCGACGAGTCCTCTAAAGAGCTTGTCGACGAACCTGCACTTTCGTCGACAAATTTCAAACTTCCCCAAAACCCTCTCTCGGTATCTTCTCGTCGACGAAACTTGACTTCATCAACGAGGCCCTTTTATACCCTCGTCGACGAATCCCTTATGTTCGTCGATGAGGACCTGATGATTTCCCTCGATTAATACTCCCAAAATGCAATGTTGTCGACTGCCTCCTTATGTTACTGTTTCCATTTCTCTTCTTCTTTATTATTTAAATATCATTATTATTATTCAGGTTGTCACAAGTTTAGGTCTACCTCTATGCCTTTTCATGTTTGAAACCATAACTAACTCACTCCTCCTTACATGTGATCTATTAGGTCTGCGTTTTAAATGTCCAAACCATCTAAATTGCTCATCCCTTATCTTGTTTTCAACCAATTCTATGCCTAATTTTTTGTGTATATATTTATTTCTTACTTTATTTTTTAATGTTAAACCACTCATCCACTTAGCATGCATACGCATCTTAGCAACTTCCATTCTTTGTATATGTTGCTTCTTAATTAGTTGCCCAATATTCTAAACCATGAAGCATAGCTGACCTTATAGCCATTTTATAAAACTTTCTTTTTAATTTTAAGGATATTCTACTATTACACAACACATCTGATGCACTCCTCTAGTTTACCTAACCTGTATTAATTCTATATACTACATCTTCTTCAATTTCCCTTGCACCGTACATAATAGGTCCAAGATATCTAAATCTATCGATCCTATTAATCTCTTAATTATTCAATTTAATCTTCTCTCTGCTGCTACTCCTTACATTACTGAAATTATATTTTATATATTCAATTTTATTCCTGCTTATCCTAAATCTTTTAGACTCTAATGTGGCTTTTCAAAGTTCTGGCTTAGATTCTACTCCACTTCTTCTATTATCAATCAACATGATATCATTTGCAAACGACATACACTAAATAATCTCATTTTGGATATTTCTAATTACTAAAGTAAAAAAGGTAAGGACTTGAACTAGAACCTTGATGAATACCTATTGAGATTGAGAACTCTCTTAACTTTCCTTTTACGATCTTGACATTAGTCACTACTTTATCATACATATTTTTAATGGTTTCAATGTATCTATTGTAAACTTCATTCTTTTTTAATATCCATCAAAATATTTCCCTAAATACTTTATCATAAGTTTTCTGTATAACGATAAAAATCATATGCAAGTCTTTTTTATTTTCTACTCCAAACTCCCTTCTTTTTTAGAATGCATGCAATGTCACCACCAAAATTTCACATTTCTTTATTTTCTGAACGTACATGAATTACTACAAGAAGCTAGCTAGGCTTCATATATTTTATTCTCACAGAAAATTACAGAAATTAGAAACAAAAAGAGATCGAAAAATTAATCAATTCCTCGATCCATCGAATCACCACAAATCAGAGATATTTTTCTTATGAAAAGTAGAAAATTAGAGTACTAGGAAAAAGAATGAGGATAATAATGAACTTCAATTGAGATTGAAGCTCATAATTAACATTGGAGTTAGACGACACAGTAGAAGACGGCGGTGGCGGGGCGCGGAAGTAGAAGGGGAAGTACGGCATAATCGGGTTCGGAGTTGGCTGCGCCGGGTACGTCTTCGGGGCAGCTGGCGGGGTGTACATTCCGTTTACTCCTCCGTCAGGTGGCAGCGGCGGCGGGTACAAGTCGGGAGGTCCCAACGGCGACGCTGGCGGAGGGTACAAGTCGGGGGTTCCCGACGGCGAAGCTGGCGGAGGCGGCGAGTTGTAGTAGTTGTCGTCGTCGGACGATGGTGGCGGCGGCGAGTAGTAGTAGCTGGTGCCGTCGGTACACGGAGGAGGCGGTGGAGGGGGGCAGGTAGAGATGGGTACTGGAGCGGGTGGCGGTGGAGAGGGCTCCGAAGGCGGCGGCGGCGGCGGTGGCGGTGGCGAGAGGATGGGGGTCGCAGGGGTTATCGCAGGCGGAGCACATTGTGCAGGAGGTCTGGTCTTTGGATGAGAAGGAGAAAGCGATGGGGGAGATCATGAGAAGGAGAACGATTAGGATTACTGTAATTGGGTAGGGAAAGAGATTCGCCATTGATGGAGAGATAAGAGAGAAGGCGCGTCTATGGTGAGTGATATTTGTGTGTGTGTGTGTGTGAGAGAGAGAGAGAGAGAGAGAGAGAGAGAGGAGCATGTGGGAGAGTGCGTCATGATGGCCATCCCATTCTTGTGCTTCAATCTGCTTTGTAGGGAACCATTATGGGAACTCAAGCTTCTTAACTCCCAAGTTGTTTTGCATTTTGCATTTTGCATTGTGTGTGTGTGTGTGTGTTGTGTGTGGGTCTATATATATAGTGAGGTGAGCAAACGGTCGGTTTGGTTAAATTCGGTTAATTAACCAAATTAACCGAAAATTTCAGTTAACAATTTCCATTAACCAAACCGCCCAAATAAGAAATATATGCCGAACCTCGCCTGACCGAATTAACAGTTCGAGTAATTCGGTTATTAACCGAAATTATTTAAAATTAATTATTAAAAATAGAATATAATTATAATTTTTTTACCAAACAAATCAAAAGAAGTTACATCAAACTAATAATAGACATTGGTTAATACATTTTAACAAACACATCACAGCAGATGCATCAAACAGATACCAGTTAATCTAATAGCCGTTCATTGAGACATTTTAACAAACATGACAAGGGGCTATTCAAGCTTCAAGGGGTTGTTCAAGTGTAGTTTATTGGATCATTGGAGACTCATTTCTAAGTACCTGAGTGAAGAGTCGTCGCCACGCGAAGAGCCAAAGAGGGATTCGGGACAGGTGAAGCCGCACAGAGGGAGAACTGACAGGGATTTGGGAATGGAAGCCTCAGGCGAGCTGAAGGGAATGGAAGTGAGAACTGAAGAGGAGAAGTGGAGAACTGCTGAACTGAGAAGTGGAGATGGAGAAGCCTTAGCGGAGAACTTTAGAAGGACCGAAGGAGAAGTCCAGACTCGAGAGTAGAGAGGACAGCGGCTGCGGAGTGCGGAGTCTGCCGTCTACGGACCACTAAACACTAAACAGTAAACCCTAGTTAATTTATACTTGAAATTTAAGTAATTATTAAATCGGTTAATCAGTTAATTCAATTTATATTTCCTATTAACCAAATCAAAAACCGATTAACCAAAATTTAGTGAACCCTAACCGAATCGACCGAACCGATTTTTCTACCCAAACCAAACTGACCAATTTCGGTTGGTTAAATCGGTTAATTTGAGTTTGCCCGCATTATGCTCACCCCTATATATACCTTTATGCGGAAAATATATAAACCATAACATAAACTTCACATACCAGCATTATAAGAAAACTGATTTTTAGTGACGAAAGTATTAGTGATGAATTGAATTTCATCATTAAAAGTGCACTATTAGTGAAAATTTTTTAGAACCATTGCTAATAGTTAATGTTGGGATTTCTGGTGTGGAACTGTCGGCAACAGCACCTCCTCATGTAGCCTATGTTGAAATGAAGACTGGCGGCCACCAACCTCTGCAGATTTTGTTGAAATCTGTAGCCACTTTCTTTGATTTTACTCCCCCCTTTCTGTATATATATATATATATATATATATATATATATATATATATGTGTGTGTGTGTGTGTGTGTGTGTACGTGAGAGGTGTGGTAGTGTGAGTGTGTATGAAGCTGTGTGTGGGTTGCAGTAAGCTGTGTGTGTGCAGCAGTGAGTTGTGAGAGGTCTGAGTGCTGTGCAAAGTGTTGTGTTGTGAGTGTAGAGAGGTTGTACGCAGAGAGTTGCAGTGAGAGAGAGAGACAGAGAGAGTTGAGCAGTATGGCTCCTCTTGTATTTTTTCTCCTAGTATAGTGCAACGGTGTGTGCTCCCGTGGACGTAGGTCAGATTCGACCAAACCACATAAATCCGATGTTCCAGTGTGGATGTGCTTTTGATTTTCTTTGTGTACGATTGTTGCTCGAGGTTTATTCCCCAACAATTGGTATTAGACTTGGTTGGAGTAGGCTAGATCGGAGAAAAATTCAAGGATTTTGAGCCTCTGTCCAATAGCTCAAAATTTAATTTTGAAGCCACCATCGAACTCCTCTCATCGAGACAAAGCAAATGGTGCCAACCAGAGCTCCAAAAGATATCAGATAACCCTGCACACGCCTACACGCGCTGCCAACGTCCAGGGGACGTTTCCACGTGCACAGACACGCCTTCACGCGCCGGCAAAGGGTCGGCAGCTTCATCCACACTCGTCTACGCCCCGGCGAGCGAACGACGAGTCAGCGAGAGGTTGAAGATGAGTGACGTCAGCACCACGTTACCCGTCCACGTCAGTAGGGACCCGCGCCCAGTCAGCGGCCACGTCAGCCGGGACCCGCGCATGGTCAGCGCACAGCTAACCACCACGTCAGCTCCACATGGCGCCGAGTAAGTGGTCGAGTCAGTCGCCACGTCATCACGTGGGTCCCACATTCAATCAATAGTAGGTGTCAGCAGTGGGGCCCATAGTGCCACGTCAGCAGTGGGCCCACATGTGCCATATCAGCAGACGGCACAGTAACTGTAACAACCCGAAAAATATAAAATGGATTTCGGTAGATTTCATCAACGAAGCCAGATTTCATCGACGAAGGCAGTAGACTTTCGTCAACGAAATTCAGAGGTTCGTCGATGAAGAGAAGCCGAGAGGTTTAGAAAATTTTAAATATCAGACTTCGTCGACGAGACTGCCGACATGCTCGATGAAATCTTTGACTTTTCATCGACGAAGGCCCTTTTCATCGACGAAAACCGGTCGGGTCAAAGGGGTATAAAAGGAAAAAAAAATATTTTCTTCTTCATTAAGTTTCCTCAATATCTCTCTCTCTAAACTCTCTCTACTCTCTCTCTTTCTCTAGATTTCCTCGCCAGTCATTGATAGAATCAGAAATCCGAGGTTACCATGAGGATAGTGGAAGAATTCTCTACAACTTTTGCAGATTGGAATCTCGTTTCGGAGATTTTCGGGTTTCAGACCAAAATTGGGATAAGGCTCGGTTTTCATTTCTGATTTGGTGTATGTGTAGTAGTATGGATTATAAGCATGTTTAGTATTGTGATTTGTAGATTTCAGAGTCTCGATTCGTAGTTTTGAGGGCTGTAGAGTTCGTGGTTTGGTTTCGGGTTGAGGTAAGGGGATTCTGTTTATATCAGTTTATTTTTGAAATCGGGATTGGTAAGCTTGTAGGCTACAATCTTACGTATGTTTTGGCTACTTATTTGGGGAAATCTATCGGGTAAAAACACAGGATTTTTGGGTTACAGGTTTCCAAAAAATCGGGGGTTTCGGGTATCATCTCTTGTTGGTTTGAAAAGCTGTTTGTTTGCTTTAAAACTGTATTATTGAGATGACCGTAATCCATATTTGCATAAACTGTATACTTGAAATTGTAAACGATAGGATCTGCCGTAAACCAAATAAGTGTGGTATGTGTGTATGTATGTAAATGTTCCAGGTATTTGTAAAACAACTATGTGGCAGTTTATTACTGTACGCTGAAATGTATAGGGACGTGAGTTCCCAAAATGATTTCAGGTTTTGTAAAATCGGCTAGTGGCAGCTAATTACTGTATGCCAAGAGTGGCTGGCTCTATATCCAGGGTGTGAAATATCACCAGTATCGTTCGGCTGGTCACCGAAGGTGTGATCTACACCGTATGTAGCAATGGATTCACAGTGGGCCTAGGTCGTCGTAGCGTAGTTTGACACGTGGCAATGTAATCGGGGTTAGACTAGGTGACCTTGTGTAGTTGCATTTGTAGCAATGGATTCACTATTGGGCCTGAGTCGTAGATCTTCGTAGTTACATGTGTAGAAACGTAACCGTTGTGAGACTAGGTGACCTTGTGTAGTTGCATATGTAGCAATGGATTCACCATTGGGCCTTGATCGTTGCAGCGTAGTTGCGTATGTAGCAATGTAATCGCTGTGAGACGAGGTGACCTGGTGTAGTTGCGAATAGTGTGACGACACTGACCGTATGTATGTATGTACATTTTTATTTGAGTGTCATATGGATGAATTGGAATGGGCTTTTGTGAAAATACTGGAACTGTATGGAAATTGTTTTAAAACTGTATGTATTGTTTCAAACTGTATCGTATGTATGTGTTATGAAGTATGAAAATGACACTAGTATGCCACACATTGATATAACCTATTTTCTCCCTTACTGAGAGGTGTCTCACCCTGAATATATACAAATGTTTTTCATTTCCTTCGAATAGCCGAAACTAGCACCCTAGCATATGGAAGCGGGGGTGTGTTTAGCTACTGTTAGTACCTGATAGGTACAAATTTTGTAACCGGGTTATCCTGATGGATTTTGTAGACACCCGTGGTATGTATGGTATTTGTAGGTATGGTTAACCATGTATGGTATAGACTCTGGCATGGTATAGTTTGATGTAAAGAAAGACCGTATTTCGCTATGTATGTTGATGAGTATGGACATGTGTATGTATGTATATAGGGCATCCGTTACCCCACCGGGTAGGACCTTCTTTGTATGAGGTATCATGTTTGTTTTAATTGATACAGAGACAGGTTAGGCTACTTAAATTCACCCCTGGGTCCCATTTCCAGGTTCGGGGCGTGACAATTTGGTATCAGAGCGAACCAGGTTGTTAGGTCTGGTAGACTTGGTTAGGAGTATTGATGTGTACATACCAAAGTATAGGATATGTGGATATGGGTAGAGTTGGTTATGGGTTGTTTGGTTGCTAGACCGGGAATTGTCGATGGTATTCCGTGTTTTTCCTGGGATGTCGATTCCAGTAAAAGCAGGGCAGATTGTTGACAACTTTCATGTTAGTGTGACGGGACAGGCTAAGACCTGTGAGAGTAATAGTTGACATGATTAGTTCTATGATTGTGTTAACTGTGTACACTATAGGAATTCTAACAGATTCCTATTCTGTTTTCAATATGGAGCCCAAGGATAATAACTTGGAGAGTGGCTCCGAGGAGACGGCAAGCGATGAGTCTCCTTCTGTGTCTCGTAGTATGGCGAAACAGGTGATTCGAGAGATTGGGCGGAGTGTTAGGAGACGCGAGAGTTCTCCTATTGATGCGGGGTGTATCGTTGAGAGGTTCACACGCATGCACCCTCCGACATTTACGGGAGGACCTGATCCGATTGTAGCAGAGGACTGGGTCAAGAAGACCGAGAGGATTTTGGGAGTCCTCCACTGCACTGAGAAGCAAAAGGTCTTGTACGCTACTTTCTAGTTAACTGGGGAGGCAGGGCGATGGTGGACGACGGTGAGTCTGCTTGAGAGGAAGAGAGCTGGTCTATCTGATATGACGTAGGGCCATTTCAAGGAGGTATTCTTCGAGAGATACTTTTCGGTCTCCACTCGGGATGCGAAGGCTAATGAGTTTTCAGGACTGACGCAGGGGACTTTGTCGGTCCAGAGATATGCTTTCAGATATATCGAGTTATCTCGATTTGCACCATACTTAGTTCTGAATGAGCACGAGAAGGCTCAGAGGTTTGAGAAGGGTATGAGGAATGACATCCGCTGTCTTGTGGGGATGCTGCAGATCTAAGAGTTTTCTGTCCTGGTGGATAAAGCCACCATAGTTGAGGCCGACCTTCGAGGAGATGGGGTAGTACAAGTACAGGGGAAGAGGCCAGTATCTTCTGGTCCTCAGAATGGTCATCAGCAGGGACCGTGGAAGAAGAAGAGTTACAGCTCCGGGTATCGGCAGAACACCGAGCGGCTGAGTTCTCAGGGGGATCCATCCTCCGCACCGTGTGCAAAGTGCCGTAAATGGCACGATGGCGAATTTCAGCCATTCTGGGGTGTCTGCTACAACTGTGGCTAGGCGGGTCACATGGCGAAGAGCTGTCAGGAACAGAGGAGGATTATGCCTACACAGAGTCAGAACTGTGGGAGTAATCAGGTGCCTCGAGGGAATTATTAGGCAACCACGGCTCCGAGAATGGCTCTAGCAAGGGTATATTCACTTACTCTAGCAGATGCGGAATACGCTGGGAACGTGGTGACAGGTACCATATTATTGCTTTCGAAAAGAGCTGTTGCTTTATTTGATTCGGGGGCAACCTATTCGTTCATATCTGCTAGTTTTGTGAAGTTGTGTGAGGCAGAAACTTGTGTGATGAATGAGACGTTGTCTGTGATTATGCCAACTGGGAGTGTAACGGTTTGTAGTAAGATGTTGGAAAACTGCCCAATTATGATTCAGGAGAGGCTGCTACCGGCAAATCTTGTGGTATACGACATGTCGGGTTTTGACGTCATATTGGGAATGGATTGGTTGTTCTCCAGCTATGCGGTGATCGATTGTCGTAAGAAAGTAGTAGTGTTCAGACCTCCTGGGAAGCAGGAGTATGAGTTCGCGAGATTGCGTGTGCGTCCGACGCCACAGATCTTATCGGCAATACAGGCGAGGAGACTACTCTTGGACGGATGTTAGGGGTACTTAGCTTGTGTGGAGGAACCGCTGCAGCATGAGTTGAGACTCGAGGACATTCGGGTAGTCAGCGAATTTTCGAATGTGTTTCCAGATCATTTACCCAGTTTACCTTCGGATCGTGAGGTGGAGTTTGCGATAGAGTTGCTGCCCAGTAAGGCACCGATCTTTAAAGCTCCGTACCGGATGGCTCCAGTAGAATTTGGAGAGTTAAAGGAACAGTTGCAGGAATTACTGGACAGAGGATTCATTCAACCTAGTGTTTCACCCTAGGGAGCACCAGTACTATTTGTGAAGAAGAAGGACGGGTCAATGCAGATGTGCATTGATTACCGTGAGATCAAAAAAGTGATGGTGAAGAACCGTTACCCTTTGCCTCGTATAGATGATCTTTTTGACCAGTTGCAGGGGACGCAAGTCTTTTCGAAGATCAATTTTCGGTCAGGATATCATCAGGTGAGGGTTAGAGCAGAGAATGTAGCGAAAACTGCTTTCCGAACTAGATATGGCCATTACGAGTTCTTAGTCATGCCTTTTGCGTTGACGAATGCGCCGGCGGTGTTCATGGATCTGATGAACAAGGTTTTCTATGAGTACTTGGATCGGTTCGTGGTGTGTTTATTGATGACATTCTGGTATACTCACGGAGTACGAAAGAGCATGTGGATTATTTGAGGTTAGTACTACAAGTTCTGCGAGAGAAGAGGTTGTATGCTAAGCTGAAGAAGTATGAGTTCTGGTTGAATCGGGTCGCGTTCTTAGGCCATGTGGTGTCTAAGGGTGGTATCTCTATTGATCCTAGCAAGATCGAAGCTGTGGTTGACTAGGTTAGACCGAAGAGTATGCAGGAGGTTCGGAGTTTTCTGGAACTGGAAGGTTATTATCGTCGGTTCGTAGAGGGTTTCTCTAAACTATCTAGACCTCTAACACAATTAACCAGGAAGGGAGTTCAGTTTGACTGGACTAATGATTGCGAGTAGTGTTTTCAGGAGTTGAAGCACTGGTTGGTTACTTCTCCAGTGTTGACTATTCCCTCGGGGGATGGTGGGTATGTAATTTATAGCAACGCGTCTAAAAAGGTCTTGGGATGTGTGCTCATGCAGTAGGGTAAAGTAGTGGTGTATGCTTCTCGACAATTGAAAGAGTATGAGAAGAATTACCTTACGCATGATTTAGAGTTAGCTGCCGTAGTGTATGCACTGAAGATTTGGCGACACTATCTGTACGGGGTGCAGTGTGAAATCTTCACGAACCATAAAAGTCTCAGGTACTTTTTCACGCAGAAGGAGCTGAATATGAGGCAGAAGCGGTGGCTGGAATTGATCAAGGATTACGATTGCAAGATTAGTTACCATCCAGGAAAGGTTAATGTGGTAGCTGATGCGTTGAGTCGGAAGTCAGAACATGCAGTAATATCTACAATTGTAACTCAGCATAATGTCAGACGGGATCTGGAAAGTTTTGGCGTGGAAATGGTGTTCGGTGATCATCAAGCTTTTATTGCTAGTTTGGTGATTCAGCCGACGTTGTTTGAGCGTATTAAAGCCGCACAGGCTAATGATGCGGAATTAGTTGAGATTGTGGGGAAAGCGCTTCATGGACAGAATGCTATTTGGGTAATTGTGGAAAGGTTGACGAAATCTGCTCACTTCATACCGATGCAAGTTAGCTATCCTTTGAGTAGGATGGCTGATATGTATGTGTATGAGATTGTGAGAATGCACGGGGTACCGGTATCCATTATGTCAGATCGAGATCCGAGGTTTACTTCTCAATTTTGGACGAGCCTGCAGGAGGCATTGGGGACGAAGCTTACTTTCAGTACAGCGTTCCACCCCTAAACTGATGGGCAGTCGGAGAGGACAATACAGATCTTGGAGGATATGTTACGGGCTTGCGTATTGGACTTCGGTGGTAGTTGGATTCAGTTTTTGCCACTAGTGGAGTTTGCCTATAACAACAGCTTCCAGGCTAGTATAGGGATCGCACCGTTCGAGGCTTTGTATGGCCGGAGGTGTCGATCTCCTTTGTATTGGGATGAGGTTGGTGAACGTTAGGTTTTAGGACCTGGACTTGTGCAGCAGAAGAGTTACGCGAATGTTCGCCGCCGTGAGTTAGAGTTCGAAGTGGGAGGTAAGGTTGTAAAGACCCGAAAATTTAAAAAAATTAAAATAATTTAAAATATATATATATAAATAAAATAACAGATAATAAATAAAAGGAATGACATGGGAAATGAGAAAAAAAAATTAATTAAAATTAAAGAAATTAAATTAAATTAAGATAAATTAAATAATTAAATAATTAGTTATTAAATTAAATATTTTTACATTGGATTTAAAAAAAAAACTAATTGAAATAAGAGAAATATATATATGGTTAATATAATATATAAATATATATATATATATATATATATATATATATATGTAAAGTATCTGACATAAGAAAAGTAAAAGAAGAAGAAAGAAGAAGGAAGAAGAAGAATCAGTGGCTGCCCCCCCCCCACCCCCCTGAATGTTTTATTTCCTGTGTGCGGCCGCTCCGTCTCCGTCTCTCTTCTTCTCTTAATTACTCGGCGAATTGGTAGCAGATCGAAAAATGGAAGGTGCCGTTGGATTCCTAGTTCCGCTGCCTACATTTCTACTGGAACAGATTTTTCATAGGAACGGCTTAGGCACTGCTCCTAGGGAAAGGTAATTTTTCTCCATTTTCTCAATTTCGCTGTTAATATGTGGTTAAATCGACGAACGGACACCACCACAGGGTCCTAGTCATCATTATCGTCATTTTGACGTAGGTAATTTGTCAATTGGGGTTTTCTAAGCCCTACTCCAAAGCGAGAGTGGGATTTGAGAATTTGGCTAAATTTAAGGATATTATTATTTATTTAGGAATTATGGCCCTAGGAAGTATTAAATTAACATTTTATTCATGAATAATTTATTGGAACTAGGAATTTAATTTCAGAGTCTAGGTGAGCGCCGCAGGTATTTTTCGGAGTCCCTGTTGGCGTAGTTCAAGAAACCAAGTAAGGAGAAAAATATATATTAAATCAGAATTTTTATGAATTTAATGGAAAAATAAATTGTGTAATATGTACGTGTATATGTTTCAGTGTGGGTAAAATGCCAACTGTTTAAATTATATTTTTTTCGAGTTTAGGGCTGTTTATTGGATATGTATATGCGAAAATGAACTGATGAAAGTGAAAAAATATTTTCAGGATAATTAAGTAAGAAATGAAAGGTATTTTCAGTATATAAACATTAAATGTTGGTTGGCTTATTTTACAAGCAGTGTATGAATTTTATTGCTAAATTGTGTCGCATGAGAATCTATGCAAATATATGTTAAATGTATAAGATGCAGGCTAAGTAAGTAAAACAATGAGAATAAAATATGATATGGACAATGTTGCCTGTGTGTGTTAAATGCAACCATGTAAATATAAGACAGCTAAAAGACAACCATGTTAGCATATCTAACACACTTCTGTGTAGACTAACTGATGACAGCTAAAAGGAGCTGTGTTAGCAGATCTAGCACGTTTCTACGTAGACTAACTGATGATGGTTAAAGACCAGCTGTAGTACGAAGTAATGAAATGAAATGTTATGCAATGAAATGACGATAAAATGGCAATGAAATGAAATGACAAAGGTAAATGATGTAAATGGGAAAGAGTCACTTAAAGTGAAACGAAATGAAACGTTAAGTTATAAACAGGAATGAATGTGCATGAATGTATATGTACATAGAACAGGTTACGATTGGGCGAGGCGTATTTTTCGCCTGAGGGCTTGCTGAGTAAGGTGAGTGCACTAGTAGCTTCAGATGTAGCAGTAGCTGCATAACGCACTAGGGCAGAGGAAACCTACTTGTATGGGCGGGTAGAATTCTCTATCCTTAGGGCCTTTGCCGGTAAACTATTGTTGAATGCGTGAATACGAGATCAGTTTAACACTTAAGGGCTTACTGAGTAAGGTGAGTGCTCTGGTATGTTTTAATTGTGACCTTAGGGTTACCTAAGTATCAGAGCAGAGGGGTGCTACTTGTATGGGCGGATAATCACCCCTATCCTTGGGTAATCTCGTGGGTTAAACATTTGCATATGTTTGATTAGGATCAGAGAATGATTTCGGAAATTATGTTAAGGATTTTCAAATGTTCAATATTATGTTATATATAAACTCATGTTGGCCACACACTGCTTTAATATATGGTTTCTTCCCTTATTGAAATGTATCTCACCCGAATATGAATGTATCTTTTTTTTTCAGGATTTCATTGAGATCGAGCTTAGATAGCTTGAGGTTCTATAACATTATTGGGAAATAGTAAAAGAAAATGGTATATTTCTATAATAATTATGAGATGCAAATATTTATGTTTTACGTCCTTATATTTTAAGTCTGTGGAGAAAAGAAAGTTGTGAACATACTGAAATGTTTTAGAGATATATGTAATTATGGAAATGCAAGTGTTGGATGATTTATTATAAATTGTAGTTAGAATTAGTAAACTTTGGTATTATGTTATATGGAGATTATGATCATGTTTTTCCGCTGCGTATGTTTTGGAATATGATTTATGAGGATATGATCAGGTATAATGCGTCGGACCCGGGATTAAGGGTTCAGGGCGTTTCATTTGGTATCAGAGCAATGTCCAGCCAGAAATGTGATTAATTTCACATCGCCTAGATATGGAAATGTTAGAATATTAGGTTAGAGATGATTTATACCAGAGTATAGGAAACAGTTAGGATAAGGATGCTAGATGGATAGGTTAGGTTAGGTGTTGAGAAGTAGGTATGGTGTAGGAAAGTATAGGATTTTGTCTTATAACTTGGAGGCGGAAATCCTTTGGCGGACTTCTGTGATTTTCTGATTCATTCGAAAGTTTTAGAAAACCACGGTAAATCCATCGACGGTGATGTTTCTTAGCCGTGAGACGGGTCCTTATATGGAGAACTTGGATGTGTATTAGATTTAAAGTATATAATTGTGTTGTTAAGATTATGATGTGCGATATGGTGAATCGTGGAATTATAGGAATGAAAGACCGGGTAACAAATTTCGAGGGTGAAATTTGTCTTTTTTTGGAGGGTAGAATGTAAAGACCCGGAAATTTAAAAAGATTAAAATAATTTGAAATATATATATATATATATATAAATAAAATAACAGATAATAAATAAAAGGAATGACGTGGGAAATGAGAAAAAAAAATTAATTAAAATTAAAGAAATTAAATTAAATTAAGATAAATTAAATAATTAAATAATTAGTTATTAAATTAAATATTTTTACATTGAATTTAAAAAAAAAAAAACTAATTGAAATAAGAGAAATATATATGGTTAATATAATATATAAATATATATATGTATATATGTATATATATAAATATAATAGGTATATGATAAGATATATATGATAAGTGTAAGTTTAATATATATATATATATATATATATATTTATATATATATATATATATATAAATATAAAGTATCTGATAGAAGAAAAGTAAAAGAAGAAGAAAGAAGAAGGAAGAAGAAGAATCAGTGGCCGCCCCCCCCCCCCTGAATGTTTTATTTCCAGCGTGCGGCCGCTCCGTCTCCATCTCTCTTCTTCTCTTAATTACTTAGCGAATTGATAGCGGATCGAAAAACGGAAGGTGCCGTTGAATTCCTGGTTCCGCTGCCGACATTTCTACTGAGCAGATTTTTCATAGGAACGGCTTAGGCACTGCTCCTAGGGAAAGGTAATTTTTCTCCATTTTCTCAATTTCTCCATTAATATGTGGTTAAATTGACGAACGGACACCACCACGGGGTCTTAGTCATCGTTATCGTCATTTTGACGTAGGTAATTTGTCAATTGGGATTTTCTAAACCCTACTCCAAAGCGAGAGTGGGATTTGAGAATTTGGCTAAATTTAAGGATATTATTATTTATTTACGAATTATGGCCCTAGGAAGTATTAAATTAATATTTTATTCATGAATAATTTATTGGAACTAGGAATTTAATTTCAGGGTCCGGGTGAGCGCCGCAGGTATTTTTCGGAGTCCCTGGTTGCGTAGTTCAAGAAATCAGGTAAGGGGAAAAATATATATTAAATCAGAATTTTTATGAATTTAATGGAAAAATAAATTGTGTTATATGTACGGGTATATGTTTCAGTATGGGTAAAATGTCAACTGTTTAAATTATATTTTTTCCAAGTTTAGGGTTGTTTATTAGATATGTATATGCGAAAATGAACTGATGAAAGTGGAAAAATATTTTCAGGATAATTAAGTAAGAAATGAAAGGTATTTTCAGTATACAAACATTAAATGTTGGTTGGCTTATTTTACAGGCAATGTATGAATTTTATTACTAAATTGTGTGGCATGAGAATCTGTGCAAATATATGTTAAATGTATAAGATGCAGGCTAAGTAAGTAAAACAATGAGAATAAAATATGATACGGACAATGTTTCCTGTGTGTTTTAAATGTTACCATGTAAATGTAAGACAGCTGAAAGACAGCCATGTTAGCAAATCTAGCACACTTTTATGTAACCACGGTTTTCCTCCACCATAAGGGAGGGAATGTATGTATGTATCATGACGGAGCTGTGTATAAATAGCCACTGTATTCGCAGAGTATGTATGTATCGTAACAGCTTGGTATCCTGGTTGCCGTACAGTTTGGCTTTGCTTTAGAGTGAGTATATATGTAGTAGTATGAATGTGTTGTAATGAGAGATTGCAAATTTCGAGGACGAAATTTTTGTAAGGAGGGGAGATTGTAAGAACCCAAAAAATATAAAATGGATTTCAGTAGATTTCGTCGACGAAGCCAGATTTTGTCGACGAAGGCAGTAGACTTTTCGTCAACGAAATTCAAAGGTTCGTTGACGAAGAGAAGCCGAGAGGTCTAGAAAATTTTAAATATCAGACTTCGTCGATGAAGCTGCCGACATGCTTGACGAAATTCTTGACTTTTCATCAACGAAGGCACTTTTTGTCGACAAAAACCGGTTGGGTCAAAGGGGTATAAAAGGAAAAAATTTCTTTTCTTCTTCATTAAGTTTCCTCAATATCTCTTTCTCAACTCTCTCTCTCTCTAAACTCTCTCTCTTTCTCTAGATTTCCTCTCCGGTCGTTGATAAAATCGGAAATCCAAGGTTACTACGAGAATAGTGGAAGAATTCTCTACAACTTCTGCGGATCGGAATCTCGTTTTGGAGATTTTCAGGTTTCAGGCCAAAATCAAGGTAAGGCTTGGTTTTCATTTCTGATTCAGTATATGTGTAGTAGTATGGATTATAAGCATGTTTAGTATTGTGGTTTGTAGATTTTGGAGTCTCGGTTCGTAGTTTTGAGGGCCGTAGAGTTCGTGGTTTGGTTTCGGGTTGAGGTAAGGGGATTCTGTTTATATCAGTTTATTTCTTAAATCGGGATTGCTAAGCTTGTAGGCTACTATCTTATGTATGTTTTGGCTACTTATTTGGGGAAATCTATCGGGTAAAAACATGGGATTTTCGGGTTACAGTTTTCGGGAAAATCGGGGGTTTCGGGTATCATATCTTATTGGTTTGGAAAACTGTTTGTTTGCTTTAAAACCGTATTATTGAGATGACCGTAATCCATATTTGCATAAACTGTATACTTGAAATTGTAAACAATAGGATTTTCAGTAAACCAATTAAGTGTGGTATGTGTGTATGTATGTAAATGTTCCAGGTATTTGTAAAACAGTTATGTGGCGGTTTATTAATGTACGCTGAAATGTATAAGGACCCGAGTTCCCAAAATGATTCCAGGTTTTGTGAAATCGGCAAGTGGTAGCTAATTACCGTTCGCCGAGAGTGGCTGACTCTATATCCAGGGTGTGAAATATCACCAGTATCGTTCGGCTGGTCACCAAAGGTGTGACCTACACCGTATGTAGCAATGGATTCACAGTGGGCCTAGGTCGTCGCAGCGTAGTTTGACACGTGGCAACGTAATCGAGGTTAGACTAGGTGACCTTGTGTAGTTGCGTTTGTAGCAATGGATTCACTATTGGGCCTGAGTTGTAGATCTTCATAGTTGCATGTGTAGAAATGTAAACGTTGTGAGACCAGGTAACCTTATGTAGTTTCATATGTAGCAATGGATTCACCATTGGGCCTTGATCGTCGCAGCGTAGTTGCGTATGCAGCAATGTAATCACTGTGAGACGAGGTGACCTGGTGTAGTTGCGAATAGTGTGACGACACTAACCGTATGTATGTATGTACGTTTGTATTTAAGTGTTATATGGATGAACTGGAATGGGCTTTTGTGAAAATACTGGAACTGTATGGAAATTGTTTTGAAACTGTACGTATTTTTTCAAACTGTATCATATGTATGTGTTATGAAGTATGAAAATGACACTAGTATGCCACACACTGATATAACCTGTTTTCTCCCTTACTGAGAGGTGTCTCACCCCGAATATATACAAATGTTTCCCAGGTCCTTCAGGTAGCCAAAACTAGCATCCTAGCATCCAGAAGCGGGGGTGTGTTTAGCTACTGTTAGTACCTGATAGGTACGAATTTTGTAACTGGGTTGTCCTGATGGATTTGGTATACACCCGTGGTATGTATGGTATTTGTAGGTATGGTTAACCCTGTATAGTATAGACTCTGGTATGGTACAATTTGATGTAAAGAAAGACCGTATTCCGCTGCGTATGTTGATGAGAATGGACATGTGTATGTATGTATATAGGGCATCCATTACCCCATGGGGTCGGACCTTCTTTGTATGAGGTATCATGTTTGTTTTAATTGATACAGAGACAGGTTAGGTTACTTAAATTCACCCCTGGGTCCCATTTTTGGGTTCGGGGCATGACAGTAACGGCGTCACTAACGCCGTTAAAGAATATTCCGTCGATTAGAGGAATATTCCGTTAAAGTTGACTTGATTTGACCAGGTTTGACTGGGTTTTTTCGAAGCCATTTTGGGACTGTTTTTCGAGCAACATAAGCCATTTCTTGGGTTTTTGGTTGTTTCGGATCCAACCGTATTGTCCGTTTGAGCTAATTCCATCTCTGGATCAATGAATCGAGATGTCAAATGAAAAGAGCTCTTGGATCGAGATGTTTGTCAGCATGAACTTTGGTTTCTAGAAGATGCAAATCGAGGATTTTTTGTTTGGTAAGGAGTTGCACTTACCACTGATGGAGAAGCTAGAATCCATGAAGGAGAGCGAGTGGGAGTTGCTTGATCGAAAAGCCCTCGGAGCCATTAGAATGATATTGTCAAAGTCTGTGGCGTTCAACATCAAGCACTTGACAACCACCATGTCCCTTATGGATGCGTTATCTAACATGTACGAGTAGCCATAAGCCACGAATAAGGTATATCTAATGAAGAGATTGTTTACCATGAGCATGTCTGTAGGTGAAAGCTTTAGCAGACACATGAATAATTTGAATGAGCTATCGGATCAACTCGCCTCAATCGGGATTACCTTTGACAGTGAGATCCATGCCCTACTAATTCTCAGTTAGCTGTCTAAGAGTTGGAAAGGTATTGTCACTGCGATCAGTAGCTCTGTAGGAAAATCAAAGCTGAAATTCGACGAGGTTATCAGCATGATTTTGACAAAGGAGATCAAAATGCAGTTGAACAATGACTCCACTTCAAGTTCAACTTTGAATATGGAAAGCCGAGGAAAGGGAAGCGGGCATGGACGATCTAACAATCGTGGCAGATCCAGGACCAGGCGGTCCAAATCCAGAGATCCCAAAGGCACTCAGGACACAGGTTCCCAGAGTACAAAAGTTATTAAGTGCTAGAACTATGGAAAGACTGGTCATTACAAGAACTAGTGCAGGAATCAGAAGAAAGAGACAAGGGCAAAGATAGAAGCAAATATTGCTTCTGAGAATGATGAGATGTTAATCTGCTCTTTTGAGAGCAAGCAGGAGTCTTGGGTCTTAGACTCTGGAACCTTATATTATGCCACATGCTGTGGAGATTGCCTAGAGGAGTACACACCAGGTGATTTCGGTAAGGTGTACCTTGGCAACGATCAACCTTGCGACGTAACTGGCAAGGGAGTTGTGAAGATCAAAATGAACGGGTCAGTATGGAAGCTGAAGGATGTCAGATATATTCCAGACCTGAGAAAGAATTTGATCTCAATTGGTCAGCTGGTAGATGAAGGATACACGACGAAATTCATTGGCGATGAATGGAAAGTCTCAGAGGGTGTATTAACGATTGCGCGAGGTAAGAAAAGCGAGACACTTTTTCTAACCTCCAATGCCTCCATGTCTATTTCAATTGCTGCAAGAAATGATGACAGCAGCATCTGGCACCAACGACTTGGTCACATGAGTGAGAAGGAACTCAGGGTGATGCACTCAAAGGGAAAATTGAGTAGTCTACAGTCAGTGCAGATTGACATGTGTGAGGATTGTATAGTCGGGAAACAGAAGAGAGTCAGTTTCCTGATAAACACCCATGTCCCAGAATGTGTCGGGACACAACAGCAGAATCCCGAGAATCCTCAGGCGGAGGAACCAGTGGAGCAGATCGTCGCACCACCGTCTCCTACTCCAGCTCCGGAGCTTAGGAGATCTACTCGGCCTTATATACCAGACGGAAGGTATATAGATGATTTACTTCTTACAGATGGAGGAGAGCCTAAATGCTGTAATGAAGCATGCCAGGTGGTAGATACAAGCAAGTGGGAGCTTGTAATGAAGGACAAGATGAAGTCCCTCACCTCCAACAGAACGTGGGAACTAGCTGAGTTGCCCAAAGGTAAGAAGGTCTTTCACAACAAGTGGGTGTCCAGAATTGAAGAGGAGCATGATGGCTCCAAAAGGTACAAGCCTCAGTTGGTAGTCAAAGGCTTCGAACAGAAGGAAATGATTGACTGCACCGGTATTTTTACACCACTAAGGAAGATGATAGCCATCAGATTAGTCCGCAGAAATCTAGCAGACAGGAAGGTGGTCAGTAAAGAGAAACTGAAGTTGTACTCAACTTCAGTTGGTCTTCATGCTTGAAGACAGACATGAGCACATCATTCATCTATACACTGGTTGAGATGCTGCCTCCGTCTCCAAGTGGGAGATTGTTGGAATTTCTGGTGTGGAACCGTCGGCAGCAGCACCTCCCTATGCAGCCTATGTTGAAATGAAGGTTGGTGGCCACCAACCTCTGCAGATTTTGTTGAAATTTGCGGCCACCTTCTTTGATTTTACTCCCCCCTTTCTGTATATATATATATATATATATATATGTGTGTGTGTGTGTGTGTGTGTGTGTGTGTGTGTGTGTGTGTGTGTGTGTGCGTGAGAGGTGTGGTAGTGTAAGTGTGTATGAAGCTGTGTGTGGGTTGCAGTAAGCTATGTGTGTGCAGCAGTGAGTTGTGAGAGGTGTGAGTGTTGTGCAGAGTGTTGTGTTGTGAGTGCATAAAGGTTGTACGCAGAGAGTTGCAGTGAGAGAGAGACAGAGACAGACAGAGAGAGTTGAGCAGTGTGGCTCCTCTTGTATTTTTTCTCCTAGTATAGTGCAGTGGTGTGTGCTCCTGTGGACGTAGGTCAGATTCGACCGAACCACGTAAATCCGGTGTTCCAGTGTGGATGTGCTTTTGATTTTCCTTCATGTGTGATTGTTGCCCCAGGTTTATTCCCAACAGTTAAAGTATTAGTGACGGTTTTGACAACCGTCACTAGTAGTGCCCTTCTAGTGACAAATTGAGTTTCATCACTAATACTTCCGTCACTAAAAATCAATTTCTCTGCGCAAACCATCGCGGGAAACCACTTTTCGTGCGTAAACTATCTCGGAAAAATATTAGTAACAATTCAAGAGGTATTAGTGATGATTTCAATGCGTCATTAAAAGTTTCTTATTAGTGACGATTAATAAATCATCACTAATAGTATTGTACAGTAAAAATAGCTAGTATTAGTGACGGTTTATAATTTATCACTAATAATTTTATTTACTTATAAAGTATAAAAATAATTTATTTAACTATATTAGTGACGATTCGGTAAATTCGTCACTAATAATGGGGTATTAGTGACGATTAAAGGATTCGTCACTAATAGTGTTTTTAAAAAATATATAAAAATAATTTAGTTAAGAATATTAGTGATAGTTTGTCAAATTCGTCACTAATAGTATTTTTATTTAAAAAAAAATATAAAATAATTTATTTAAGAATATTAGTGATGGTTTGGCTAATTCGTCACTAATAATGTGGTATTAGTGATGGTTGAAGGATTCGTCACTAATAGTGTTTTTTTTTAAAAATATATATATATAAAAACAATTTATTTAAGAATATTAGTGACGATTCAGCAAATTCGTCACTAATAATGGGGTACTAGTGACAATTGAAGGATTCGTCACTAATAGCGTTTTTTTAAAAAAATATATAAAAATAATTTATTTAAGAATATTAGTGACGGTTCAGCGAATTCGTCACTAATAATGGGGTATTAGTAATGGTTGAAGGATTTATCACTAGTAGTGTTTTTAAAATATATATATATATATAATTTATTTAAAAATATTAGTAACGGTTAAGCAAATTTGTATTTATCAAACACGTATTTAACTTGGTAAGTATTCTAAATCCTATTCCTTCACGTAACATAAACTTCACATATATACCATAATCAGTCAAAACAAATTAACCAAGAAGTACACCTGGAGAAGTTGTAAAAATTGTTTCTCCCACTTTTCCTCGATCTCTTTCTTTCCTTCAACAAATTTATGGGATTTCCTGATGATCAGAGAGCATATGCAGAGAGAAGACAATTTCCTATATGCATTTCTTCTTCCTCTCCTTTACCTTCCAACCAATGTCACCATTCAGCTAACCCTTAGAGCTTATAAACTTAACTTTTCCTTTCTCTTCTTTAGCTCTCTTTTCCTTAGCTTAGCTTGATGTTTGTTTGCCCTTACAGCTACTCCCTATAACAATAGTTAGTATATATAATATAGGAATACCCTTCAAACTTCCAGCCATAAATATCTCATTAATTCTAAGATAATCATTTCATGTTAACTCATAAATACATTCATTCAATATCCTTTAGGAAAAGGGCATATACCCTTCATGTGGGACCCATATCATTCATGTGGGACATATCCTTTGGGATATATATCCTACATTCTCCCACTTGGCCCATATGAATGATATTAATATAAATTAACAAATAACCATAATGTGCACAAAATATTAGCTTATTTATAATTTCAATGAGATTACTAAAATATCATAATTAAGCAACCCATTAGAACGAGTCATAGTACCACAATACTAATAAATCACTTAACTATGCTCTATAATAGGAAGTTACCACACTGTACCTGTAATGTCTTTGTTAAAGACCATTTCTATTTAACAGTAATCCATCTTCCATAATTACGTAAATGATGGTAAATAGAAATAATGTTTAGAAACACTTTTATTGATATCATTATACATGTTATAGAACAAACCATAAAGATCCACTATCATACATCAAGGATTACAACAAAGACCCATGTGATCAACATGTTCTTTAAATGCCTTTGGTGTCAATCCTTTCGTTAAAAGATCTGCTATCATGAGCTCAGTTCTTATATGTTCTATAAGCATTGTCTGTTTCCGAACTTCCTCCTTAACAGCCAAATACTTAAGTTACATATGCTTAGCGCCATTAGAGTATTTGTCATTTTTGGAGAAAAAAGACAGCTGTGGAATTATCACAATAAATTCTCAACGGCTTGGCCATATTGTCGACGATCCCAAGTCTTGAGATAAAGCTCCAAAACCACAAAGCCTGAATCGTGGCTTCAAAGCATGCCACAAATTCAGCTTCCATAGTAGACACTGCTATGATAGTCTGTTTGGTGCTCTTCCATGATGTTGCTCCTCCAACTAATAGGAAAAAATAACCATACGTTGACTTTCGACTTTCAACGCATTTAGCAAAATCGGAGTCGGAGTAGTCAACCACCTCTAACTGATATGTTATCCTATACGTGATCATATAGTGTTTGGTTCCTTTTAAGTACCTCACGACTTTCTTTGCAGCTTTCCATTGCTCCATTCCAAGATTACTTTGGTATCTCACGAGCATCCCAATTGCAAAACTAATATCTGGTCTCTTACAAGTATGCACATACATCAAACTTCCAACAACAGATGCAAAAGGAATATTTTCCATACTTTTCTTTTCTAATTCATTCTGTGGACAATCCTTTACACTGAACTTGTCCCCTTTACAAATAGGAGTAGGAGTTTGTTTACAATCAGTCATATGAAATCTTTTTGAGACAACCCTAACAGTCCACGTGATCTGTCCCGGAATATTTTATTTCCAATCACATAAGTTGCCTCACCCATATCTTTCATTTCAAAGTTCATATAAAAAACTCTTTTTGTATCATTTAATAAACTAAGATCACTACTGGCAAGTAAAATATCATCAACATATAGAATTAGAACGATAAACTCGCTCCCACTGACCTTTAGAAGCTTGTTTAAGTCTATATATTGATTTCTTTAATTTGAAAACCATTGCCTGGAAGCTTGTTTAAGTCCATATATTGATTTCTTTAATTTGAAAACCACATGCTCCTTTCCTTCAATCATTAAACCTTCGGGAAGATCCATATACACCTCTTTGTCTAAATTCTCATATAGAAATGCGTTTTCACATCCATTTGGTGCAACTCTAAATCAAAATGAGCTACCAAAGCCATTATGATTCTAAGAGAGTCTTTTTAAGACACAGGAGAAAACGTCTCTTTATAATCAATACCTTCCCTCTGAGTGAAACCCTTTGCTACAAGTCTAGTTTTGTATCGTTCAATGTTGTCATTACAGTCGTGTTTGGTTTTAAAGACCTATTTACACTCAACTGTTTTAAACCCTTCAGAGAAGTGTATAAGTGTCCAAAAAATTAAAATTGGGAGAAGTTTAAGATTTTTGAAATTTCATAAGCATTATATATATATATATATATATATATATATATATTAAATGAAAAATGAATAAAGATTTATTAAAGAAACATAGAGAAGTGTATACGAAGACCATGAGAGGGAGATTTACAAAGAGAACCAATGATTTTGTCATGTTTATGTGTTTAACTAAATTAGGTATTAATTTTTTTATACACAACAAGAAATCAGGTTAAATCCGGTGTTTAACTCTATACACCAAATTTTTATTTTTTATTTTTTATTTTTTATAACGACAAATAGGTGAAAGGGTATGAGTTTAAAATAATTAAGCATAAACTCGACTCGACTAAAATCTAACCAACTAAGAGAAGGATTGGTCAAATAGAAAATATTTTAAGAGAAAACTCTGTGGAAAGATATGGCAAACATTGTCATGGGATCATTGCTTGTTAAGCAAAAGATTATGTTATTATGCTCTTTTCATATTTTCCAAATTAATATCACAGGAATAATGTTGTGAAGCAAATAATAACTCCTTTTACTTATTGGGCAAAGACCATTACAAAGATTTTCGTGCTTTTTGTCAAACTTCAAGAAAGATCATTAAAATTTTTGAAATCTTAGTAGTATCTTTTTGCCAAACCTTCATTGTCTTTTTTAACTTTTTAACTACAATAAGATAATTATTTAAATAATTAAATACATAAAATTAAAAAATAATAACAGTATATATTTTCTACTAACTAGATGTAACCTAATGTTTTCCTACATTACTATTACTTAAACTAGCAATGGGCGGTTCTCTTTTTTTTTTTCAGGAAAAAAAAAAAAAACAACAACAACGAATAGCATAAACGGCATTTTGGAAATTGAATGAATAGATTAAAGGGGAAGGAAAACTACTTCTCAATTTTTTAGGAATGATAAATCATGAATTGTAATGTGTTGTGTTTTCTTAATGAATAAAAAAAATTTGCATGAGGTTAATTTTTAATTTTAAAAAATGACATCAAATTGGGAAATTCCCTTTGTAGTAGTACTAGTCATGGGTACACAATGCTTCATGATTCTCTATTTTTAAAATTTATAAAAAAATTATTGAAAAAACGAATAATTAAACAGTATAGGGACATTTTAAAAACTGAACGAAAAGGTTAAAGAGTAAGGAAAATTATTTTTTAATTTTTTAGAAATTGTTAAGCATGAATTGTAATGTGTTTTTTTAAATTTATATAGTTAAGTGTTCATTTTTTAATAAATAAAATTTTTTTTACAAGAAATCAAATTGGATTTTAGAAAGATGAATAGGGGAATCTCAATTCTAATATATATAATATACAATATAAACAAATCATACAATGCTTATTGTATACAAAATAAAGTATAGCTTCGATCGCATCAAAGTTGTCGGCACGAACCCCATTTTTAGACCTGCTTGGAGATGTAAACAATCTATAAGAAAGTCTAATATTTTATACTAGATCGTGTCAAAGGAGTCCGCACGAACCCCATTTTTAGACCTTGGAGATGTAAACAATCAATAAGAAAGTCTAATATTTTATCCTAGATCCAAGACTATCTTCGTAGAAATTAAATGCATCAATGCAAGAAGTGCATAGAATAATCTCTCTCTCTCTCTCTCTCTCTCTCTCTCTCTCTCTCTCCCTCTGTTTCTCTATTTTATATTTGATGATAATATATATATCTAAAAATTTATATTAATAATATAAAATAAGAAATATTAGCTAGGAAACTCCAAATTGTCAATCCTTAATGCTCATATTTTTCAATGTATAAAATTTTTAATTAAGTTTTAATTTGACCGTAAACTTAAAGGAAGAAAAATAAATGTATTGGTTGAATGTGACAATTAAGAAATTAAATTTTAAGATAGTACAAATTAGGTAATTATTTATATGCATAAAGGTTTTTCTTCTGTAATGCCAAAGTCCTCATATCCTGTATTTTATGTTAGAAAAGAATATATATTCTAAATATTTAAATTTATTTGTAAAAAATCAATACAAATAATATAGAATAAGATGAAAAATATCGCAATAGTTCAGATTATTCACAAAAATGCCACTATATGTGAAGAGTGTCACTTTTAAATGGCTAAAGGTTGTTTGAGGTAGCTTCTCGATATTCACTTAAAATGCTCTTAAAAATGTGATTTTCAAAGAGCAATTTTTACAATAAACACTTACGTACTATAAGTCAAGTATCACTTTTTATAAAAACACTTTCTTAAGTAATGAGTGATACAAGCACTTTTCTTTTTCTAAATGCTCCAAAAAACGGGAGCTTAGTGTTTCTTAAAAATAAAAATTCAAGTATACATACGTCTTGAATTTCCATCTCTAGCTTCTAAAAAAAATTAAAATTGATAAAACATCTCCGCGTGCACATTCAAGAATATATCTGTGTCTTGAATTTTCCTCTCTTCTAAAAAATAAAAATTGATAAAACATCTCCATAGGATTAGTTATTTATGATCAACTTTAAAAATATCTTAATTACTTAAAAAATTACAAATAATAAATATATAATTAATTTAATAATTTTTAAAAAAAAGTTTATATAATTTTCCATTATCTCCTAAAACATAGTAATTTTGAAAATTTGTGATACACGTGGTACCCAAAAATATGGCTGTAAATGAACTAAGTTGCTCACGGGCGGCTAATTGAGAGCTCAGCTCTAAAAGTATTTATTTGGACTCATTCATAATATAATTGAGTAATTCTTAAACCATATTTTGCAACTCATTTAATACACAAACAAAACTAAAAGATGAATAGTCTTGGCTTTTTTTGATTCGCAAGCAAGTCAATTATGGGCTCAATTTAGGCTTATTTAATGAGTTAATTTAATATGATCAAAATGGGGTTGATAGATTGTAAGGGACTTAAAAGTGAGGACTCTTTGGACATGACTTTATTTAGTTCAAACCACATAACCTAAATTTAGTAATAGGACCAATGTCAAGGCTACCAGGCTAACTTAGTAAGGCAAAAAAGCTCCAAGACAGTATTAATAATGAGAAGTAATGTGTACGACCAAGAGGGGGGTGAATTGGGTTATTAAAATTTCTTTGGAAACTTTAATCTAGTATAACCCTTTTCATATTAAATTAATTGTAATCACACTCTCTAATTAACAACACAACTTATATTTATCAGCAACTTCACAAGTACAATTGATTTGCAATGACCAACACTCAATCCAAGATTTAGTATTTATTGATAAAGACCAAAACTTCAATATTTATAATTCAGTTTTTCAATATATCAATCCAATCAATAAGGTAAGCTTGATTTCTCAATATGAAATAAAATAGAAATTTCAACAAGCTTCCAAAGTTCATATTTTGATATCAAATAAGTTACTTGAGTATAAGTATGTTAATGAGTTTTGATATTTATCAACGTACTCCCTTTAATCAAGGTTTCTGCAATCATTGTACTTCCTTTAATAAAGGTTTCCGCAATTCCTAATGACTATTTAATTTCCAGCAATTAGGTAAACATCCACGTTGTAACGATCCAAAAATTATTTCATTTTCATAATTTTTTTTATCAATATATGTTACTTAAATATCCCTGCTATAGACTTTAGGCCTCAGATAGGCACTACAGTATTTCTATAGATAGTGGGCATACCTATGCAGCAGAAAAACATAAATCACATAACCACATATATACATACCATACTAGAATCTAGTTATTTTCCATATTATATTTACATATACTAGTATCACCTCCCCAAAACTCAAACCTCCTTGTATCAACTTACCCTAATTACAGAGCAACCAAGAGACTCTCTATCCGTGAGCCTAATCTGCTCACCTAGTTGACTCACCTAAAAAATGTTAAAATAATGGAATGAGTCGACACTCAGTAAGTGGAGATATGCTATTACTAGTGTGTGGTGACCAAGTTGCATGTCAATAATAATAACATTGAAACTTTAAAGCTAACAAATTAGTAAAAATATCTTTTACGTTTATTGTAGCTTAAAATATCACTGTATCATCTGAACTTTCTAACTTTCATACTGCTAATATCATACTATATTTAATAAATGTTGTAAAAATGTATACATATACATATCTATAATTTTCCCTGGAAATTTGTATGTTATGATTTGAACCCTCATGACAGGGTTGTACGGCCCGTAGGAAGGACTTAACGCTGGTTGGCCCTCCAGGTAAATCACCATACTCTACACTACCTCAGTCCGGCCAAACTACATTTAATCCTAAGCACGGAACTGGAACTGCTACCTCGTCAAACCAGCCCCCTGAACCTAACTGGGGAGCGTTATCCTCTCTAAGCTTGGTTCAACGGTACCCACACACTATTTGAGATATGTGGTTGCACTCTATTCTGTATATAGCAATAGTATTGTGCTTTGTAGACTGTATTTATCTGTAATATCTCATCAGGGATCTAATACTATATAAATATATATACTATAATTATCTTTTTTGTTTTTATCATGTTTCCAAAATAACCATAACATTATAATTTTGTACTATAAATACTGTAATATCTGAACAACATGTCTGTAGCATATTGATGTTATAACTATATATTTTGTCCGTATAAACTGAGTGTTATGGCATTAGGAAAACATGACATTCTGTAAATATTGTATATACTGATCTAAGTAAATATCTGTGTACATGTATATATATTTGTCTGTGTAAATATTTGAAAAATACCGATATGAATAAAATTGTAGAATTACATATGCTCGTATATACTATATAACATGATATTCTGAGAAAAACTGCATAAGATTCTATATCAGATAATATGTACTCAAGCCACACATTCTTTAATACTCTTATTCTATAAAACAGCAAAATAACTGGTATACATGCATATAAAATCTCTAATAAAATAAGTAAAATCTTCTAGCATAGCATATTTCCCTTACTTAGTTTCTGAAAGCCCTCGCTGAACTCTGGCCCTACATCCGGAGGGTTCTCCACTCAACACCCTGAAAGTGACATCCTCCAGAACAAAACAACAATATTTTCTTACATTCCTATAACTGTAAGGAAAACAGATTCTGAATAAAACACCTTCCCCTAAATTTGGGATGAATTCCAAACCAATTCCACCAACGATCAACTCTAGCAGTTTTGCAGAGAAATTCACTAGGAGCGTCGTGGTGGCCTCAGATTTTTGATCTGGCGAGAAATGGGGCCAAAATCGAATAAAGAAGGAGGGAGAGGCGTTTAGAGAGAGAGAGAGAGAGAGAGAGAGAGAGAGAGAGAGAGAGAGAGAGAGAGGAAGATTTATGCCATTTTTGCAAATTAACCCGGTTTTTCACTATTTATAGGCTCGGATTCGTCGACAAGACACATCATCTCGTCGACAAGTTCTTAAGTGATTTCGTCGATGAACCTTACTTCCTCGTCAATGAATTTCACACTGCCCAAAACCCCTCTCGGTATCTTCTCGTTGACGAGACATGGTTTCGTCGACGAGGTCTCCTTATGCGCTTGTCGACGAACTGTAACAACCCTAAATTCCTTAACATAAAATATAACATAATAAATCGAAAAGTCAACTCGAACCCGTGGGTAATGGGGACACTTGTCAATCACAGCGGAAACCTAAGCAGCAGTAAAATAAAATCTCAATCATTCAACCATGAAACATAATACCAGAGTTATTTACATTCCCAAAATACTGTATTTATTTACACTCTTCCAAAAAGTCAAAATAACACTATGATCATACAACAAAAATCTCCTGATCCTAGTTCAACACTTGCCCTTAGGGAAGCTAAACCTACTCAACGGCGACCTTGACCCGCCAGTCCCTCTGGGTTTCCTGAAAATCATTTAATATTCGGGGATGAGACACTTCTTAGTAAGGGAAAATAAACTAAATACAGCTATGTGGCAACATGAACATTTACTGCAATTATACATATACAGTACATTTCATAAATCGAAAAACATTCGTCATATCATACTGAATAATTATACATTTCATATTTGCTAATAACTCATAACGTACATAAGACATCTGCTATAACTGTAATACTGAAAATATACCAAGGATGAATAGCTAGCTGGTGTCATGTATTACCCCCCATGAAGGGTTGTGCAGCTCGAAGGCGGGACCTGACAATGGCTGGCCGACCACTACTGAGTCAAATATGTCTGTAAGTATGATGAGCCCGCCACACCCTAGTCCGGACTGTCAGGTGGACGTCCACACTCTACTAGAAAGCCACATCGACTATCCATCTCCCATCCCCTCGTGGGATGGTTAGCACTAATCTGAACGTAGATATCTGATCTACATATAGCTATGGTACCGAGCTCCTAGACTGAACTAAACTAACATCCGGGTTCTTATAACATATAATACATGATATAATAACGGCCTCGTGCCGATCATTTTCATAAATACGGCCTCGCGCTGAAATTATAAAATACGGTCTCGCGTCGAAATCATACATAAATACGACCTCGCGCTGAAATCATAAATACAGCCTCGTGCCGAAAACATACATAATACGGCCTCACACCGAAATCATAAATAAATACGGCCTCGCGCCGAAATCATAAATACGGCCTCGCGCTGAAATCATTTCAGGTATATACATTCTGAAAATAAATCATTTATCACATATATTCGTCAAAATCATTGTAACATAACATATCTTTGCATAATGCCTGAAAACATGCTTTGCTCGTAAAATCTTTGATATCATATTACATTTCACGTAAAATAATATTCATGCCACACACGTGCTGTATAAAATCATACTTCTAATTCTAAAATCGTAATTTTCTAACATCTCATACATATATACACGTTTCAATGTAATAACAGTATTTCTCCCAAACGTGCATTTATTCCATAATATTCGAATAACGTAAATATTTTCAGGAAATCAATTTGCTCATAAGTAATATTAATTTGCATAAAAAGTAACTGCTTTAGTTTATTCCCTTACCTGACTACTGAGAAAGCCCCTAAATTATCCTAGCCTAACCCCCGTAGGATTTCTTGATCAATACCTTGAAACTGAAAATTTTCAGTATTAAATTTCAGTATTTTCATACGTACATCATTTCCTATAACTATCACAACACCAAAATTGGCTTAAAAAACCTTACCTCAACTCAGGGATGATTTCCAACTTCGTTTCCCCAACGATCCGCTCCGTAAAACTTGTAGAGAACTTCGTCAGGAGCGTCGTGGTGACCTCGGATTCTCGATCCGGCGTAAATATGGCCCAAAAATGATGAGAGAGAGAGAAAGCACCGAAGAGGAGAGAGAGAGGGCAAATATTGCTTAAAAATGACGTTAAAAAACGAATTTTGATATATATATATATATATATATAGAACAAGCTTCGTCGACGAATCCTTTAATGATTTCGTCGACAAAATTCAGTCCTCGTCGACGAAATTTAGTCGGTTCAAACCCCCTCTCAGTATTTCCTCATCGACAAATCCCCTGTGTTCATCGACGAATCCTCTTATGCCTTCGTCGATGAATCCCCTGTGTTCGTCGGCAAATCCCCTTATACCTTCATCAACGAATCCCCTGTGTTCGTCGACGAGGCCCTGGTCACCTTTTCTCCATTTTTTTTTCCTTCCAAAATGCAACGTCGCGTTCGTCGAAGAAGTTGACTGCCTCCTTCTGTTTCGGTTTCCATTTCCCTTCCTCTTTATGATTTAAATCCCATTAGAATTCGGGTTGTCACATTCTCCCCTCCTTATAAAATTTCGTCCTCGAAATTTTCTATTCATGTAATTCATTATCCCTTATGAGGCAAAATGGTCTACTTATTTTATTACTTCCCCTCACTTATGGCGGAGGAATACCGTGGTTACAACTCAAGTCTTGAGAGATTACATATACTAAAAGAAAATTCCTCCCAAAACTAAAATGCTACACTACTAAAACCATACATGTACCTGCCAAAGAAATATTACATATTTACTCACATTTTCTAATTACATTTAAACTTCTTAGAATAGTTGTGGATATTTCTGTCTGATATGTTCCTCATATTCCCATGAAGCCTCTTCAATTGCATAATTCCTCCACAAAACTTTTACCTGAGGAATCTTCTTATTATATAGCTCTTGTACTTTCCTATCCAGAATCCGTACTGGTACCTCCTCATACCCCAGTGAATCACTAAACTCCAACTCATCATAACTGATGATATGAGAAGGATCTGGGACGTATTTCCTCAACATCGATACGTGAAATATGTCTTGTATTCTCGATAATGAAGGGGGCAAAGCTAGCCTGTAGGCCACCGGTCCCACTTTCTCTAAAATCTCAAACGGACCGATGAACCTAGGGCTAATTTTACCCTTCCTACCAAATCTCATAACTCCTTTTAACGGAGCTATCTTCAAAAATACGTGATCACCCATGTCAAACTCTAAATTCCTGCGGCGATTGTCGGCATAACTCTTCTATCGGCTCTAAGTTACACTAATTCTCTCCCTGATAAGCCGAACCTTATCGTATGTCTGCTGTACCAGCTCTGGTCCCACAACTCGCCGCTCACCCATCTCATCCCAATATAAAGGAAATCGACATCTCCTACCGTATAGTGCCTCAAACGGTGCCATGCCAATATTGGACTGGTAACTGTTATTATACGCGACCTCTACCAGTGGCATAAACTGAGTCTAGCTACCCCCAAAATCTAGAACACATGCACGAAGCATGTTTTCTAGTGTCTGTATCGTCCCCTCAGTCTGACCGTCTGACTGAGAATGGAATGTCGTACTAAACGATAATTGAGACCTTAGAGCCTCCTGCAAGCTCCTCCAAAATCGTGACGTGAATCGCGGGTCTCGATCTAACATAATAGATACAGGCACCCTATAAGAATGAACTATCTCCTGAACATAAATCTCTGCCAATTGGCTGAGGGAATAGCTTATCTTAATAGGGAGAAAATGGGCAGACTTAGTCAATCGATCTACTATCACTCAAATCGCATTCTAACTATGCGATGTCGATGGCAGCCCTAAAACAAAGTCCATGGATATATGATCCCACTTCCACTCTAGGATAACTAGCAACTGCAACTGACCTGCCGGCCTCTGGTGCTCAGCTTTTACCTGCTGGCACGTCAAGCACTGGACTACATACTCGGAAATCTCCCTCTTCATTCCACTCCACCAGTAAAACTCTCGCAGATCCCTGTACATTTTCGTACTTTCGGGATGAACTGCATACAAGGATCCGTGAGCCTCATCCAAAATAGTCCTCTTAATGTCAGCATCAGCAGGAACACACAGTCTGGAACAGAACCGTAAAGCTCCGTCATCTGAAATGCAGAATTCCTCCCCTTGACCACTCTGCACTCTATCCATCACCTCTACCAATTCTGGATCGTCTTTCTAGGTGGTTTTAATTCTTTCCTACAGAGTAGGTTGTACCACTAGGTTAGCGATACATACTGGAGTATTACTCTCTATCAACTCAATGCCAAGTCTCTCCAGATCCATCATGATCGATGCTAGATCTCCATAGCTGTCAACGCTGATACTCCAGACTTTCTGCTCAGTGCATCATCTACCACGTTTGCTTTCCCTGGGTAGTAATTGATAGTATAATCAAAATCTTTAATCAACTCTAACCACCTTCTCTGTCTCATGTTCAATGCCTTCTGGGTGAAGAAAAAGTTTAAACTCTTGTGGTCAGAGAAAATCTCGCACTGCTTGCCGTACAAATAATGCCTCCAAATTTTCAATGCGTGTACCACTGCAGCCAATTCAAGATCATGAGTAGGGTAGTTCTTTTCGTACTCTTTCAACTACCTAGACGCATACGCACTACCCTGCCATGCTGCATCAATACACAGCCAAGTCCCTTTAAGGACGCATCACTGTAAATAGTGTATCCCTCACCCCCAAATGGGATGATCAGTACTGGTGCGATGACTAGCTTTTGCTTCAATTCCTGAAAACTCTGCTCACGGCTATCGTCCCATTCAAATCTAGCATTCTTCTTCGTCAGTCGTGTCAACGGCCCTGACAAAGCTGAAAACCCCTCGACAAAACGACAATTATAACTGACTAACCCTAAGAAACTCCTAATCTCCTGAACGTTCCTTGGTCTAGCCCAATTCACTACCGCCTCAATCTTACTAGGGTCTACAGAAATTCCGTCTCCTTAGAAAACATGTCCCAAAACACAACTTTCTCAAGCCAAAAATCACATACTAAATTTTGCATACAACTTCTTCTCCCTAAGCATCTGCAAAACCCGCCTCAGATGCATCTCGTGCTCCTCATAGCTCCTCGAATAGATCAGTACATCATCAATAAAAACAACTACAAACTGATCTAAGTATGGATGAAAAATCTCATTCATCAAATCCATAAATAGCACAGGAGCATTCGTCAGACCAAATAGTATAACTAGAAACTCATAATGTCCAGATCTGAACCTGAAGGCCGTCTTCGATACATCCTCCGCTCTTACCTTTACCTGATGGTAGCCTGACTTGAGATCGATCTTGGAATACACTCGTGTACCCTGGAGCTAGTCAAACAAATCATCGATATGAGGTAGAGGATACTTGTTCTTGATGGTAACTTTATTAATCTCTCTGTAATCTATGCACATCCTCATAGTCTCGTCCTTCTTATTCACAAATAGCACATGAGCTCCTCACGGCGATACACTAGGTCGTATAAAGCCCTTATCAAGCAAATCCTGCAACTGATATTTCAATTCTCCCAATTCTATCGGTCCCATTCGATACAGTGCTTTGGAAATCAGCGCCACACCTGGCAGTAGATTAATGGGAAAATCTACTTCACGATCAGGCAGCAAACCCGGTAATTCATCTGGGAACACGTCTGAAAATTCTTTCACCACAGGCATATTGATAAGCTTCAATTCATTTTCTGACATCTCTTTCAGAAAAGCCACGAATCCTAAACAGCCACTCTGGAGCAGCCTCCTTGCCTGAACAGCTGAGACCATCTGAGGTAAAGATTGCACTCGTGACCCTAAAAATCTAAATTCTGGTTTCCCTAGAGGTCTGAATATCACTTATCTAGCACGGCAGTTTATAATAACATAATTAGCTGCTAGCCAATCCATGCCGAAGATAATGTCAAACCCGTGCATGTCTAATACCACCAAATCAGCAGATAAAATCTTCCCCTGAACATCAACTGGATAGCCACAGAGTACCCTACTACATCTCACCGCTGACCCGATCGGTGTAGCCACTAATAACTCGACATCTAATGATTGCGTTTTTGCCCCACATAATTTAACACACTCCAAGGATACAAACGAATGTGTGGCACCAGAATCAAAAGGTGCAATAAATTTAAATGAAAACATACTAACAGTACCTGTCACCATGTCCCCGGCCGCCTCAGCGTCGCCCGGCGTCAAAGTAAAAACTCTGACTGGGGCCGTATTCCTCTACTGGCCTTCTCGTGGTGCCTGGTAACCCCCTCATGCAGGTCTAGGAGCAGGAGCGGTAGTAGTCTGTTTTGGACACTCTCTCATCATATGCCCTGGCTCCCCGCATTTGTGGCAGACACCTCGCCCGACATGACACTCTCCCAAGTGCCTCTTCCCACAAGATGGACAAGCTGGAGATGGCTACACACCCTGGAAACCGCGATTCCCGGTCTCCTATCTCTGGTCTCTATAATGACCACCTCTCTTCCACGCAGCACGGCCGACTCCCTGCTAGAAACCAGAAGGTGTGAATCTCTTTTTCTGTCTCTATTCCTCAGCCTCCAACCGATCACCAATCTCTGCTATAGTGGCTCGGTCCACCAGCTCGGTGAAGTTCTGCAACTTCAATATCGATACCTGCTTGTATATTTCTCTCCTCATGCCTCTTTCAAACTGCCGTACCTTCTTCACCTCATTTGGAATGATGTACGGGGCGAAGCGAGATAGCTCAATGAACCTCATCGCGTACTACTGTACTAACAATTGTCCCTGCTTCAAATCTAAGAACTCCTCAATCTTAGCCTCCCTAGACGATGCTGGAAAATACCTGTCGAAGAATATTTCTTTAAACCGCTCCCACGTCATCTCTACAGGTACAGTCCTCTGCTACTCTAATAATCTCACGGCCGACCACCATCTCTCGGCCTCTCCAATCAATTTATATGTAGCAAATAGTACCCTCTGCTCCTCAGAATACTACAACACTGCAAATATCTTCTCCATCTTTTGCACCCAATTTTCAGCAACTGCAGGATCCGTTCCTCCTAAAAAAGTTGGAGGACTCATCTTAATAAACTTCTCTATCGAGCTACCATGGCCTACAGACGAACCATCCTGTTCCTTCGAACTCTTGGAAATTTCTATCATAACCTGTTGTGCTACGCTACGTAAGATTGCATCTGAATCACTACCCACAGTGCCTGATGGTCCAGCACTCTCACTCCCATTAGTGTGGGCACTATTGCCACCAAGGTCCATCCTGAAAAACATGTAACTTAACTCAAAACCTTCTTCTCTATACACATCATTCAACTCATATGGTATATTCTCCCATTTAATTCACATTTCCTAATCTTAATTCAAGGTTCAATCTTGCAACCTAGATACCCAACCTGACGATAGTTTACAATGACTTT